>NW_028227266.1:67960100-67982600 GCF_978045245.1 Mus caroli
ACAATAGCATGAAGTATAAAATTACCATTTTCTACATTGTTGTATTTGGAGGTTTTTAAAAGTGCTGCTATTGGTGTTTGTAATTTTAATTTTCCTTAGGATTACATGCACCATTCTGTTATTTAGAGTTGTAGATCCCAAAATGGAAAAACAAAAACTCCCCTCAAGAGTTAATTTGTAGCAAGTGTTCCTTAAATATACAAATGGCAACATTGTTTCCAAACAAGGTAATTACAACTGTGTACAGAATGTTTCCTCATTAGTAGCAATTAAATAATTTACTAAATTATGCAATAATTCATGATGACACATGCTAACCCTGCACGATTACAGGAGCTGGTGATAGAAGAATTCCTTGCACTTGTGCCTAGATGGGATAAGAATAGTAATTTTTTGATTTGTGGACAAGTCAGATTATGACCATAAAATTGCTAAGTAGTACTGGATGCAAGGAAAACACATGATAAATTATTTGAGCATTGTGGCATAATGAATGACCACCATAGACTCCATATGTGGAGTTTGCCTAAACCCTGGTCTTATATCCTTGGACATGTCACTTCATTTCTCTGTTCCCTGCTTCCCTTATCACTAAAGGGAGCATTGGGGGAAGAAAAGAAAAAACAGAATGTAATTTGATGGAAGGAATCTTGAAAGAAAAATTCACTTCTGCTACACAGGAAATCCCAGGAAATGGTCAGCCAGCAGGAGGGGAAATGGCAGCAACAGGAGTGGAATTGAATCTTCATCCAAAGTCAGTTTGAAAGGCTATGGGGATTGCTCAGTCCTGACTTATAATCCCAGCTCCAGGGAGGGAGTTGGAAGCAGAAAGATCCTTTGAGCTCACTGGCCAGCCAGGCTTGCCAATTGTGAGCTTCAATTCCTTAAAAGACCCTGGCTCCAAAACCAAGGTGGAAAGCAATAGAACAAGACACCCAACACCATCAATCTCTAGCCTGCTTATACATACACATATGAGCATGTGTACACATACATACACACATATGCACATACATATGCACACATACATACGCACAGAGAGAGAAGGGGGGATTTCAATTCCATAAAATTATCTTAGTGGGGGTTAGGGGGTACACAAGATTGTGTTCATACATTGGATACCACTCTCTGTGGTGACTAGATAGCCTAATCTAATTATATTCCTCTTATATAGGAACGATTTTTAATTCAAGAGGAGGGCAGTGATTATCTTTTAATACGAATTAAACATAGTTAGAAGAAGAACATTTTTATTAAGACAAAAATACCCACTGGATTCTGTCCTGGCTCTAGTGCCCAGGGCACACGTGCAATGCCCTGAACTTAGGCATAAATACTTGATGGGCTTCTGCGAATGAAAAGAGACTGCAGGTAGAACCCGTGTGGTAGGAGTCCCAGGCTGTAAGCAGGGGGCTCATATATGAGCATCCAAACTACTATTGACATGCGGCACGACTGTCTGAAATGTCAATAGATACAAAATAAGGATTTCATAATGCAGAATAATTGATTACCCTGCTTGACTGAACGGGAACATATTTTCTCTATGAGAGCAAAATAATGACAACATTTGCTCCTGGAAACTTCCTCACTTCGGGACTTGAATTTCCCAGCAGAGCCCATGTGACTCTGTGGTCTCGATTGCCATGCATGACGAAAATAGGGAAAACTGTCTGAAATTGCTTATCTTTTCTCCATTATTTTGTATTTATATACGATCGTAGCTTTTTAAAAATAAGATACAGCCTTTCTACTAAGCGTGTATATTAATAGAACTGTC
Organism: Mus caroli; assembly: GCF_978045245.1. Classification (NCBI taxonomy): domain Eukaryota; kingdom Metazoa; phylum Chordata; class Mammalia; order Rodentia; family Muridae; genus Mus; species Mus caroli. Next base: position 67,961,881 of record NW_028227266.1, read on the forward strand.
TGTTACAATTTTCAGAGCTGAAATGGGTGAGATACAAAAATCAAGTAACATTCAATTTATCTTATTCATCCTCAAATGCTCTGCTGAGCTTTAGTGAAATAACACTGCTTTCTATTTTACTCTTCCTCTGTGTGCTGTGATGCTGCGCTCATTGGCTCTCTGGTGTTTTACTAAGTATAATTTAGCTTTATGACTACCAAACCAAGCATTAATCTTTGCAATAAGAGTATAAAACGGGCAAGGTAAGAAGACATCTGTTTCCTTGAGCATGGTTTATTTCTTATGCCCGGATTCCCCACCCCACAAAAAAAAAAAAAACTCTGAATAGATTCAGTTTGATTTTTAATTTTTGTTTGTCTTGGTTTTTAATAGGGTCTCATGTGGCCCAGGTTGATCTTGAACTCACAGTATAGCCAAGAACAGTGTGGAATTCCAGATTCTCCAGGTTCCACCTCCTGAGTGCTAGGATTACAGTGTATTTCTCCATATCCAGCTGTGTGTCTGTAGTATGAAGAATTCGATTTGGGGCCTATGAAGGAAAGGCAAATGATGGAGCTCTGGGCCCACCTTTTAGATGTTCTCTCCTCTCTGACAGTGTGTAGTTAGTTCATGCTGCTGTAAATCATCAGCACTGCATGATCCCCTGCCTTTTCTGTCTACCTTTCTCAGCACTGTGGAGCCCCTGCCTTTTCTGTATACCTTTCTCAGCATTGTGGAGCCCCTGCCTTTTCTGTTTACCACTCTCAGCATTGTGGAGCCCTTGCCTTTTCTGTCTACCCTCTCAGCATTGTGGAGCCCTTGAGTTCCTATTTCTACAAAGATTTGAGCTAGATTACAAGGTCTAACATAGATGGAACCTTCTTCAGGAAGCCCTCCTTAAAAAATTGGCTCGGTATGCATTAACCTCTCTTGTTTTTGTTTTTCCTTAGACATTATTCTATTTGTTTGTATTTTAGTGGATCTCTGTGTGTGCCCGATTGGCTGTATGTGTCTCATGTGCATGCAGTTCCCTCAGAGGCCAGAGGAGGGCATTGACTCTCTCAGACCTGGAGATATGGGTAGTTATGAACCACCCACCCACTGTGTGTGAGTTGGGAAAAGAACCAGAGAACTGGACAAGAGCAACAAGTCCTCTTAACCACTCAGCCATCTTTCCGGCTTCTGTCTCTCTCATTCTTGACTAGCATGGCCCTTGAGCTCCTGAACACTTGGAATAAGGGTGGTGACACAGCATCACATTCATCCACATCTGAATTCCTGCTGGACCATAAACTCCTTAAAAGCCTTCATAAAATCCAGATCTTTTTCCTTCCCTCTCCATGGCCTAGCATAGACCTGCAAAGAGTTTTTTTTTTTTGTTTTTTTTTTTTGTTTTTTTTTTTTTTTACTCATTACCCATTATGTGGGAGTGTGCTCTCTCACAGAAAAAGAAATATGAAATTCTTGCCTGACCACAGTCCTCTTAGGTCAAGCAGTAGCTAATTCTAAGTAATCTTTGTGTCCCCCCCCCCCCGACTACCTACATAGCACTTTGTGTGTGTGTGTGTGTGCGTGCATGTTTGTGGGCGTAGGTGTACGTACACATGTGACTATGTCCATGTGAAATCCAGAAGGTGAAGTAGTGTGCCTTCCTCCATCGTCCCCCATTTTGTTTTTCGGAGGTAAAGTCTTGCACTGACCCTGGAGCTTGCCAACTTAGCTAAACTGGCTAGCCTACAAGCTCCTGTTTCTGCCTCCATGGTACTAGAGCTACACGTTGCTGCACCCTGCTTTTTACATGGATGCTGGGAATCTGAACTCAGGCCCTCATGCTTGCATGGCGAGTACTGTACCCCTCAGCCCCAATAAATATTCATTTTACATACAACACGGCTTCAACCTTGCCAATCCCCTCTCAACAGATCCGTGCTGAGGATCAGTGTTTTGAGTTAACATGGGCTCCGTATTTGTGAAAATACAGGAATTCGCCCTTTTCGGTGGTACTTCCTAGGCCTCTGGCTGCATCAAGATGAAGTTAAAGGTCTCCTTCCCAACCACCAGCTGTCTGAAACTCAATGATGTAGATGATGACCTCAGACTTGATACTTTTTATTGGAAGTACATAACCACAGATGTAGCTGCTGATGCTGGGTAAAGATTGAGAGCTTGTGTGGTCTTCTCAGTGGCAGGGCAAACAAGGTTTTCCCATGAAGTAAGGTGTCTTGACCCATGGCGGAGTGGGCCTGCTGTTGAGTAAGGAGAATTCTTGTCACAGACCAAGGAAAACTGGAAAGAGGAAGCACAACTTCAGGGTGCATTGTGGGTGCCAGACTGAGTGTTCCCAACTGGTTATGGTCAAAAAAAAAAAAAAAAAAAAAAAGGAAAGAAAATGAAGAGAAGGAGAAGGAAGAAGAGGAGAAGTATATTGTCATACTGATAATGTCCACCAATATGTTGTCAGAAAGTCCTTTAGCAAAGAAGGTAAGAAGCCTGGGACAAATGCACCCAAGATTCAGTTTTCTGTTACTCCACCCATCCCATAACACAGATATCAATGCTTTGATCTGAAGAAGCAATGCACTAAGAAACATCAGGAGGAGGCTGCTGAATATGCTAATATTTTTAGCCAAGAGAATAAAGGAAGCCAAAGAAAAATGCCAGGAACAGATTGCCAAGAGACATGGGCTGGCCCCACTGAGAGCCCACACTTCTAAGAGTCCAGTCAGATGTATGTCTTTAAGAGTAACAAATACAGGAATTAGTAGAATGGAGGCTGATGGTTCTGTGCTAAGTGCTGTGGCGCTAACCTTTCTTTATACTATTTAAGTTAATCTGCCTCGTGACCCTGTAGGACTCTACTGTCCTTCCCTCACATGTGATGAAAGAAAGGTTTGCTCAAGATCACTCAACCAGAGAGTGGGATGAAGGCTGGTTTTGAGCCCAGCTTCTCCATTGGATGCCAAAGCCAGTTCTGCCATAAGACGGAGTTGAGGAAGTGAAGCAGGCTGCTCAGGGAAGTGAATAGAAAAAGTGCAACACAGAGAAAAGGATGGCAGTGATCTGGAAACATGAATGGCTGTGATGCTAAAGCCCTCTGATATCTATGTCTCTCCCTCAGTCCATGGGGCACAGACGTGGGTTCTGGGAGATGAAGTAACTTTTCAGAAGTTATCAGAGAAAGAGACTAGGGATGCATGCAACTCGAGGTCCCAGAATTCTTAGTTCTTTGTTTATTTGTAGTCCCTTTATTAGAGAGAGAGGCAGAGAGAGAGAAAGAGACAGACAGAGACAGACATATAGAGACAGAGAGAGACTATATGTGATAATAAAATAAATGAGGACTCCTTAAAGGAAGGAAGGGAAATATCCAGAGAGCAGTGGGAATGATGGACAATTGAGAATGAAGTACAAAGGCCTGTGTGTGCAAACTTCACAACAAAATTCATTATACTCTATGAAAGAAAGACAAATATTTCATGCGTGGCCTATTCTACCAGCTTTAGAGATGCAGTGAAGACACCCTGAGGAACCTCATGGAATGCAGGACTTCTTGTCTCCAGCTTGCTTCTCTTTGCTTGCCACCTTAGCATGTGTGTGAGTGGTGAAGCACCTGCTGCCTACGTAGTCTGTGGAGGCTGGTCATCTGTGCCTGCCAGTGAACTTCAACCTTTTCCTCATTGTAATGGTTACAAAACACAGGCCAAATCTCTGAATTTCCTAATAGCCATATGAAATATTTGGCTCCAGAAATCCCAAAGTCCATAAAGCATGGCCTGGCTCCAGCCAAACCACCCACCTCAATGATCTATTCCACTAAAAGGCACAGGTGTGGTCCATAACCCCCATCCACCGATAGTGGCCAAGGCCACCCAGATACTGGACTCCTGCAGAAAATGTCAGCCTCATACAAGGAAATGACTGACTCCTGTAGGGTTTTAGAGCAAAGATCATCTCATTGGTAAACGTCTTGAGACTAAAGCAATCACGTTGTTTTCTTTTGGTTCTGGAATACAATTCTAGGCATAAAATAGATGCTCAATAATTGTGGTCAACAGAAGTAAGTATGTGTGTGTGTGTGTGTGTGTGTGTGTGAAACTAAAGGCATTGTTTGACACCAAAATACCGTTTGTTTCATCAGATTTGGTGGTCAGAATATTTGCATACACTCATGCATATTTAAATACCACTCTACTTTGGTCTTAAAATAGTGAGCAAGACAGACAAGCCATATTAAAATGTTCACCCCCCTCCCCTTAACATTAATAAACAAGATAAATCAATGATTCCCTCTCTTATCTTTGATTCTGGATCTCTCCAGTATTATTCATAAAATGTTATTTTGTGAGACCTGGAGTCTTCTAGATTTACAATTTAGCAAGACCATGATCTACGAAAGGGAGCAGATGCCTTTTCTGCAGCTTCCCTCTGTGTAGTCTTGCTGGCCCTGTTGGTCTTTCAGAAGACAAAGACTGAGCTGAAACAAGGTTGTAGCCTGTTTCACTTTTGGGTGACCTCTTCCCTGTTCAGTTAGAAAGAAATTAATTGAATTATCAAGCTGTAGAAGAGACAGGGACGAGGGAAAGAAGAACCAAAATGCTCCTCTTCACATGTATCCCCAAATATTGAAATCATCTTGTTTTGGGATCTTGAGGAGTTAGGACAAATGCCTCCACCCACTAGTATGCTACCCCCCACCCCCAAAGCCTTGAATTCATGCTTGGGTGTGATGGTGTGATATACCATATGATCAGGTCTCTGTGTGGTACAAATCTAAATCTCAAAAAAGCTAAGAATCATTTTTTAATGAAAATTAATCCTTGATGATTTCATTGGGGTATGTGACCCGTTCTGACTGCTCTTCCCCTACCCCCTCTCATCTCCTTCCTTCCCCCATCTAGCCACCTTCCCTTCCTTTCCCACTCATCTTCCACATTCCTGTATTTTTCTCTCATTTGTGAAGACAATTGTTCCCCCTCCACCAGAGTAATGGGTAGGCTCTTCTGAGTTCTCTCACACCATGACTGACTGTTGAAAAGCCCTGTCTTGAATGGGCCCCTTGCAAGCAATTGCAGCTGCTACTAGTTCATGTTAATGTTGACTGGTGTCAAGAGAATGGAACTTCACCACACTTTTCCACATCTTACTTCCTTTCCACACTCTTTCCACAGTGTTTCTTGAGCCTTAGAGGCTGTAATAGGAATGGTTTGTTTAGGGCTAAATCCTGTACTTTGCTGTCTGAGCATCTTGGGCAGCCATGTGTCTCTAGATTCATGAACTGGCTCTGTGGCGTGAAGCCCAAGTCATTTTCTTGACCTCTGGAAGAAAGATCGACACCAACTTCCTGGCCATACTCTAGTATGGACCCCTGCAGAAGTGCACCAGGCTCTGCCCAGGGATGTTCTGGGAAAAATCTGGTCTCTACAATGTGTCTCTACTTTCTACTAAGTGTCAGATCTGGTGTGATAAAGCCAATGGGACCCCATATGAGTCTGTGGCCATCTATAAACTCATTTTGACCCCTTTGCTGAGATTAGCCAACACAATAATGTTTGAGAACTCATATGTAACATTCTCCCATTTACAGGAAAGAATTCCTATCCAATGGCATTTCCTTCTTGGAAGCAATATTCTTTTCTTATTCTTCAGAATGCATGTTTAAAAGGATGCAAAGAGGGGCTGGAGAGATGGCTCAGAGGTTAGGAGCACTGATTGCTCTTCCAGAGGTCCTGAGTTCAATTCCCAGCAACCACATGGTGGCTCACAACCATCTGTAATGACATCTGATGCCCTCTTCTGGTGTCTCTAAAGAGAATAACAGTGTACTCATATAAAATAAATAAATCTTTAAAAAAAAAAGGATGCAAAGAATATATTTCTTAAAACTATTTCCCCCATGTTAGGTGCTCCATTGCATTTATTCAATAAAATCCAATTATTCCTATATATAATGTCTCAACATTATACTGTGTCTCTATATGAGGATGTTTTAATTTAGTGTGTGAAATTTTTTTACAGGAATGTATTTGAAGCTCCAATTTGATTTTCTTGAAGGAAGATATGTGGCCTTTCATTCCTGGCTGGTTTGTTTGGTCAAAGACTAAGTCCATGGGCAATTTATCCTATCATCTATTATAAAATAAACACTCTCATTTTTATTTTCAAAAGTTTCATAAAAGCTGTTCCTATGAAGTACAGTTATCTCCCCTAGGTTAAAAGCTGATGATGTGTAATAGAGGCATGTATTACAAATAGCATCTAGCCACCCAGGAAGGTTATGACTTAACATCTGAATTCTGCTGCTCATTAGCTGTAGGACGTGAGAGCAGTGCCTTTCCAAAGGGCAAGGTCAGGATTACATTATCCTGGCAATGTCTTTGCTGAATAAATGTGTAAATATTTCAAATAAGTATGATGAGATGCTATTTCTATTGAGGACTTCTCTACAGGAGGAAAGATCATCCTCTTTGTAATTGTGGGAGTCCGTGTCACGGCGCATGCCATTCCTCCTTACCGATTTCATTTGAAATGGCCTGGAAATAACCGATTACTTTAGATGTAAGACTATTTACCTTGGAGTCAGAAGTCTGGCGGGCAGGCTGGAGCTAATGGATTTGGTTGTTTTCAAAGCATTCTTATCTACAGCAAGATACTGTTTTAAAGTGAATCCTCAGCTTGTCTATCAAGAGGCACTTGCACTGGGCAGAACACATGAACATGTGCTCTGTGGTTGTATTCTCCTCCTTTAACAATACAAAGAAGGAGAGAAAAAAAATGCACCCAGAACCCACGGGTGGGCTATTTTGGTGGCACTCTTCTTTTTACATTACTAACACAAGGGAAACCCAGAACCAAATTTGAAGAATGGGGTGTTGCCTCATTGGGAGATGGAGTTGCATCATGGGAACATGGTGTGATTTAATTTCATAATTGTAAACATTACAGTGGGTATGGCTGATTTCCTCTGTAACCCTTGTCCACTTCACTATGGCTGGACAGCAGAGTTAACATGGGTAGGTCCTGGCTTCGGATTCTTTTCTTGTCTCTTCTTATTTTTTTTGTGGTTGTATTTCAAAAAATTCTAAAGAAAAAAAACCTACTTGGGGATGAATGTGTCTGAAATCAAACATTTTTGTAAGGCCATAGCTTAACTAAAAGACAATGAAGTTTTCTGACCATTCCAATCCTAGCACTGTGTAAATGTTTGGAAAACAATTTTTTTTTTCCTTGAAATGGGGTTGGGAGGGAGAATGAACAGATCTGAATCTTTGTTATAGGGCTAGATGTCTGCATGTGTTCTAAATTACGGCCACAATACAGGGTCAAGGCTAGCTTGGTTATATGGAAAGAGAAATATTAGAATCCTTCCTGTTTGATCATCAGAGGGTGGGGGCTGTCTCAGAGCTGCACTAGGTAAGCAAGCTTGGCTTAGTAGATTTTTCCCCCTTTTATGCGCAATACTGTAGGCATAGTTGCCAACGTTTTAAGTAAAGCGGACGCCTGGTAAGTAGTCTTGAAATTCAGCATAAAGAGATTCATCTGGGGACAAAAATAAAACCATGATTTACGTAAATGCAGTAAAAAGTTTCAAACATTGGAGGGAATTAAATCTCGGTTGTAAGGTGAACGGTATGGCTACCCAGGTGTTGTTTGTTGTTTCTTCTGTTTAAAATGCCACGTCTTATCTTTGAGGTTAGAAAACTAGCGCCCTTTCCACTTGGAGATGGGTTTTCTGGAGAGAGTTCTAGATAGGATGAGCCTGGGGACCAGTGGCTCAAATTGTCTGGCACCTGGAGCTCATTTAGCAGGCAGACATGGTTTTCTAGTCTTACACATACAGGCTGTCTTGAATGCGGGATGCTGCGGGAGTACGCAGCCCGGAACCACGACCTTGGATGCTGTGAGCTGGGTGAGTCCTGAAAGTCTTAAGTGGGGGCTTGCTCCGTCCAAAAACTGGTGTCGGTTCCGGGCCTGGGGGCTGGGATGCCCTGGGACAAGAGGGAGACTGTAGCTTCCTCAGACCGAAAGCTTCTTTGGGGTTAACCATCCAGTGTTTTTGTCACTGAGAAGGGTTCCGGGACTGAGCTGAAAGAGGCATCGGGGTGCTTAGCTGAAGTGCGCGGGGGGGGGGGGGTAGCGGGAGGGCTTGTGGAAAGTGGTCAGAGGCAAGGCAGAGAGCTTCCGGGCCGCCACAGGTGATCGGTTAGTAAAGAGGTGGCAAGGGACTTCGGTGCGGGCCCCTGGGAGCGCAGGGGGGCAGCACTGTGTCGAGGTGGGCCGTTCCCGGTCACCTGCCCGCGGGGGCGGAGCGCGGCGCCCAGGCGCACCCGCCTCCCGCCTCTTGCTCCCGCCCCGGGAGGAAGCGGAGGGGCGCGGTGTAAACAGAGCGGCGGCCGTGATGTCAGCCGGTCACATGGAGCCTCTTATGGCTCGGGATGGCTCTCGGCGGGCGGGCAGCTGCGGCAGCTGCTGCTGTGGCTCGGGCGGCGGCGGCAAGAGGGGGCTCCGGGGTCGGACGGTCGGCTCTCCCTGCGCTCTCCGCACCGCGGCGTAAAGGATGTATTTTGTGATCGCAGCGATGAAAGGTGAGCTCCGGGTGGCCCGCGGGGACTCGGGTGGACTGACGGCTCCGGGGGGCGGGGAGGAGGGCGCGCAGGGGGAGGGGTGGGCGCGCCTGCCGGAGCTCACGTACAGCTTGGGGGCAGCCACTGGAACCCAATGGGGTCTCCGGGGCCACCGCAGCGTAGCCACTGGAGCCCGGAGGAGGGTTCGGCCTGCCTCGGGTCGGTGGAGCTAGACTCACGGGCCCGATCGCCCCTCCGGCGTCTTCTTAACTGCTGTCACTCGTCTGGGTGCGCCTGACACCCAGCGGGGCTCCCCAAAGAAAGTTTGCCGAGAGTCGCAGCGCTTGGAACGCTCAGGGAGGATCTGGCAACTGGGAGGAAGCTGGGGACATCCACACTGGGTCCCCAGGGCCCGCACCCCGGGACAACTCTGGCCTATGTGCAGGGGGGGAGGGGGGGAGGAGCGGCAGCCAGGCCGAGCCCTGCATGCGAACGCTAGTGGTGTCATCCCCAGGACTGGTTAGCGTTCCAGGCCTGCCGTCCGAGCTTCGTACGGCCACCCCACCCTCTGGAGCTCCAGTGGCCAGCGGGTTAGGGAAGTGTGGTAACTCAGCGCTGCGTCCCTCGGACGCCGCCACTTCAGAAAGCGCGCGGGCCGGAGTCAGCCCCGCGCCCCGAAGGTGCCAAGACGCCCTCCGCCGCTGCCCCAGTCGCAGCGCGCTCAGGCTAGACACTTAGGTTTGTGCATGGATGTAGACAGAAGACAGGATCAGCCCACAGGATTGGAGAGGAGAAGCCGAGGTTAGACCGCGGCGAGGGCCTATGGGCACAGGTTAGCCGCGGCTAAGCCTCCGCACCGAGGGCCTCCTCCCTGGACTGGGGAAGTAAGCTGGGGGAAGTGATAAGGAGGAAAGTGGTTTGCAGGGACGGCTGGCTTCAGGTGTCCCAAGGTGAGGCGGGAAGAAGCCAAGGCAAGTCAGGGAAGTTTGTGATGGAGACAAAGTTTGGAGGTGCGCAGGAAGTTGCTTGTGCCGCAGGGAGAAACCGAGACAGGCGCTTCGACCTTTGCAGATGGCCCTAGAAAGACTCAGCCCTGTAGCTCTCTGCGCGATCGTGCGCCTGCTGGGTCCTCTCGGCGGATAATCTGCCCAAGCAGTGTGCAGGCCCGGTCGCCCGGCCTGGGGATTTAAAGCTCCATCTGTCTGTGGCACAGCGGCCGCTCCTCTCAGGGGCAACAATTGTGAGCACCCTGAAGGTCTTGCGGAGGTTTTGCCCGCTAGCGCGGCGGCCAGGTGCTCGTTAAACGTTTGCTAGGTTTAGGATTATTTTGTTGTTGCAATCCAGGATGTAGGACACCCGTACCGTATCTGCGCCGGCTTTACTTTCAGATCATTGTGTTTTTTCACTAGAGATTGGGTGGCATCTTTTATTAATTATTAACAGGTCGAAGCATTCAGGACGCTGAGATGAGCTGGCTGCATTCGATGAAATCTTTCTGTAGGATGCGCCCACGGCAAATTTAGTGCCTTTCCCCTTGCACTTGCGGGAAGTGAGGTTGAATCACTTTTATAATATGTGACTGGTATAACACAAGAGGGAAGAGCTTCCCGTGGTCTTAAGTGTGTGAAAGTATTGGGGAAGGAAAGGTGTTGAGGTTTCTTATTATGTAAAAGAAATCGGTTTCTCCTCCCCAAAAGAGAATCTTGGTAATTCTTCTTCTCATTAAACCTGTTAAGTGAAAACTGACTGCAGAATCCGCGAAGCCAGTTGTATTTCGTCCCCTCACCTCCTTAAATTTAAAAACTAGAATTTGCTGTTTGGGAAGGGCCGGTGATGGTCCTCATCCATACTGTGTACCATTGTGTTGAATGGGAGAAAAGTGAGAAGCTGAGAGAGGCTTCTTTTTAATTGCCCTTTCCTCCTACTGAACAGTAAACCTCTCAAACATTAAGGAACTGTCCTTTGATGGTGTTATTTGAGGCTGATCTTTTTTAGTAAGTTGGCTTTTGGCTTTTGTAGGTTTAGTACCAAGTGAAGTTTTAATCAAACTCGCCATGTGATAAAAACCGGAGGTCATCCCCTCTCCCCTAACATCCCCCCCCCCACACACACACACACAGGAGACTTGGGAGCTTCCTATGGCTGCTGTAAAATAAGATTCCTAGATTGGTAGTAATGTCACTGAGAAAGGGAAAGAAATGTCTAGAAGTCCTTGCAGTGCAGTTTTCTTTAAAACCCAAGCTTAGAGGTATGTGTGTGTGTGTCGGGGGTGGGGGGTGGGGGTGAGAAATAGAATATTTCAGTCCCAGCATCTTACGTCTTTTGTCTTAATAGGATTGTCTTGCTTTGGTGCAAAATTTAGAAAAATAGTTTGTGGGAAAGCAAGGAATGCTGTAAATGTTTCCATATCAGATTTAAGGGAGGGGAAAAAAAAACTGGCCTGGAATCGTATTAAATACTTCCCTGCTGCCTCTTGGTTTTAATAGTTAAATTGGTTCCATATGCAAGAGTTTACATAATTAGATTCTTCGTGCAAAACAGAAAGGTTCTTCTTCATAGTATAGCTTTCTGGTGCGTAGATGCCTGTGAACAGAGGAGGAGAGGAGAAGCCACTATAAAAAGAGAGACATCCTCTTTGTTGCCCGATTTAATGATTTTTTTTAAACATCATTAAATCAGGCCTTTTTGAACTCACCAAAGAAGAAAATCCTTTCTCTGTGTCAGTTGTCAAATTGGTTTAGGCTTAAAGTGGTTCGATGCTTAGGAAGTGATAACCTTGAGTTCGAGCAACGCTTCCCTTACCCTTCAGTGTGTTGTGTTTGCTTGCTTGCTTCACAGCAGATCCCCACTACCATTTAGGTTGTTCCTTGGGCACAGGGAAAGAGTAGGGATGATGTTTATTCTTGAGGCAAGGGGCACTTGGTCTGGTCATCACATGGGCCAAGTGCTGCTAGCTGGTAGCTGAGTGTTAAAAACCTTGAAGCTGGAGCAGTTGGTATTGTATGGCTCTGCAGCCTCTGTTTGTGTAAAGGGACTTGGAAGGAGGAAAGCTCAGGTGGGAGCCTCCATCCTGTCCTGGATCTTTCCTCCAGGTTGTCACACAGATGCCAAGGCACCTGGAGCCTTTGGAAATCCTCTGTGTCTTGGACTTTGGTGTCACATCTAATTTCAACAGTCTGGACGAATTTGCCTTTTGTTTTTAACCGTGTGAAACTTGGATTCAATTCCTAGTCTCATTTTAAACATCCTTCCTGCGGTATCCCTTACCAGGCAGGGATCTGTGTCCCATTTAGGGGACCTGTGATGGATCGGACTGGTAGAAATTGAGGACTGAATGTTGAAAATCGAAAACTCAAATGGCTGCCAGTGTGGAGCCAAGTGTGTGTGTGTGTGTGTGTGTGTGTGTGTGTGTGTGTGTAAGGGCACTTGCTGCCCAGTCTGAGGACCTGAGTTCTGTCCCTGGAACCACAGAGTAGAAGGAAAGAACTGACTTCCACAGGTTGGCCTCTGACCTCCCGATGTGTGCCACGGCATGCACATGTTCACATGCATAAAGACATAATAAAAAAAAACATTAAAGATAATTAAAGACAGAAGAACTGAATGTGGATGGATGTAAAGAGAGCCCTGCTGGTCTGCAGGGTGGTTTTTAGGTGAAGTTTTCATAGGCAGCCTCTCCATGCTGTTTTTTTCAATTGTGTCATAATACGCTTCTCTCGGGTGTTTTGCCGTCAACCAAGCTGAGCACTCTGATGTAAACATTAGCCAGGTAGAAAACATATCTCAGTCAACGTATACTCTGTAATTTAAGTCCTGACTTTTCCTTGTGTTCAGTAGCCATATCTGTAAATAGATTCATAGTTCTCGAGACCCCTTTCTCCCGTTTTCCCTGCCAGCCATGGAGATCAGAATACCAATGGGCAAGGTCAGCAAACAGATCATTGCCAAACCTCTGAGAGAGCAGCCGTCAGCTTTGTAACTTACTCTGTGGCTCCTAAGAAGATTATATTTAGAAAGGACCATTTATTTGGGCAAAAGTGAACTTTATGGATGGATGGGTAGGTGGACGGATGCATGGATGAATGAGTCTTCCTAAAAATTTCACCATCAATAAAGTTCCTTTACGGAATTTGTTGTCTGAGAATACTTAGTAATGACGGTGTTTGTGCAGGCCTGGGTGTAGCTTGGTTGATGGAGTGTTAGATTCATATGTTCATCTCCTCTTTCCTTAGCACCAAAAGAAATGTCAAAGATGGATTTTTTTTTTGTTCTCTACATACTCACAATGTTTATTGCAGACAAATCAAAGCTGCTTGAGTCTGTATGTTTCACATCTGATCATTCAAAGCCATGACCTTTAGACACATTACGCTATCAGCTACACTTACTTTATATTTTTCTGATTTAAAGTAAATTTTTAAACATTCACCTGTCACATCCAGTATGAACTGATGTTTGATAATGTTTCCAGGTCCTTTGAGGAATGACAGGCAGAACTATGCCCCCATCTAGCCACTCCCCAAGAATCCTTCCCATTTGTTCTGGCCTTTGGACTGGAGGACAGAGCGGTTCAGTGCCTGAGCTCTGTGTAACCATCCTGTGGGGATGACAGGACAGGATAGGCTTTCCCCATAAGCTGTCAGAATGCTACGCCTAGAGAAGAGGTCTAAATAAGAGCTCATATCAGCTGATGAGCAATATGGGGTCGGGGGAAAGGCACTTGAAATATTTTGTTTCTAGATTTTCTATTTTAAGTGAAACATTAGCCCCTGTCGGGTTTTGAGATAGGATAACTTAACCCTCTGCTCTCATGGCTGTACAACGAGAGGCCAAGTTGACTCTGGATGGTACTTTTCTCGGTTTCTGCTTTTATCTGAGGTTGACTAGACTTTTCCCAAGCCAATAGGGGCAGGGTATCAATCTGTGTGCACTTCATGGCTCACGCATATGCCTGTTTGTGGCATCCGATGGGCCCATGCATTTGAGTTGAAGAAGATGAAGCTACACAGCTCTTGTGCCATAGCTAATTTCTTTCGGCGGACACCCCATAGAGCCTGGACCAGGCATCTGAGTCCCACCATCTCCCTGTCACCCCACGAAGGAAGCTATAAAAATGCCCTGTACGTAACTTTGCCTCTAGTTAGCGTAAATGATAAGTCTGCCGTTTATATGGGGGGAAAAATAGATTCAATTATGTAATGCTTTGCTGAGCCTAATATCTTTAAATTACTCTTTAATAAAATCAATTTGGTACAAATGGGGTTATTCTTATTTGCTTCTCATAGCTCTTCATGATTTTCATTAAGCCTGCTTGGTATTAAGATCTGGGAGAGAACCAAGCTTGGCTTTCCTAAATAGCATAGAACAGCCTCATGAAGAGCAGCTGGCCTTTGCCCAGACTCATCATGATCACAGAATCCAGTCAAATACTTGTCTGCCTGTCCCGTTTATCTTTAGGCAAAGAAGGAAGTTTACATGTGTGTCTTTTTATTTTAGTACATTCCGTGTTGTCGAATGCTGGTCAGCGTGGTTGTGTTGCTAGGTAAGGGGCATCCGTGCATAGTGCTGAGAAGCTCGGTGTCTCTCACATCAGCAGAAATAGAAGGTTTTTTGAAGAGGTGCAGAAGCTCACTTCTTGCTGGGTTGGCATTTAACCTCTCCGAGTACCGGATGGAGGTGTGCTGTTATTTCAGAGGCTCGGGAAGAAATGAAACTTTAAGTCACTCAGATTCTATGTCCCATCAGCAAGTGGGTGCTCTCCACAATATTCCTGTGACTCGAATGTCCTGTAATGCTTGAAACCCCTCCTGTGATTGGCGAGTTCACTACTTCCAGAGGTAGCTTATTCCATGTTGAATCAGAAAGACCATCCCATATCAAGCAGTCATGTCTGCTTAGTTCTCGTAATCCTCTGGTTCTGAGCCCACCTTCCCATGCTGTAGGGGAAACGTGATCCTTCCAACTGAAGATTGCTATTTGAAAAGACACACACATACATGCTCGCGCGCACACACACACACACACACACACCCCTCCCTACCCATGAGCTCTGATGTCCCTCTGCCTCCCATCTCACTCAGGTTCACCATTCAGCCACCTCACAATCTTGGTCAATTTCTTCCTCAAATGAAAAACACACTTCAGTTTGTCTGGAAACATTTGACATTTTGATGCAAAAAGTGAGGTCCAGCTGCCTAATATGATATGGCTGACTCGATTAACAAAACAAAACAAAACAAAACAACTTTGTTTCAAACATATTAAGGTACATAAAGAAGGCTCTATAACTCGTCTGGGGATCAATCCTAGTGGTAATCGTTGTAATTTGTGGAAGTGGGGTCTTAAGAGTTTATGGGTACTTTATTTGACTTATATTGATTATTTAAACTGCCCAGGAAAAAATTAAAGTCACAAAAATAATTATAGGACCATTACAAGCTCTTATAAGTTTTGTTTTTTGTTTTTTTTTTCCCCCCACAAAGCAGTATCACAGCTGAGATGAGGCTGCCCTCTAGTGGATACTTGCTCATGACAGGCAAAAGCCATGCCAGGGCCAATGAAATTCCCATCAGGCTAGTGGAAAAGGTCAAAGGTGGTGAATATTTTCTCGACGGCTGTGGGGCATTCTTCACCAGTTTCAAAAGTGTAATTCATTATCTTGTGCAGTTATCAGAAATGACTTATTAGATAACGAATCTCTAATGTTTTCTTGGAAGGAAGGAAAGGTCATTTTTAAGAAACAAGTTCTATTAAAGCTTGTTCGTAGCACCCTGTTGTCTGTACTAAACCTGAGTGGCATTTGGTTCACGAGCAGTTAAACCTGTATCAAAATCCTTGTTTTGTCTATTCTCCATCCTTGATTTTTTTCTTAAAAAAAAAAAGCCAGTGAAATCTAACATTTTTCATTTTCAAATCAAGGCGCCCCCCCACACACACACACAGAGGATATAAATAATTAGAACCACTGATAATCTTTTTGGCATCAGAAGAAACTGTTTAGCTCCTTGGTTTAGGAAGACTCGGATGATTTAATTCACCCAAACTTTCAGGTTGTCTCGAAAATAAAGGATATATGATAGAGGGTGATTGAGCTTGAGAGAGCTTACAGGTTAAACTACTGGAAACAGGCTAGGGTGTTGCTCACTTGGTAGAGGGCTTGCCTGACATTTAGAAGGCCCCGTGTTCAAGCTCCAGTCCTGCATAAAGCAGGCATGGCGGTGCACTCCAGTAATCCCAGCCCTCGCTCGTGAGGTAGGAGCAACTGAAGGTTATCCTAGGAAAGTTGACACAGACCAGCCTGCAAAACAAAAGACAGGGCTCAAAAGCAGACAGACAAATGAAAATAACAACACACATAAAGGCTCTCCCTATAGAGTCAGAGAAAAGAACTCATTTGAGTAATAGTTTTAGGCTCTTTAGTGAGCTTTGAATTCGGCTTTGCCTGATGTATCAACCATGAAACAATCTTACCTCTGTGGAGGAGCCAGAGGCACCTAAGTCCTGAAAAATACTGATTTTTCCCACTGAAATGCCTCTTGGGGATTGCAGGGGGACACACCACAGAGGTGTAAAAACAAGAGGCTTGAACTTTGGGACCCGTGCTGTAATAGCAGACAACCAAGATGAAAGATACCACTGGGATTTTAAAGGAGTATGATTCTGGCCTTGCCGATACTCGAAAGAAGCAACTGAACTTTTCATGAAAACAAGGCAAAAACAACAACAAAAAGGGGTTGGGGGGGCAGAGAAACTGCTGCTTTGGCCCTTTGATCTTAGAAATAAGGTCGTGGTTAAGAAGTGAGGACTTGTGGTTAGGTTGAGATCAGCTATTGAAGCAAGTTGTTTTGTTTTTTTTCCAAAGTGCACCACCCAGAAGTGTGATCCGCATGCTGTTTGAATTTCTTTTCTTTATATATATATATATTGTTTTGTCACGGATTGTTATCTTCATTTCTCACTTCTGATTTTTACAGAACACAGTGCAAACATAAATATTTCTTTCGGACGATGCTTGAGCGTTTCCTGTATGCTAGACCATTCTGGTGCCACCTGTATGCTGTGATAGTCAGATTCAAGCTCTTCCTGTCAATCAGGTGTCTCGGGTGGTGAATCAGCATTTTTTTTTTTTTAAAGTACCAAGATGCTGGCAGCCACAGTAACCAGAGAGGGCTATGCTGAGGGTTTTGGGCTTGCGAGTTTGTAGTTTCTCAGAGGTACATACCATTGGAAAACCAAGACTCTTGACTTGGCGACACACAAAACTATCTGATCCCAGGAAACATTAATTGGTTAAGGCCCACTCTTATATCTATGTGTGAACATGGTTTGATTTCAAGTAATCAAAGAGTTAACAATAAAATATCTTCTCAAGTGATCCTAGGACTGGTTCCTGAACCTGGAGTAAAGCTCCTGACTGGAGTCTGTAACAGGCAGATTACTGAGTCCCACCTAGAGATGGCATGGTGGAGTCAGTGTTGGGTGGGGCCCCGAGGGCGGATTTAATCAGCATCCTGGGTGTTTCTGATGCAGGCGGGCATCCTTGGGCCTCAATTTGTTACACCCTTGTGTTCTAAGCTGTCAGCTTTGGGGTGGGCGGTGGGCTGCTCTACTCCCTCAGTGGTTCCTAGAGACCATCAATCCTCGCCATCCCATGGAAGGCATTTATCTTGGGTAGAGTTCTGTTTCTGGTGATCTGGGCCAAAGCCAATGAGTCAGTGTTCGCAAAAGTTCTTTTGATGGTCGTGAGGGTTAGATCAGTTTGGAAAGCCCTGTTCTGGCCTCCTAACTAAGGTCTAAAGCAAAGCTCCAACAGTGAATGATCTTAGGGTAAACACAAGCTTCCTCGGGGTCCCCTGAAGAGAAATAGAGATGGGAACCCAAAGTGAGGGATTTCTGTCATCACTTCAGTAACAGCCACACTTGGAATAGTTTTCTGTGGGAGGAAGTGGGTGGAATGTTACCCCCAGATCTCTTAACCCCACGTGACCTAAACAGGAGAGGGTTCTGAGGGAGTCTAGGTAGTCCAATAAGGACGCTTGTGATAATGGCAAAGCTCTGTACTCCTTTTCCTGAATGACACTGTCTGGAGTTCTGGCCTCTGTTTGCAACATTGACTCGGTGAGTTCCAGACCTGTGTGTGGGAACTGAATCTCTCAGAGCAGGTGGGGGAGTTGGCCCCAGAGTCCAGCCAACTCTAATGGAAACAGCAATGTCTTTCCTGTGTTGCCTTTTCTATCTTTCTTTTTTTTTTTTAATTTAATTTTATTTTTTTCAGCAACAAAGTAAAGATTCCCTACCCCTAAGCTCTTCCTCGGCACTTCCTATGAACAAAAGGGCCTTTCTCAGGCCTAAGCATCCTCCCAGTGTGTCTGCAGTGGCCAAGCTGGGGGAGTGGGGTTAATGACCAGACACCCTACCTCCTACTCCAAATGACCAGACACCCTGTCTCTGATTCCAATAACCAGACACCCTGCCTTTTGTGTAGAGTGAGTTTTCATCTGGAAACGCCAGTAAAGTTGGACTCGGAGTGGTGTGGAGGCAGACAACACTCCAACTGACTCTGGCCCTGGGAGGTGTTTGTGCAATATACCCCATTGCTTGGGGCAGCTTCAATGCTGTGGGCTGCTCAGACAGTGGTGACCATGACATATGTAGTCTGTGTCCTTGGTGAGTGTATGCTGTGGTGGGTAATGTTTGAGTAAACATGCCAGCTGCCTTCATATAGGTAACTCCAGCAGCACAACCAGTCTGACAGAAGTAGGACGGCGCGGTGGATGAGCAAAAGAGCGCTCAGTCACAGGCTTTCCCCAACCTTTGCTAAACGCCCTGCAACAGGCCTAGAAAGGGTCTCAGAGGCTATCTGGTCTCTCAGCACCCAGTATTGTCAGTATATTAGACAGGATGGAACTTTCAAGGTGTACAGGCTCTTAGGGATTAGAGAGCTGGAGCTTTTAAAAGTTCGCACTGCTCTTACAGAGGACCTGAGTTTTATTCCCAATGCTCATGTCAGGCCAATCACCCCAATCCAACACGCTCTACTGGCCTCCTGTACTCATGTGTACATACCCCACACACACACCCACATACGCACACACTTACACACAGACACATACTTAAAAGTCAAAATTTTAAACAATATACGTGTATTTGTGTGTGCGTGTTCTATTTGAGATTCCGGTGATCTTGGTCTGATGGCCTTGGTGGATCGCATGTGCTGGTAAATTGTAAGCTGCATAGATGATTCTGATTGAGAAATCGCTTAAGTTCAACACCTTTATTTGATGCATGAGTCATCTGGCCCCCAGTTGCCACACGGTGTTGAGGAGTGGAAAGCCCCAGCCTGCGTGTGGAGGGAAACAGATGAAGGCATGGGTTCTAGTCCGGATCTGTTGCATGGTAACTGGCAGGTTTTCTTCGCTTGCGTTCTTACCCTGTTTGTAAAATTAGAAGGTTGTGATTGACAGCTGCCAAGGTCTTTTCCAGAGTTCATGTTTCTATAAGAAAAAAAATGTTTCCGTTACAGTTGAAAGGTGGGTGGGGGGTCTCTCGTTCAAGATGTAGGAAAGGCACACAGAAGCCTGCTGACTTCTTTATTCCCTGTCCCCAGCTATAATTGCTTAAGATACTTCAGTCAGCTAACCAGCTCCTTTTGGAAGTGAAAATTCTAAGGTAGAAAGAGGTAATTACTAATGCCAGCTATTTAAATACATTTTAAAACAAGAAGGCTTTCATTAATATTAACAAATATGCCCAGACTTAGTTCTGGCAAATTACAGCCCTGCTTTATCAAGTTCTAGCCCAAAGCCTTTCCCATTTTTGATGGTTGAGTTGAAACCTAGGAGTGGGGAATTAACTGAAAAATGAAAACCACCAAACAGCCTTAACCACTGTATTCCACAGTGATTGTATTCCCAACTGCACACTAAAGCCCCAGATCCTAAGAGATGTAGTATCTCCCGATGTGTTCCCAGTGATTAGCAGGCAGAAATGGTGGGCCTCCTGGGCCACCTGCTTAAAAAAACAAACAAACAAAACAAAACAACAACAACAAACAGAACCAGAGGAAACATGGAGATCTGTCCCTACTTCATCTGAGGCCAGAAATCCAAAAGAACTTGAGTTTTATTACAATGTTGATCGGAAGGAGAAGGGTCTGTTAGACACCAGTTTCCTATGATGTAAGTGAGGGTTGGGGTGAGGGGATGATATTTGACATTTCCAGAAGTGATTAAACAAAGTTTAGAAAGAAAATCTGATGGGAGTCAGCATATGAAATTAGAGTTGTACCTTCTACAGCTCCTTTAAAGACTGCCTGTTTCTGGTTGGGTAGAAATTGAAGGGGGAAAGCCAGGCTTCTATTCCAGCAGAATCGTCTAACAGAAGTTTCCTGTTTCCACCACTGCAGAGAAACAAAGTTGTTACAATGAGTTAAGATGGTTCAAACTTTTGGCAACCTCTCAGCAGGCCCCTGCTGCTGCCGCCAACTCCTTTACACTTTCTGTGTCGTTTCAAATGGTTGCTTAGGAGAAATACTGACCAATACTGACTGCTAAAATGGCTCAGAGAGTTCTCGGGATGTTTTTATTTGCTAGAAATTTGTTTTGCAGTTAAGCTTCTCTTGTTGAGGGAGTTTGGTTACCAGCCATCTGAGGATGCCTCGCCTCGGGGTGTTTACAGAAAACGTGGGTGCTGCAATTATATTGGAGCACAGCCCTCCCCCACCACAGATAGCACAGTAATCAGCAGGAATGGGAAAACATGTATTTAAGGATTTGATGCTTGTAAAAAAGGGGCTGTAAAGGAACATGGTTGTTCAGATGTGAGAAGTGACTGGCGGCTCTCCTTGTAGGCATGCTAGTAACAATAAAGTCTCCAAGTTCAACATCAAAGTCATCACAGTTTACTCCACCAGTGACTTGCACATCAAAGGGGAGCTTAAGACAAAGGGAGGAATGCCTTACCTCATGGCCAGATCCTTTGGGGGAGTGGGGGGGATGGCTTGCAGTTCCTCACTTCCTAAGGCAGGGCAAATGAGAACCGATTTCCCTCCTACCACTTGCCATTTACTTAGGAAAGATTCATCACAGGAGAGATCGGATCCTCTTCCTTCAGGCAGCAAACTCGGTACCAAGGTGGGCATCTCAAACTTTACCTAATATGCCACATGGAATTCCCCACCAA
>NW_028227266.1:67987600-68397600 GCF_978045245.1 Mus caroli
AGAACTGAACGCCTCTGGCGCCTGATGGGTCTTGGTGTTGGGATGCCTTGCTCCTGGCTTGGTTTTATTGGCCAATTAAAGGTAGAGGCTGGGCACACTCACTTGTATAAACAGAGGTTGTGCAATAGCCCCAGCCAGGCTGGCCATGAGAAAACCCTTCCCCCAAATGGCGGGCTGGGCAGAAGGATTGCTGAGTTTCAGAACAGCTCACAGCATTGAATGGGTGAGGGATGAGACTAAGAGGAAGGGAAGCAAAGCTAACTCTGTCCTCGTCCAGAAGGCTGCTGGGGAGGTGAGGCTGCTGCAGCCCTGCCTCGTGACTGCCTCTTGAAATGAATAGAGAAACAACAGCACCTCTTTTCTTGGCTAAAAAGAAAGGAACAATGGCTCCGCAGTGAAGGGTACCTGTTCTTGCAGAGGACCCTGGTTTGATGCCCACACTGGGAAGCTCACAACCACGTTAATCCAGTTCCAGGTCAGATGCCATCTTCTGGCCACCATGGGCACCTGTGTTCTTAGCACCTCTCTCTCTCTCTCTCTCTCTCTCACACACACTCACACACACACACATGATAAAAACAATAAAAATAAATCTTAAAATGAAATATTCTACTTTCCCTCCTGGAAAATAGCATGTCATAATTATCCCCTTCAAAGTAAAATAGATTCTTGTGCTTTTTTTTTAGATTCATTTTATATATATATATATATATATATATATACATATACATATACATATATATATACACATATATACACACATATATATATGTATACGTATATATATATATATATGAATGAATACAATGTAGGTGTCTATAGACACACCAGAAGAGGGCATCAGATCCCATTACAGATGGTTGTGAGCCACCATGTGGTTGCTGGGA
This sequence comes from Mus caroli, assembly GCF_978045245.1. Lineage (NCBI taxonomy): Eukaryota > Metazoa > Chordata > Mammalia > Rodentia > Muridae > Mus > Mus caroli. The sequence goes on from NW_028227266.1 coordinate 67,988,488, forward strand.
ATTAAACTCAGGATCTCTGGAAGAGCAGCCAGTGCTCTTAACTGCTAAGCAATCTTTCCAGCCATGATTCTTGTGCTTTTTAAATATTATGTTTATATTAAATTCCTAACACTGTCCTGGTGGTCTGTCACCTGACTCAAAAGAATAGATTTTACATACTAAATTGTGTAGAAGTTAGCAGTTTTGGCCAGGCAATGAAGACTACCAAAAAACAAAGAGCATATTCATCAAAATTGTATTCATAACTTGAACCTGACTCTGTTGTAATCTTATTAGTTTATTATGATTGGGGGAGGCACACGAGCCATGGTACACGTGTAGAGGTCAAAGGTGACTCTGGAGTTGATTCTCTCCTTCCACCTTTCTGTGGGTTCAGGGAATCAGTCTCAGGTCAGGCTCCTGGGATCGAACTCAGGTCATAAGGATTGTTGGCCAAGCGCTTCTCCCTGCTGAGTCGTTGCGTTGGCTTCATGTTGCACTTTGATAAAAAGCTTACTCATAAGGGAAGAGCAGGAAAGTGCTAATATATTTTTGGAACTGAGAATAGACTCAGCTCTGGAATTTTCCAATCATTGTATAAACACTATTTTTAACAGCTCTAATATTTTCATTCTTTGAGAATTTCATTAGGCATACAGTATATTTTGGTCACACTCACCCCCCTAGACTTACCCCTAACTCCTCCTCGATCCATCCCAGTGCCCCAAGCCCCTCCCAGTTTCATGGTGTCTTAATAAAGTACATTTCTAGAATCCACCTAGTCTCACACTCATAGGTCTGGGGCCATCCACTGGAGCATGGTTCACTAGCCAGGGGCCACACCATTAAAATGACTCTCCTAGAAGCCGTCAACTTCCAGAAGCTTCTAGGCTAGGGGTGGGGCTCCTAAGTCCCTCTTGTTTCCATGCTGGAACAAACTTTTAAACTGTTTATCCCAATTCTTCATACTTCCTCCTCACAAGGTGAAGTGGAATTTACAGCCTTGCAGTGGGGAAAGTAAAGGTACCTAAGACTATCTTCCTTTACATTTAGGCCTTGTGCAAATACTGACTGCTCAGTGAAATTATGGGGTCGGTGGACAGAAAAAGGTGAGGTGGTTCCATGATGTTGCCATAGGAACCAGAAGGTCTTCTACAGTGTAATGCTGTCTGGGCTGGGCACTCTCCAGCTCCCTCTGAAGGTTCTAACCCAGAACATGAACTAACTCTCTCTCTCTCTCTCTCTCTCTCTCTCTCTCTCTCTCTCTCTCCATTCTCCTCTCCCTATCTCTCTCTCTCATATTTGGGGGAGCTTACTGCTCTTCTGACTTTAGCTGTATATGGCCACATACAGAGGAAATCAAGTGGGCCCATCTCTCCAGACCTCTGACTGTCTCCTGATCCCAACTCAGGACTTTGGTCTTGTGGACTGTTCTGGCTCTTTGGGATGGCATGAGATACATGAATAAGAATGTTAAGAAGCTTACATATGTATAAGAAAAGGCATGTCCAGCCCAGTGAGATGGCTCAGTGGGTAAAGCATTTGTCACATAAGCCTGATGACTTGAGTATAATCCCCAGAACCCATAGAAAGGTGGAAGGAGAAAACTAACACTACTAAGTTGTTTTCTGACCTTCACACACACACACACACACAGGCAAATCCCACATCTACACAATAATAAATATATTTTTAAAGAAGAAAAGAAAGTCCATGTATGAACTAGGAAACATTTCCAAATACATCCATGACCTCCTAGAAATTCTACACTCTAGTTAAAGGAACTTGAGCAAGTCTTAAAACCCCTAGGCTTTATCCTCCAAGGCATAAAGAAAATAGTATCTACCTGGTAAGGAATTTGGAAAAGAGGAAACACATATGAAAGGCAAGATGGCTCATCTCTAACAGATGCTGAATTCGTATACAGTAGGTGTGATGTTATAATGAATGGTATCATCCCCTCTTAAACATGGTGCATGGTACAGATCACATAGTCAAGATAGATGTTACAGGAATGGCTCTGTCCGAGCTTATCTCACCTGGCATACATTGTACTTGAACCCAAGCCCTGTGTGTGTGTGCTTTTGAACATGTCAGTGTGTGCTAAATACAAAGGAATGTATTAAGCATATGATATGTGCTAGGCTATGCATTGCAAAGTGGTAACGACAACCTAGGCAGGAAAGAATTGTAAGGGTCAGTGCTTGCTCGGACACACACAGTTTATGGCAGGGAACATGGTGGGCGCAGAGGAGTCTTGATCAAATCAATAGCCTAGTTACAGCTTTCTGGAAGACGTAAAGGCTGAGCTGGGCTTTGAAGCAAGGAAAGATCACTCCCAACAAAGGGGAGAGCGGATGAAAACTCAGAGGGGGTCAACAACCAGCAATTTGGGGGATAGCAAGACGTTCAGTGTGTCCAGCTAGAGACTGCTGGAAATGAGGCACCTAGAGGGAGCTGCAGGGTTCCAATCGTGAAAAGCCCATGCTGGCCACTCCCTAGGGTGGTGGTATTTGGTTTCAGAGTGCTGAGGGCCTGCTGAGGGATGTTGTCAGGTATTTTTAAGGCACACAGAGTCACTTAGTGCAATCAGGTGTGCTTAGTGTCGTCCCTTTGCTTCGTCATTTTGGAGGGGAGGGGGATAAAAAGCTTTGGGGACCCTTCTCTGGTATGATTTGGGTATCAGTGCCCATGTTCCCCCAGCGTCTGTGTGCTGTCATGAGATGCAAGAAAGGCACCCATCATGGACTCTTTCAATGGGTTTTTTTCCGTGCATTTTGCTTATTATAAATTGATTCCAGGACTTCATTACCGTGTCACCAGAGATGAATGGGGCAGTAGTGTTTTGCCTTGCACTGCCAGAAGGAGGGAAAACAAGTTTGTACGGAGCTGTAGTTCAATCATGATGCTTGCAGAAGCAAGGCCATGAAAGGCTGGAGCAGCGCGGCTTTGATTCTAGAAACCCCAGTAGCCCTGTGGGTGCTACAAGCAAAGGCGTAAATTAAAGGTTGGAGCCTGCTTTCAAGTATCGACTATCGAGCAAAAGGCTCAGCCCACACTCATGCACTTACTCGGGCTTGTTAAAATAAAAATGCGATCTTGGCTGGGCTCGTGTCGCAGCCAGTGTAATTATGACATTGAAGACGGCTGTTTGAATCGGGGCTGCTACAGCACGCGTTTATTTAAAGATAGGCTTGGCAATTTAATACATGTTAGGCAGGACTGAGGTCCGAATCAGGCAAAGCTTTGTTGCCAGCTGCCTCTCACGTCGTTTCTCCTCCAGGTAATCCAGGTAAATACCTGGAACTAGGTAAATTGAGCCAGAATAGAGGTGGTCTGGTTCCCTGACTGCTGGTTTGTTCAAGGTTGCCATGACATTATTGGCTCCTGGTTATTTCACAGATGAGATATGATAATTTGTTCGAGGCGGTTGGCTTCTAAAAATGTGATTCATTGTGGGCATTGCTTGTATGTTTCCTTGTAGTGTGTGTGTGCACGTTTGTATGTGCGTGCATGGGCATGGGCGTGGAAGCCAGAGGTCAACTTCAGCTGTTGTCTCTCTCCAACCCCTTTCCACTCTCCTTTTTGAGACAGGGTCTCTGATGGAACCCGAAGCTCACTAATTCCTCCAGACTAGCTGGCCAACCAGCATTAGGGATCCTTCTCTCTCTGCCTCCTCGACTGTAGAATTAGAGGCATACTTGGCTTTTTACACAGGTGCTGGGGATCAGAGTTCCCTAATGCTTGTAGTCTGAACATCTGAACTATCTCCCCATCTCTATAGGTAGTATTTATGGTTTTGGGGGTTTTTTAATGCTGGGGGATTGTAACTAAGAAGCTACTTGCCCTTTCTCTTCCTGCCAGTGCCTAAGATAGGATGACCAGCTAGGTAAACAGTTGTGGGCCTATGAAACACAGTGGGTTATATTGACTGACCATCCCCAACCTGAAAAATCTCAAGCCTAAGACCTGAGAATGAACCCAATTTTGGATTTTGGAATAGGTTGGGTTTTCAGTTCAGATATTGCTACCAATATTCTAAAATCCAGAAGCAATGAGAAATGTCCCAGCATCTCGGGAAAGAGACACTGCCTCTGTTCCTCTGTGAGGTTTTTCATGCCTCATCTTATCCAGAGAACTCAAAATACTCCAGAAGATGTGGAGGACTATATGTCTGCGAGACAGTGTCCACTTGGGGACTGCCCTCTCCTGTGGCTCCTTTTCCTAGCATGGATGGTTCAAGCCATTCTCTTGTTACTCCCTACTCCTTCCTGGCCACGTAGAGCCAAGCACAAAGCATCTTCTCTGAAATGATTCAGCTTGTTCCCATCGAGCTGCTTGCTGTGCTTAAGACACCCCTGACTGGGAGACCAAAGAAGAGGTGAGGTGGTGGCCAGCCTTTGTGCACAGACCTGTGGGATCTCATGCAGGGAATTCCACCCTGGGGCCTCCTCTCTTCAGGAGTGCCGGCTTTTGCATCTCTACATTCAGATAGCTGGTATGTGTAAGCTAGATTGTCCTCTTTTTTCTGAAGCTCCTCATATTCTTCCCTTTCTCACAGACTTTTTAAAGGGGTTGCAGGACAGTGGTAATGTGTGTCTATGTGCTGCATGAGTTTCGATGATTACCCAGTTGGGAGGAGACTTTTCATTGTGGGAAGGGAGAGCGCAACGCAACCACCTCCTAACCACTTGGGCATTGTGTAGAAGATTCCAGCTGTAGACCTTAGATGGTCTACATCTCATTCAGTGTGATCAAAATCAAGTAGATGGGAGATTAAAGGCCAAGTCTAGGTTGGTTTGGAGGAAGGTTAAAGACCAGAATCAGGGTCTCCTCATTCTTCCACCATGGTCTGGGCATAGCTCATACTTCTTTCATACATATCACTAAGAATGTCAGGACAATACTGTAATTCAAAGATGCCATAAATGTCATATTACACCAGTGTACCACTGGTCATTAGGCTATCCATTTATGTGAGTGTGTATCTGTATAAGTGTGGTACATGTATACTGTATAATGTATATAATGTATGGGTACATGGGTAGGCAGATTTATATAGGTACTGGGAGTGACAGCAAGCACTCTTAGCCACTGAGCCACCTCTTTAGCCCCAGATTTTTTACATTTTCATGGAAATTTTAGATTGTTTTTACCAAGTAGAAAAGTAGGAGGGAAAAAAATCTAGCTGAAGGCCCATGTGTGTACAGAGGCATTAATGTAGTCTTTAAGGGCACTACAGTGAACTCGGGACTATGTCAGGGAAGCCAACTGAATCATGCCTCTTTATTCTGAGCATCATGAAAGGGCACCACTCCCTGTCGGCTGTGGTCTTCCAATTCCTCCCCCTAGCCCCCCAACACCCAATCAGAACCAAGGATAGTAAATAACCACCTTCAGATAATACCAATGGGTAAACATGTCCAGAACTGATTATGTAAGGTAGTGTTGGCAGAGCCACTAGCTGGCAAAATTAAGAAAGGGTGAGTAGAAAAAAATATCAGTAGTCCAACGCTGGACCATACAGGGCAGAATAGAGACCTGGTAAAATGACTAATAATATGGTGATATGCATTCTTCCTGTCTCATAAGTGGGTCCTGACAGCTATCTAGTCCACAGCACTCGTGTGACTTGGGAGGAAAGAAGAGCTCAGAAAGGTTAAGTGGCTGGCTCAGCATCATCACCACTTAGCAGCAGAGTCAATTTTGGAACTTTGGTCTCTTGACTCTCAGTGCAATGGCCCAACTACTGTACCATGACCTTCTAATTGATTGCGTGATGACAGCCCATGTCAGGGGTATAGGGTCAGGTTCATGGAGACCTCTAAAAGAATAGCTGTTGGAGACTCATCACTAAAGCTGTTTGTGGTATTAACCATCTCCAAAGGACCCAAACGAATTAATACAGTTCAGCGTAAAATCTGAAGTTACATCTAGAATGGAAGGTCATTTTGTGTGTGCATTGAGCCACCTAACAAGTATTTATTAAGAAGTGCCTGTGTCGTGTTTGCGTGACCTGCAGCTCAGGATCAACTGTCTCCTCTGTAAGAGGCCAGGGGGTGCGAGGGGACACCTCTGGGTCTGTCCCCTTCGTGTCCCTTCCCCTCCCTTCTCTGTCTCAGGTACACATCTTCCCTTTCTCTGGGTTGTCATATCCTTTTCATCTGCTCTTTAAATGTCAATCTCTGTTCTCTTCTCCTTTCTTAGCCAGTGTAGGTTTCTCCTGTTTATCTCGCTCTCCCTTGACTGACGCATTCTATTTGCATGTCTTTAGCTGCAGTTAATATCTGCTAAATCAAACCATATTGGGCTTGAATAGCTTCCTTTGAGTTCTGAATAAAAGGATGCTTCAGCCGCCTGGCTCTGCAACTGTAGGTTCTTTGTCAGTCAGGAGGTTTAACTTACTCAAAACCTTCCTTGTCCCCATCCCCGCATCCCTATATTGTTCATCTTCCCCCTGTGCAAGCCAGCTCACCCTTTGAGCTGTTATTCCTGTAAACTGATCCTTGTTTGGGGGAAATGACTGCTGTTTCATTTACTTACATGGCTTGGTGAATGAGGACACCTATTGTTCTGTTTGCTGGTGTCTTCTTTTCACTAGACTATCACCCCATGGTCATTAGAAGGACCATGACCACTGCTGTCTTCAGCTTAGCCATAGTGAGCATGAACTAAGCATCAGGTCAGAGGACTTGAACCTAAAACGAACAGCCCTCTGTTATTTTTTTTTTCTGAGGAGGAGAGCAAGATGAGCAAGTCACTTGCATTGATTGGTTGAGTTCAACCTATAGCTGATGCCTCCTACCGCAAAGAAATGATTAGATTCTAAGTGCCAGAAGAAAGGTGTGAAAAGACACTAACCACAGAAAATGCCTCTTGTAAAGTATGTCATCCACTATTGATTTTACACCCAGGAAGTGCCAGAGTCTTGAAATTTTTTGTTTGTTTGACGCAAAAGCATCGGAAACGAAATCCACATGAAATATATCAAAACTCCCCAGCCGACTTTTACCCTCTTCATCTCTGTCATTCAACAGCTGCCTGTCCTTGCCTCTCAAAGAAGCCATGCTAAGGGTTTGATAGCATAACAGCGATACTTAGATTCAAGATCAACTTCTATTACCAGAGAAGTGAAAGGAATTCATGGGCAAGTGGGCTCTGTGCCTGCCGACTGCATAAGTGAACTGTGGGGATGCCCTACAACTCCAGATGATAGATTCCCAGCTCTGTGCCTGCTCTGTCTCCTGCCTCCTGAGAATTAGTGGCAAGTCCTGACTTCCTATGCAGGACATTCTAGAGATAAGGGACTTCCTTTCTGAGAGGCAGTCTCACGCCACACTAGGGAGATGAGTGAGGGGTTGGTGTCCTTGGGGAAGATGTGTATAACTCATCCTCTTTCTCCCAAGTCTATCAGCCATAGAAAGCAAAGAAAGCAACCTTCCTGTCAGCAAGCATTTTGGAGATTCTGAAGACTCTCTCAAGTAAGAGAGGCCTTTGGGGCTTCTTTTGGTATCACTGTCTGAGGCTACATGGCTGTTCTGCCTCCCATCATAAAGGCCAACACTAATCTCTGGCAAGTCAGAAAAGTACAGGAGGCCAAAGTGACAGTGGGAACCTCGGGCACTATCCTATCCATTTTCCAACAGAGAAACAACCCCTACCCGCTTCCCCAGAGCTTACTATCCAGGAAACCATCCTCTCAAGCAGTGAGTTCTCAGGGGATCAAGTATGTTGTCCACATATGGAAGCATTTTAGATTATCACATCTGGAAAGAGCTCCCAGCAAGTAATAAGGAGAGGCCATGGAGAGTGCTACACATCCACAAGGCCCAAGACAGCCTTATAGCAAAGAATTCTCTGGTATAAAATTCCAGCAATGCCAAGTGATAGAAATCCCCACAGAACATGGGCTTTGGCTTAGCTTCATTCATAATGGGTCCTTTGCATGTGACATCAGCATTTTCTACCAGAGTAAGTTCTCTTTTTAAATGTTTGTCTGAATTAGATCTAATGAGGTAAGTCTTTAATCCCAGATGCCCAGGAGACAGAGACAGGAGGACTCAGAGTTCAAGACCAATCTGGGCCACCTCACAAGATCCTGTCTCAAAATAAAACTAGGCTGAGCCTGTAGCTTTGTTGTAGAGAGCTGGCCTGGCATGTGTGGGGCCCTGGTTTCAACCTCAGTACTGTTAAAACATACTCATATTCACTTTCTTTATGCATGCAGGTGTGTTTTTAAGTGCTTGCAAAGGCCATGCGTTAACCTCAGCTGTCATTCTGTAGGTGACAACCACCTTGTGTTTTTGGAAATAGTGTCTCCAATTTGGCTCGGAGTCTATCAAGTTGGCTATGCTAGTTGGCCAGCAAACTACAAAATTCCTCCTATTTCTTCTTTATTCTCCTATTTCTTGTTCTTGGAATACAAGCATCAGCTACAATGAATGATTTGTTTGTTTGTTTGTTTGTTTGTTTGTTTAACATGGGTTCTGGATAATCAAACTGAGGTCCTCATGCTTGCAAAGCAAACCATTTACTGACTAAGCTCACTTTCTGGCCCCTTGTCTTATTGGCATGAGGGACACAGTAAAAGCATTGCATTAGCAAAAGAAAGGAGGGGCATATTGCATCCCATGATAGAGTCAAGACTAAACATGAAAGAAGGCATCTTGCTACTAGTGAAAACACAAATGTTCAGTGCCCCTAGACAGGTGAAGTGGGGATGGATAAAGGAAATGCCCGGATCTCTGAACAGCACACATGTTGATGAGAGAGCCCTGGTCCTTGGCTCTGACCCACTGACAGCATTTGGAATAACTGGTCTACCACCACAAGCTCTGCTCCCATTTTGTTTTAAGAGAATATGTCAATCTGAACTTGATTGTGATTATTACTAATTACTAGAAACACATTTTGAGATTCACAGATGACTTATGAAGCCTGAATAGTGCTTATGGCTGTTTCACTGTGTTATGTCTTTTTCATTATTGGAGATTGTGTGGCTAATCATTGGACAGGTTGCATATATCAGCCCTAACAATCCATACTTGGTGCCTTCTGTTCCAAAACATTGAAGGGAGGTGGTAAATACATTCAAGCCCCTTATCCAGTTCTCAGGGCCCTGCAGAGCTGTTGTCTCCCACCTGGCTAGCTGCCTTCCATCCTTACTGTGAGCCTTTGATCCCTCTCAGTTTCCCTAAAGGCCCAACCTTGCTGCCTTTGAGTGTACCGTTGTGTCTCTGCTTAGGTCTCTATGTAATGTCCTTCAGTCGCATCTCAGCGACTCAGTAAAATGGCAACCTTCCTTCTTTGTGGCTCAGATCAGTCAGCAAGGGAACCTCCTGAACTCACCTTTTAAAAAGTCTGACTTTCTGTTATGAGACTGAAGTCTTCACATGCTATTAGTATGAGCTAAGCTGGTTACCTCCTGAGTGTCCAGTAATAGCTAAAGATGATGGCTAGGAAATGACCTTTATCACTCCATGTAAAGTTAGCTTTCAGAGTACTTAAACCTTAGTCCCTGAACTCTTTACCAGTATGCACTGTGATTAAGTAAGTTACTGCATGAAATACCAACATTTCTCTTTTCCCTTCCTATAAGCATTTTCTAATTAAAATAATTTTAAAGTCTAATAAGGGAATTAGGCATTTTTTGCACGTCTAAGATCTTTTATTAAGAGAGAAAAAGAAGTAAAACCTTACCATGACTATACCTGGAATGGCCCTAGAATAAGTATTTTTACAGAGTTAAATATTTGCGTCTATACTTAGATCTATAAATTACTATTCTTTGAACTTGAAGTGGATTTTGAACTGGGCTCTCCCTAATTATAATAATCATCCATTTTATTTATTTATACCTGAGCCATATAGACATTAACTAATTACTTCTTGATCACACAGCCTAATAGGGAGACTTTCCTTGCTGCCCTGTTTTTACAGTGTACATATGAGTGTATGTTAATTACAGACCCCTCTGATTAACTTGGCATCATATTACCCCGGTGCTTCACAACCCATCAACATCAAGGGTTGGGTAGGTGGGCAAGAAAACGTATATTAGAGTTAACTTCTGGTTTCAAGCCAGGAGGTAAGTGACATTTTGTGAACCCATCAAATACCTGGCTTGAGTCCAAGCACAATTCATTTTCCTTAAGTATTTAAATAGTTGTTTGAGGAGTGTTGACTTTCTCAATTCAGGCCACACTGTAATTGCCTAATTAAAAAAGGAGGAGGGGAAAAAAAACAGGTGGTCTCTAAATATATTTGAGCCAAATTGAGCTTTACTATAGTCCAGGTTGTGTGTAGGTGACATGGCTAATTAAGTTAGCCCCATTAGGGTATGCTTTCAGATGTGGCTGTTACACTCTGTCTGTTCCATTAAACACTGCCTCTGTCAGTCATTTAGCATGAAACAGATAGATTTGAGGAAAATCCATCGTGAAGGGGACAGAGGTGGCTGTGGGTGACATTGACAGAGGCTCATGGCCAAATACAAATGCTCCATAGATGCAAAGACACAGAACAAGTGCAGTCTATTGCATTATTCTGTAAAGCCATCTGCTGATGAGTCCATCAGGCAGATTGTACCATGGGGTGTAGAATCCCTGTTGCTGCCCCTCAACACAATCAGGAACTAACGGCCATAAGAACACTTGAACCTCTGCTTGCACCAAAGTAGCCTTTACATTTAATTAATCAACTGAAGTTTTCTCCTGGTGCTGGGGAATGGAGCTCTCAGCTTCCCATTCACTAGACACTCTTCCACAAAGTTCTGCTCTCCCAACTCGATTTAAAAATGAAGATGGAGAAAAGCAAAGGACTTAATTGTAGATTCTCCCCTACAGAATAATTCTTGGTCATGCCCATTGTACCTCAATCGAATTGTATCACCCTGTGTTAAAATGTCTAGTGTCCCTGGAAAACAGCCCATGTGAGGAGAAGACAGTGTCCCTCTGCATACTGAGGGACGAATACAGAGACTGAGGTCTCAAGAACATCCTATGTCTCTGCTGAGATGCTTCTGGAACAGGATAGATAGTATTCGGGGAGTTCACGGGGACACCACTGTTGGGCCACCACAGTTGCTGGGCAGTTAGATGCAGCATTAAATGTAAAGCCCAAAGAGTCAAGTAAATATGGGCCATGGCACAGTATACAACTCAAAGGGTTTTAATTCAAAGGATATTAGTATGATAAAATGCTTAAATATCAATATTGTTATGCTCATATATGATTTTCTTAGAATAATCGCAATTTTACATTGGAAAGAAAATGTTTTTAATCTAGGATTCTCCTGGACTCCTTCTCCCTAAATATATCTGGTGATAAACTCACTGAAAGTTCATAAAATCAAGGATGTCTTGTCCAAGCCCTGTCTACCCAGCCTCCCACTTTCCTAGTTGGAGAACTGTCCTTGATATGACCAAAAGGTCAGAATCCCCACAGCCCAGCAGGCTTCACATGCAGGAGAGTGGTATTCTGTGGCTTTTGGTTGCCCAGTTTTCTCATAAGTATTTGAATAACTCTCTCCCAACTGCCATCAAAGCCAGTAAAAATAGCTCTAAAGGAGCCTGCAAGACAGCTCAGTGAGTAAAGGCACTGGCTGCGAACTTGATGACTTGAGTTCAATCCCCAGGACCCCACATGGTGGAAGGAGAGAACCTGTTCCTGCAAGCTATCCTCTGACCTCCACGTGGCACGCGTGCACTCATATATACACAAAATAAATGTAATAATAATTTTAAAAGGAAGATCTTTTTTTCATGGCCAAACATGAAAAACACCACATTCAGGTAACGCTGGTAACCACAGCAACACAGGCTGACTGACTTTCACTCACTCATTGCATCATTTTCTTACATGCCAGACACCAGACTAAGCAACCAAGTATGCTCTGTATAGCTGTCAACAGCTTTGAAAGTAAGAATCATAATTGTCCATGATTTAAAGATGAGGGGAACCGAGGCCGGGAGAGTTTCACCATCTTCAGAAGGCCACACAGCAGTGAGAACGGAGATTTGGACAGGAACATGTAACCTCCCATACCAGCCTGTCAATAGTATCTCTAAAGCCACGTCCAGTGGTAACATGCACTTTTCTTATATGTTAAGCATGTGTTGCAGCAGGGGGCGCGCAAAAGACTGAACGTGAGGGAACAGAGTTGGATGTAGGTCTGTGGAGAATGGGGACATTGACCTTTGCACACGGAGTGCCATGCTTCTTAAAAACAAGTATGTAAGCCACAGCCATTGCGTGTGTACTTTCTCTATCAGAACAAATCTCCCAGTGACCACTAAGAATGAACCACAGTGACCTAGCACAGTAACCTCTGATTAAGCGTCTGTGATAAAGCCACACAGGAAAAGCCATGAATTGGACCAAGATCTGTGGTCTGCAGGAGTCCTCTGTCCCCCAGGCCACAACACGGACCATTCTGTTGTTGTCAACTATCAGATATTTTCTTTTAAAATACCAAGAGGTGAAGTGGGTGTTACAATCTCTGGGCTTCTAATGAAGAAACCAAGGCTCAACAAAACCTCCATAAGGCAGCAGAAATGTAACCCTGAGAGGTTTTGACCACAGTAGTTACAGAAACATGTCAGAAGCATCTCTCCTGAATCTCTCTAAGGTCAACTTTATTTTTTCAAGTGAAGCAGGACAGCTGTTCAATACTCCCCACTTGCTAGATAATCTACGCTTAGCCAAAACACCGGAAGTGGGATTTCACAAGAGAAACGGAGGTATCTAGTTAGGCCAAGGACTAAGAGGTTATCCCCTTGTCAGGCACATGCCCTGGTTAGAATCTTGCCCTTGGTGGATGCTGAAAAGTGCTGTGTTTTGTGTAGGTGCCTGGGGCTCTGTCTGAACAGTCAAATGTCGATTCTTTTTGGTTCACTTTCCTGGGCTGGCCCTGGTCTCCCTTTAAGAGACTGTCCACTTGTGTGGCTGTGGTCTGCAGTCGACAGTTACTTTCCTTCTGGGTTAATAGCCCCTTTAAAAAGTGTATTGCTGTTTTGCAATTCAAAATCTGTTACATTGTGGAAGGGAGTCCAAAAACCTTGGGAGCCATCTTGTGGTTAAAGCATGGCCTCAAGTTTTTCTACAGCATTGCATGGAATTCTTATGTTACCTTTTGAAGCTAAAGGGGCAGCACTTTTTTCTTTTCATTACGTTGTCATTGAAACAATAATTATTCCTCAATTATTAATTTTCTTCTCTAACATTTAAAACATGTAATTGAAACAATATTTTATATTTATGATTTATAATATATTTTATTTTAAGAGTGTCTCTACCATCCTGTGAGTGTTGATATGTGTGTGTGTATGTGTGTATGTATGTGTGTGAGTGGTGTATGTATGTGTGTGTGTCTCTTTGAGTGTGTATTTGTGTGTATATACATCTTTAAAGCTTTGGTTAGCACCAGGAGTAAAGACCATGTGATTTTTCTTTATACTTTTCTATAATTTCCAAATTTGTTTCAATAAATCTATATGGAATCTAAACATGGGAGGGGGGGTGCTAAACTTACAGTTAAATTTTATCAGTACTTGTTGCAAGGGGAAGATGGACAGATTACCCAAGCAAGCATATGAAGCCATTTGGATCAGTTTGTTCTGCGTATGCATAATGAGAATACAGTGGCTATTGACCATGCTGCTGTGTAAAGCAAACACAAAGGCTGTGTGTGCCATGTGAGCCTGTGCTGGGTATACGTTGCCCTTGTTATATCACATTTCAAAAATGACTCAGAAAAATAAATAAGCAGTGTAATTCCATCCCCCAGGAAAGGGCAAAACAGAGAACACAAAACAAAATCCTCCATAAAGAGTAGCCTTCCCCTTAGTATGGAAGTGGGCCACCTTCTGTGGCTTCATGATTATTTTCAACCTAAACTTACTTGAGATGAGGATTTTCTAGAGACCTCTAGCCGGGATATGGTTTTGGAGGGAACAAGGGAGGGTGGCTCCTATCAGCTTTTTATTTTATTTTAAACTTTGTCAAATATAGGCTACACGTGGTGGCTTGGCTTGTTCTAAAAATAACATGAAATCACAAATTCAAACCACTCACCAGCTTCTTGGTATAAATTAAGTCACTTTCTTACTAAAAAAAAAACAAAAACAAAAAACAAAAAAACAACTACAGTCAGTTTTAACTGTACAATCAAGAAAGAAAGAAAACAAAGTCAAGATTAAACAAGGCAAAATGAAGCAAAACAGAATAGAAGGAGAAGCTGGTGGCCAAATTTATGAGATTATATATATTCAGCTTTTGTAGAGCATGGATTTTTGGTTCACTTGAAGAATATGAAAGGAGGTTTGGCCTTCTTTAAGATGTGTCTGTTTGGTGTGAGAAAGATGGCTCCAAAGTTAGAAGCTGCCCTTGCAGAAGATCCAAGTTCCATTCCCAGCACTCACATAGCAGCTCACAATTACCTAAAACTCCTGATTCAGGGACTCTGATACCCTCTTCTGGCCTCCACAGGCACTGCATGTACATAGTGCACATATAGACAAGCAGACACACACACACACACACACACAGCAAACAATAAAAATAAGTCGTAAAATTTATCTATTTAAAGGCATGGAGAAGAGATAGAAAAGTTTTTTCAACTTAAATGTGTTGCTGATAATTATCAAGGAATTACATGACTAGCAGAAAGGTGATCTTCACAGGTCCATCCTACTTCCTCTGGGCTGTTACATTTTGTTTGTTAGATGGTCCCATCTTCCTACTACAGCAAACCTTTGTTTATCCCCCTGTAACCTCTTCTAGCGGAAGCTGAGGACTCAGGATGTACATGAACAGGGCCTCCACACTGCCAGAATAGCCTCCAAGTTCAAGAACTGTAGCTTATACACTTGACTTGGAGGAAGTCACTTTAGACCCAAGACATCCTCTTTGTGATTGATGTCTACGGAGCTTTCCTTGACAAGCTCGGCCACTTGGTTGAGTTCCAAATGCGTAGTTAATTCTTAAGTCAACATGTTGGGCTTGGGTGTAGCTCAGAGGCCCTAGGCTCAACCCCTGAACTATATACATATATATATACATATATGTGTGTGTGTGTGTGTGTGTGTGTGTGTGTGTATGAAAAAGATCCTCATTTCCAGTCAGTGGAGGGAGGGCTGAGGGCAGATCTCACGTATGACTGAAGAAAAGGAAAAGGACTAACCTGCTTAAGTGAGAGAGATAAGAATATAGGGCAAAAGGGATGGCAGACTGCAGCGACTCCGTGTTGAAGCCTTGTCCACTTGACTCTTAGGAGTTCTTTCGAGTACCACAACATTTATAATGACCTTATATTTTTTTAGTACGTTTCAAATAATTCTTAAAACAAGTTATAATGATTCCTCATCTTTAAGAAATTGAATGAGCTGGGACGGGAAGAGTCCTGCTTAGCATGAACCAAGCCCTGAGATCTGTCCCCGGCATCACATACACCAGGGGTGCTTGTGAACCCCGGTAGCCCCAATACTGTGGGGGTGGAGACAGGAATATCAGAAGACCAAGAGTATCCTCAGCTACATATCCAGTTGAGGCTAGCCCTCACTGAAACTCTGGACAGCTGGCTTGTAAACCCTTCTGCTGTGGTGAAGCTGTAAAGAACTTGACAGTCACAAAGGTATCTGAAGCCAGGAGGGTTTACTGCATTTTATTCTGTGAAAGGCTACCCTTCAAGTCATCTTCTGCTTATTTGTAGTTTGCAAGATGTTTCTTTTATACTCTTAACCTCTTATCACTTGGCCAACTCTGACCTAGGACCCCAGAGTTTGTAACAGAATCCCCAGCCCAGCCAAGCAAGAGTTGTAGATTATTATATAAAAGTGCAAAGAAAACTCATCCAAAATAGGGCATTCCTGCCCCTGAACTTCCTTTCGTTTCACGTAGCCTGTGCTGGCCTGGAACTTACTATGTAGCTGGGGAAGGTGTTGAGTGGCTGGAATTAGAGGCAACTGCTAACACGTCTGGTTGTGGTTTCTTCTGTTTCCAAATGAAGGCACAGCAAACATGTTATCAGACATAGAGCCTGACCCTTGAACTCCCAGATAACCGTAAGAGTTCTGAGCATTACAGCTCTTTCTTCACTGAGAAAGTGGGTCACTTTTCGGCCTGAGTAGAGGTAGACGGTACCTCTTCCATAGCAGTTTTAAGTCCAGCTTGCCCAGAATCCTTGAGTATTCAGCAAAAAGAGAAGGGAAGAAACCACTCCAGTCACTGAGGAGTCGGAGTACTTTCTTTCCCACAAAGAAAGAAAATGGTAACCAGTGACTGTGTTGACTGGACAGTTGGAATTAGCTTTGGACTCGTGCCATCGATATTTACTGAGTGACAGTCAGGGGGTCAGGTGACATGCTCTGCAGAATTGTGCCTTCCTCTAATTCCACCATTGTGAATTCTCACTGAGTTGGGCTGTAAGAACAGAGGCTCAGGAAGGAGAATGTCAATTCTCACTGAGTTGGGCTGGAAGAACAGAGGCTCAGGAAGGAGAATGGCAGGGTACCGCCTTCCTAAAGGGAAGATAAGGAAGTACGAACTGGAAATGGCTGAGGGGAGGAAACACAGTCAGTGGAATTGACAACCTGTCCCCATCTTCCAAAGACGTTTGAGGTGACCTTAGGTGGAACTCCTCACATGAAGAGGATAGAGGGTTGTTGTGTGCACACAGGGACAGGAGGACCTCATTTGTGGCCAGTGGCTTTCTGGGACAAGGCTCAGACCTCCTGAGCCCTAGAGATGTTGACTTTGAGTTATGAGCCCACAGACAAGTCTCCTGTCATACTTTCTCAGAAAAAGTCGATGGCAATGCCTTTACCAGCAGTGTGAGAAAGAACATCTCCCTAGGACATCTGTGCAAGTGGTTAACGTGAACTTATCTTCAGATCTCCACCTTGGTTTCCTACTTTTCTACAGGGTATTATTTATCAAAGGAAAAGGATGGAGTGGAAATTGGGTTGGGAGAGAAGGGCACATTCACAGGCTCTCACTTGGGCCGAGTTTTTCTCCTCCACATTTATATTTGTGAACTATCCACAGCACTTTCAGTTTTCAGAGAAGCCTTTTTTTTACATTGAGTGTGTGTGTGTGTATCTGTGTGTGTGTGTGTGTGTGTGTGTGTGTGTGTGTGTTTTGAACATACACATGCCAGTGTATATGTAGAAGCCAGATGACAATTTGTGGGCGTCAGTTTTCTCCTTCTACTATGTGGGTTCTAGGGATTAAACTCAGGCCATCAGCCTTAGAAACAAGCACCTTTACCTGCTGAGCCATCTAGCCAACCCTGAGAGTAGATTTTAACTGTGTATCTTCATCAAAAGATGAGGTGGTTTCTGAGACCAAACATGAGGGCTGAGGATATGGTTCAGTTGGTAAAGTGTTTGCCACTCAAAAATGAGGACCCAATTTGATCCCTCAGGATATACATTCGCTCACACACACACACACACACACACACACACACACACACACACGGGCGGGGGGGGGGGAGCGGGGATCATAAAAAGAAGAGAGATACCATCCCTTTCCACCCACCGTCAAATACTCCAAACACATTTGTAAAGAACAAGACATTTTTCTTCTGTCTGTGCTTTGGAAGTAGAATGACTTTAAGTTGGGGAGATGTGTGTGACAAAGAAACTCAGAAAATTGTCAGCAAAGCCAACAGCCTGTATCAGGGCAGAAGCATGCCCTGCAACGTGTGACTTACCCAGATCCACACAGAACTATCAACAGAGGCCATAATCGGAAACATCTTTTCTGGGCCAAAAGGGAAGAGGTGGGACATGGGCTGTTCTTCACTCAGAGAGCTGCCACCAAGGGCAGATTTCGGTTTGCCCAGCAGATGACAGTATTTCTGAGAAAGGGAGAGAAGAAAACCTGGCTGTGTGACGTGTTCATCCACCACTTTCCCTCTTTTCCCACCCAGGAGTCTGAGGTCCATTTCATTCTACTCTGCTGGCCCCTCGGCTTATCACAGCATCCTGCAGTCACTGCTGGCTCTTAAACCCTAACCTAGCACCAAACAGAATTTTAACCTAGCCTTGGATTCTTTTGAACAAGCCTGTGTTGGCAATTATAAAACCAAGTAGACGTTGGCAAGCGCTTTCAGAATAATTATAGGGTCCCTTCAGTAGTACAGTATAAATAATTGCGGGTTTAAAAGCGTTTTTTTTTTTGTGTGTGTGAACGGCAATTTATACTGAAATTTATATTTGCTCCTTGAAGCCAATCTATGTCAAGGGCGCCTTGCTCCCACCACACCTCCCCACTTTGAGATCTCAAGGGCTTTGGGGAACTTTGGATTCCATGACGCTCTTCACTTAGCCAGGCAACGAGGAGGTTGTACACCTCTAATAGGTTAGTGAACAAGAACAAGAATGGTGTGTATTATCAATGGCATGCACAAAGGATGAAACTGCCCAAGCTCTGGCACCTAGTGTGTTCCCAGCATACTGCTTCCAGAAAGGGTATTCGGGATCAGAGGCACACCAGGAAGAGCAGCGATGTTCCTGGCAAGTAGGACACGCGAAAGATTATCACCTCCTCGTTGGCTTACGATGGTGCAGACACAAGGCCCAGAGGACCAAGGCACAGGAAACTCAAGGATATGATGCAGCTCTAAAATAGCCACTGAGACTTATTAAAATGTATATGTTCCTCTCTGTGAAATTTTTAATTTTCTACTATAGCATATTAAGTATGGCTAGGGAGGCTGGGGAGGCAATTCAGTTGGTATAGTACTTGCTTAGCATGCACGAAGCCCTGAGTTCAGGCTCCAGCACCACATAAAACCAAGAATGGTGGTGCATGCCTGTAGTCTCAGCACTTGGGAGATGCAAGCAGGAGGAGTAGACGTTCAAGACTGAGCCAGCAAGATGGCTTAGCAAACAAAGGTGACTGCCACTAAACCTGATAAGCTGTGTTCAGTCCCAGGGTTCCACATGGTGGAAGGAAAGGATCGATTCCAAATTGGAATCTCTGGTTTCTACCACATGTAACACACACACAGAAATATGTTATTTTTTTTTAAACAAATTTTAAGTTCAGAGTTGTTCTCATCTCCCAAGTTAGATAGAGGCTGGCTTGGGGTATCTGAGACCCTGACTTTAAAAATACAATAACAAATGTATGTATTAAAAAGACTAGGCACAATCAAAATGGGGAAGACCTTGGTAATGGGGAAACATTTGCCAAGGGTCTCCTCTTTGCATACTGAAAAGAGGCCCTTCTTTTCCAAGCAGGTGACCCTCTGTGCCATCTTCTTGTGTTTCTGTTTGTCCTGTGTGGCTTCCCTTACCCAGTAGAACTCCCTTGAGTGTCTCACATGCTGAGTGTCTCTCAGCAGAGTAGCGAGTGTCCTAAAATAATGTGTACTTTTATTTCAATCACTATTCTTGGTTTCTGCATCCAAAAGTTCCTTTTAAGCCATATTTCTTTTTCCACGATTGTTCGGGTGCTGGCTTTGGTATTTAAATAAGCCTTTCAATGGGTCATTAGCCCTGTAATTAATTCCAGCTATTTTTAAATGGTGCCTGGGTTATTAAAGAGCTGTTGCATTCACAACAGCCTTGTCTTTCTTAGGAGATTCACTCCGCGTTGGATGGTTTCTCTTCGTGCCAAAAATGCTGTCATTTCTTCTCCTTTCAAATATATTCGTCACTGATAGGAACAGTCAGGTTCTTTGAATGAGGACAGAGAGCGCTGGATTCTGACTCTCGTGTATGGCAGGTTTCTGCTCTTCAACGACTTTATATCCTGGATCTGAATCTGTCTTCTCTATTATTTAACTTGCAGGGTTTTTGTTGTCTTTTTAAGTCAGTATTCGTAAATCATAGGGTTTAAGTAAGGACTGACTTCATGGAGTAGAAGTTTCTTGCTTTAAAAACAAACAAACAAACAAACAAAAAACAAAACAAAAAACTAGGTAACATCTTCAACTAGGAAAAAAAATAAGCCAGTACCTGTCCCCTGCCCTCTTACATTCAATGTCTGTTTCTAGAAAATTGATTAGAAAAGACTGGACTCAAAAGACAAAGACATCTCTGATAAATCTGCATTTGTAGTAGAAAGGGACATGTGGGCATCTGGAATGAAGTGAAAGAGAGGTGAAAGTCCAAAGGTATCCTCAGACCTGGAGGCTCGATCCCTATTTTAATGATGGTGGTCAACTGGCAGAGAGATGACAAGACACGGGAGAACCTGGCTCCAAGATGATCAGAGCAGTGGATTGTGGGGAGTCTAGAGAATGAAGGGAAATAAGGCTGTTTCAGTGAGGCCTGTGTTTGCAGCTCTTTAGTCAAAGCTTCCCCTCTACCTGGAAGGAGCTTGCAGAGGGGGGGGTGCCTTCACCAAGAGGAGCCTGTGTGTGCTACCTGGGGGGAGGGTTTTTTTTTTCCTCTATCTTCTGTGTTTACTGGCTTCCAGCTCAAAATAATCCTCATGCCAAAGTGGCATGCTCAGAGCTGGCCGATCACAGGCCCCTTCACCAGTTACCTGTAGGCTGAAATTAGAACCCAAGCCACATGACTTCAGGGCTATCCTCCCTCTCTCTCTCCCCTCCCCTCTCTCCCTCTCTCTCCCCATCTTCCTCTCCCTCTCTCTTTCCATATACTATATATATATATATATATATATATATATATATATATATGCAGATACATATACACACACACACATACACACACACATGCTCATCCCAGAGACTTACATATTCTGATATTAGAACCCTGGCAGACATACACACACACACACACACACACACTCATCCCAGAGACTTACATATTCTGATATTAGAACCCTGGCTCCACACCCTTGACAGACATGATAATCAATTGCAGCACAGTGCCTCTTAACCAGCACCTTCTGGAAATCCACCCAACTTGGAAAGATGAGCTGAAACCCACTTGCCGTCTTGACCTTTGAGTAATCCTGGGATTAAGCAGTAATTCCTAGTTCAGGAAAGCAGATGGAGATTAACGTTGATTATGGAGTCTAATCTGAGAGCAGACAAAAATACTGATAGCTCACATCGTGGAAGCGATGGTCGTTCCCACTGTACACCAGGCATTTGAGTCTTATAGCCCTGTCAAGTAACTTCTGTTAGCTCTATCACACCAGTTAAGGAGTAGGCATGGGAAAGGTTAAATAACACAAGTATGATCATAAGTCATAAATTTAGCCCGGAACCTAGGCTCCCCTCCCTTTCTAAGGGTACCCTTTTTAAACTCATGGTATACATGGGGCACCTGCCCAGACCCCAGATGTCAGAAGAATAGTTAGAACCTTCCTTATCATGCAAGCCCCACCTTATTCCCAACTTTCTAATCATTTTTTTTTAACTTATAAATTTTATAAAATTTTTATAAATATCTGGGTGTGGCCAGACGAGGGCTCTCAGTCCCCTGGAGCTGGCATCATAGCTAGTTGTGAGCTACAAGATGTGGGTGCGGGAAACTGAACTGCAACCCGCTGAAAGAGCAGCGAGCACTCTTGAACTACTGAGCCCATTTCTTCTCCCCAGTCTTTTAAGAAAGATTTATTTATTGTGTGTCTGTGTGAGTGCGTGCACATGCATGTGTAAATGTGCATGCCTGTGTGCGGGTGTGGAGGCCAGAGGTTGTAGCAAGTGCCTCACTCTGTCCCTCTCCATCTATGCCCTCGGGGCAGGGTCTGCTCCTGAATCTGGAGCTGGGCTGGAAGAGAGCAAGCCCCAAAGATCTTAGGTCTCCACCCCTCTGAGAGCCGGGCTACAGCTGTACATTAGGCACCTGGCTTGCTACATAGGTGATGGGACCTGAACTCTGGTCCTCACACTTGTGTAAGTACTCTTAGTTGCTGAACTATATTTCCAGCTCTCTTGTTAGGCTTTCTTCTGGTCCTATGAAACCCTTTTGCCTCTTTGGGCTGCTGGCTAAAATGAATAATGCTATCCAGAAGAGAGGCTTGCCTGGGAAGTTAGGGACACTTTTGATTCTTCCTGTCTGTGCAAGAAGGATCTGCCTGGCAGTACCCTTGGATGTCTATAGTGGCCTTTTCTTTCCCCTCTGGAGTCGGCACACTCATAAGTAGGGAGCAGTTGGTGGGATTCACTAACTCCTCCCTTGCTTTGGGCACTTCTATGTGTTAGGCACTGAGCAAAGCACTAATATGTACCATGAAGAAGAAAGACAGGTCTCCACACTGAACAACTGACAATCTAAGCCCCCAGTGACAGCTCACAGCCTTCCAGAGGTGATAAATGCCATCAAGAATGAATCCAGGTAGTCACAGAAGACATGTGGTGAGAGGGCCATGGATATCTCTGGGTTTTGAGTTTGTGTGCACCTGAGGACAGATATTAAAGGAGACTTTAAAGGACAGGCAGCACTTCTGAGTCTCTGGATGTGTCTGCAGTGTGCTGTAGAGAGGAACGAGATGGACGGGGGATAGATAGGATGCCCATTTCAGTGTGGGCTTCACTTTCTCTTTTCTAAGTATCTCTTCTCCCGGTAACTCCGCCCATTCCCCAGCTGTTCTAACTGATGTCCAAAGCTCATAGTCTCCCCCTAACTTCACCACTGTGAAGCACTGCTTATGAGCAGTCCTGTGTTTCTTGCCCTCCAAATTGAGGCCCTGTGGCTTCCAAGGTTCACGTAAACACCAGGCAAACCCAATCTCTGCCCCCCTCCTCCTGGGTGATCTGAGTCTATTCATCTGGGTTTTATGACATGAGGATGATGGGAGACAATTATGGCAGACGAGCAAGCAGATGTGTGTGGTGGTACCATGCCAGTGCCACTCCAGCTGGAGAATCTTGGGACATCTTTTTGCCTCTTTTAAGTTGCTTTCACTAAAGAGTCAAGAAAAGGGTGGTGGTGGTGGTGGTGGTGGTGGTGTGTGTGTGTGTGTGTGTGTGTGTGTGTGTTCAATTGTGCACACTCATGTAGTTGGTGAAGCCATAGGAGGGTAGTAGGTATTTTCCTCTATTGCTCCCTGACCTTTTACCCTTTCCTTTGCTCTCTGATTCTGGAGCTCACATTCTTTTTTCCAGCTGGTGGCCTAGCAAGCCCAGCCATCCTCCTGTCTCCATCCCCTTTGGTGCTGGGATTACAGGTGTCTTAATTAGGGTTTCTATTGCTGTAATGAAACATGACCACCAAAAAGCAAGTTGGTAGGGAAAGGTTTTATTTGGTTTACACTTCCACATCACTGGTAATCATCAAAGGAAGTCAGGACAGGAGCTAAACAAGGCAGGAACTAAAGTCAGGGGCTGATGCAGAAGCCATGGAGGGGTGCTGCTTACTGGTTTGTTCACCACAGCTTGCTCAGCCTGCTTTCTCTAACGTATATTAAGTTAACATAAAACTAGCCAGGGTGCCAGGCATGCATGAGCCCACAGTGAAACATTACATGGTTGCTGGGATCTGAGTTCTTCCATCACTGTAAGAAGGGGTATGAAGATACGCTGTATCTTGGAAAATTGAAAGGTGCTCTCTACTACATTTTTGATCGCTTGTTCTTCTACTGTTAAAACTCCCAAAATTACAGCAAATATTCACTATGTTTTGCCTGTTCCCTGATGGTTTTGTTATAGACAAGGAGTAGAAGAAGGAAAAATAGCATGCATGTTCTCTCTGTATGTGTTTGTCTCTATGTCTTTCTGTTTTCATCTCTCTCTCTCTCTCTCTCTCTCTCTCTCTCTCTGTGTGTGTGTGTGTGTGTGTGTGTGTGTGTGTGTGTGTGTGTGTGTGTGCTTATAATGAATTGCTCTGAGTCTCTGGAGAAGTGCTAGCACAGGACCCCGAGAGCCAGCAAGTGGAAAGTTGAGGTCTCAGCTGGGAGATGACTGTAGCTCCCATGGAGACAGTGTCTTCGCATGGCTGACATTAATGACAGCCCAATGCTATGCCCTCGTGAAGGGTTTTCATTTCAGAAGAACATCAAAACCACTGAGTCCTTTCAAGTCATCTTCTTTTACTGCGAAACCAGAAACCCTGCCGACGTCTGCTTGTCGTAATAACCTATGTCCCCGGCTGCAGGCTGTAGAAACTGGCTGTCATATAATTTTCTAATTTGTGTGTAGGTAGTTTCAGCAAACAAGTTGGTTTATTTCAAGGCATGACATCAGAAAGTGTCTTTTAATCAGTGGCACTGGGTAACAAAATCAGAATTTCCACCAAGTCGGCCCTCATTGAACAGTATTGTCAGGAGGGGGGAAAATATGACGCAGGGTCTCATTCTAAGTTTTGGGTGTTATTGGGAGACAGGGCTGATTGTATTTTAACAAATGTACCAGGAAGCATCCCTGCCCATGAACTTTGTCCCTTCAAACCAGTCAATCAGCTAGGACAGCCAAACATCTGTGCCAACAATGGCGGCATTGCCAAAACATTTGTGAGCAATCCTTTCTGGAGTTGCCTCCGCCTCCTGCAATGTCTCGGTCTTTTCTTCATAGTGGCTGTGCTCCTTCTGCAAAAGGACATGATGGTCTAGAACACCCAGTCATTAATGCCCTGAAAAAATTAACATCAACCACCAAAAAAGTCCCAGGCTCCTTTCCTTTCCAGGGGTGGGGAGGGAGGGCCAGAAAGGAGCCAGCAATGTCCTTCTCCTCTGGTCGGCACTCAGCATTTACAAAAGAAAGATTTCGAAGTGTTCTGTGATGTCAGCATGAGTGTATTAAAGACCAGTCCTCATTTTGGTGTGGAAGACCGTGCCAGTGATCTCTGTGGAAGAGAATAGGGAACCCTCATTTTCTTCTTCCAGAAAATCAAGGGAGTGAATGATGAAGGTGTTCATAGGTGGCTCGCCTGCCTGCTGTAACCTAGGGGCATCTATAGCCATGAGATTCTTGTTAGCCTTCCAGGTTCCCTGTTCTGCATCCTATACATGTTAGAGTGTGTCAGAATCATTGCTCTCCTAACACTGTCCAGCGGACTCAAGGAGACAAAGAGAGGAACTCCTGCCCAGAATGACCTGGAATGGTGACTCTCAGTGACAAACTTATCTCGGGAGGGTTCTCACTTCACCTGCCATTCCAAAAATCCCCAAGGTGAAACATTTGCTCACAGGGGAGCTTGGGACTGTCACTGTAGTCATGCTGAGCTGTTTCCAGGAGGAGCCAAGCTGCGTTACACAACCATGGGATCAGAGGAAGGATGTACCGGGTGGTGGGGGTTTGGAAAGCTCAGCCATAACTAATATGGAGGTTCTGTCGAACTGTCATGGCTCTACCCCTCCTTACGTGTAGGTATGCTTAGAGAGATTCAAATGGGCCATCTAAAGCTTCATGCCTTTGGTAGCCCATGCCTGAAATCCTAGCACTCGGAAGCAGAAGCTAGAAGATCAGGAGGTCGGGACCTCTCTTTGATTCATAGAGTTCAAGGTGAGCCAGAGGCACAACGAGACCTTGTCTTTAGAAACGGAGCAGTGGAGGTGGGGGCGGGGGGCAAGGCCAAGGGGAGGAATCCTTTTTTATGGTGTAAAGATGCCACTGAAGAGTATTCACAGGAACTATACTATTTTCCATCGCTCTGCCTTTTTTCTAGGGATATTTTTTGAGCTTGCTTGCAGAAAAGGAAAAATGGCCACATTTGGACTGGGACAAATGACAGTATGCCTGGAAAAGTTCTTCTTGGGGCTGCCACTTGTGAGCTCAAACCCTAAGGCCCACTGGCCATTTCGACACACGGTTAAAGAATTTGTGACTAATCTCCCCCAGTTTAGCAGCTGTTTCCTCGGTAGACACAACCCACATTAATTCAAATGACACTTGATACCGAATCCAATTCATCCACTAGTTAATAACTCCCTAGCTTGTGGACTTTGTTAAGCGAGCCCTGGAGTCCTTGCTCCACATTTTTGTCATTGTTACTATTTCAATTGAACGTGGGCTGTGGTGTCCTAACAGTGACAGAGATGGCAGCTACCTGTCAGGTTAGCAGATAGCTTAGGAGCTCTGGTGTGTGGTGATGTCAAGGGTCCCACAAACCCTTGACCCAGTTATTCAGGTTAGCCTAAGGCAAACTGCTCACCACCATCAAGAAGAAGAAAAAATGGTCTTCCCCATCTCAGCTGCTGCCTTTAGGTCCCTTTATAAGCTACTGAGATGGTCCATTGTAACAACCCCACATTTGAAGTCATTGCTGTGAGTCTCCCTCCTTCCACACCTTTAGAAGCATAGGGTGTTTGGCCCTGGGCCTTGGTTTGAGAGTCATTCTCAGAGAATATTTGTAACTGAGCTGGAGCTGGAGCCCCGTCGGCACAATGCCTGCCTGACATGCATGAAGAGCCAGGTGTGATCTCAGGCATAATGGCATATGTAACCACACCGTGCAGGAGGTGGAGTTAGATATCAGGGACCAAGAGTTCAAAGGCATCCTCTGCTATAGAGCAAGTTTGAAGCCAGCCTGGGCTACCTGAGACCCTGAGGAGGTAGGGGAGGTGCACTGATAAATTAATTAGCAGTGTGCAAATTTGAAAAAGCCAATGAGAAGGAAAGAGAAGAGCAAAAGCTTTGCTCTGAAAGGACCGCTCTGCCCAAAGGCTTAGCAGTCCTTACTTTTGTAGGCCCCGGTGGTCTTCTTTTCAGGGTGCAGTGATGTGCTCTTGGGAAGTGTCTGCAATAGACACAGATGGGTGTTTCTGATGAATTACCTACTTTGCTACCAGCTGTGCTAAGTTCCAGAGCAAAACTGTCAGTTGACTTTGTCAAACAGACATCTCTAAAAGCTGATCCCAGGAACGGAATGTTGGCTTTAATCCAAATGTGTGTATTTAGTTTGGAGGCTGGGGACGGTTTAAACTTTACCCTGTGACATCTTTTGAGTGACATTTTTTTTTCTTTTCTAAAATGTTTCCTTTATTGTTTGACAGTTACACATACACACAGAGTGATCATATTCACCCCATTGCTCTCTCTCATCCCATTCACACCCCTTCACATTTCATCTGTGTACCCTTTTCTCCTCCAAGCAAGTATCTCTCCGACTTTCACATCTGGGATGTTTTAAATGACTTTTCATTCAGAGTAGGTGATAGCCACACTTCCTGTGATTGGTGAGACTGCTGAAGGCATGACTGAAATTTATAGCTAACATACCAAAGGTTAGGTGTCAGAAAAAACTCCCATCCCACTAAGAATTTGAACTTGGACAGTATACACTTATTCAAATGACTCCTTCTCTGGGCATTAACCCTTCTTGAACTCCATTTCTTGGAATTGTTTGCGTTGATGGTATTGGATCTCTTTGAATAACAGCAAATAACCAGGGCACAGCACAGTGAGTAGTTGAATTGGTTTTCCTGGAAGTCGGGGCTGCCCATAGTCACCACACTGGGTGTTGGCCTCTCAGCATCTGAGGAAAGGCTCTGGTCTAGAGGTTCAGGCTATAGTGAAGCTACACTTGGACATTATTTCTATGGACTGGCTGGCCTTGTTCTTCCTAAGGTATTTGTGGGTGAATACACTGCAGCTTGAGACCCTAAGATTCTCTGTAGATGGCATTGGTGGGGGTGGGCTTATACCACTAATGTGGCCCACAGTGGGTGCTGTCTCTACTGATTTAAAGCCTGGGGCAGAGACAAAAATCTGAGCAAGTTCCTGGTATAGCACTTTCATTTGCAATTGTTTACTTCCGAAAGACACACAAATTCATTTTTTTTTCTTTTTCCATCAACACTGCCTTAGCCTTGCATTTGCCCCGTGTCTCCTACCATAGCAGGAGGTGGTATTAAAGGACTAACTGATAGCAGTAAGTATTTTGTAAATAAGGCAAGAGAAGGCTACGGAGATAGTTCCACCCTTAGAAGCTGGAGAACCTAAACTTGATTCCCAGAATTCACATTTTAAAAAGGCAGGCATGGTGACATTTTCCTTTTAATCCCAATGTAAGAGTGGCAGATAACAGGAGGATCCCTGTGGTTCACTGGCCAGCTAAGCCTAGCCTCCTTGTTAATTTCCAGGCCACAGAGAGACCCTGTCTCAAAACAAAACAAATAGACAAAAAAGTGGACTGACTGTCCCTGAGGAATAACAGTCAAGGTTGTCCTCTGCCCTGCACATAGAAGTGCACATATGCCGGGCATTGGTGGTGCACGCCTTTAATCCCAGCACTTGGGAGGCAGAGGCAGGCAGATTTCTGAGTTCGAGGCCAGCCTGGTCTACAGAGTTAGTTCCAGGACAGCCAGGGCTACACAGAGAAACCCTGTCAAAGAAAGAAAGAGAGAGAGAGAGAAAGAAAGAGAAAAAAGAAAAAGAAATGCACATATACATAAAAGGAGAAAATAGGCAAGACAAGAGGGCCTGGTTATATAGAAACAATGTTCTAGTTCTTTGCAAGACTTGAAGTGAACATCTCCAAGTATTCCCTTTCTAAGCCAAAACACAATGAACTTGGTCACATTCTTTCTACATACACTCTTCCACTGCCACTTTCCCTCATTGGTGATGCCTGCTAGTCTTTCACCACGGAAAGACATCCCTGTGGTTAGGGAGATAAGATGGCTCACTTTATAATCCAGCTGCTTGTCTAGTCCAAAGCTGTGGAGCTAAAGACCAAAGTAGAGGCCAAGCCCTGGGGGGAAGACGAGCACTCCCTAGCCCAAGTGTCTGCTCCGTGGTTCTCGGGTCACAGGGACCTGTGAGTGCCTCCTACCCTGCAGGTCAGTCTTTCTTCAACTTGACCACAATGTGCTGGTGTGTGGGGCCTCTCCCCACTTCCTCTTCTCTCAGCACTTCTCCAGGATGCCATCTCTGCTGTGGCCTCGCTCTAGAAAGAAGCATTGGTTTCTTTTGATGCTTTTTGTGCCTGTTGATGGTTATTTCTTGGGTTAGATCTATGCCATCCCAATAAAGCTGCTACATCCAGAAAGAAATGACCGCCTAGAGCACTTGCTGTGTGCAGGACCCTTTGCCTCTATATACCATGATAATGACATAGAAATTCTTTATACATGAGGGAACACATATGGACTTAATGAAGTGCTCAGGTTCACAGAGCTAGGAAGGAGTGGGACAGAGACTCAACCTCAGGCTGTAGATAGAGTTCATGAATTGAAAACTCAATACTTTACCTTCTTCTCCTCTAAAAATAATTTCCACGTTTATCACACATTTACACTCAGGGAAGCTGGAGTTTAATCTGGAGTGAAGTTAGTATTATAAGGTGAACTGTTTTAGTGGGTTCTTGGTGCCCAGTTCATGTCCCTGGCAGTGCTGCCCAGCATAGGGTAATGAGACTTACAGCTAGATGCATTTATGTGTAGGGGTGTGTGTGGCAGGGGTGCACCTGTGTTGTGTGTGTGGTAAATAGGCACAATATTGCATGTGGTAGATGCAGTGTGCATTTGTGTGTTGGGAAGGTATGAGTGTCTGTGTGTGTGTGTGTGTGTATGCACACATGTACAGGTGCATGCATATAGTGAAACAAGATGGCAGCAGCCTTTGGCTTTGAAAGATTTGCTGTTCAGAGCTTTGGCTATGATAGTACGCTGCACCCCCGGCAGCTGTTAGCAATCAGATGTGTTTCCATCCTGTGTGGAAAGTGCTGCAATGGGCAGTAAAGCATATTCTAACTCTCAACATCCTGAAGCACCAAAGTATGCAGATGGCACACTTTCACTGCAAATTACAAGTCACTTCTGAGTGACTATGTCACACTCACTCAAGATATCTTCAATGACAAATACCCACATGGCTTAATATTCGATAGGCAGGCACATGTGCAGGATGGCCAGGTGTCATCTGAAATGTTTGTCACAGGTAAGAGGAACACCTGATGTAGGGCAGTGTCCTTGGCCTTAACTTAATGTCTCCACCTGGCCATTGCGTTCCCGCCTCGCTCCTGTTCGGGACTTAAATAAAAACAGCTGAAGGCTGATGGAGGGGTTTGCTCAGTAGAATACTTGCCCTGGAGGAGCTGAGGTCAGTCCAGCCTCCCACCTAAGATTGCCAGGCGTAGTAGTAGCACTGCCCCTGTAACTCCAGCACTGGGGAAGCAGAGTCAGGAGGATCCCTGAGGCTTGTAGGCCAGCTAATCTAACCAAACAGGTGAGCTCCAGCCAGGTTCAGGGAAAAACACTGCCTCAGAGGAAGTGGGTGAGCCCGGGGGTGAGCTCACTCCTGCCCTCCCTCCCCACACACACACACACACACACGCAGATGTGTGCACAGGCACAAACCATACACACGGAGCTCCAAGTCATACAGTTCTTTTTACTAGGAAAAAAAAAAGTGACATTTATAAGATGTTATGGCATGTGACTTCATACTCAGCTGTCAGCACTTCCTAAAATGGAGCTGACAGCTCCTCCGCCTGGCCGAGAGCAGTCACTCTCTTGGGTCTCACCAGTACCAAACCCTGCCTCCAAACTCTGCTGTCTTTTCCTCTATTTCTCTTACCAGCCAAAGAAACAGCCAGCAGTTTCTGCCCCCCACCCCCACCCCGAAGATTGGTGAAAGAAGCGACGAGACTTGAACTTTTGGCCACTCTTGCTATTCATTTTCTCCTTGATGTGGGTTTTACAGTTAACAATGGAACTGTCTCTCTGTCCAAGTTTTCCAAGCGTGTATTCAGACATGGGATAGAGAGGGCTCTGTCGTTTTTCCTGATTATTCCCATGCCTGGCTATACTGGTTGCCTTAAAACAGCACGGTGAAGGGGAACTTTTTTTTTTTAATTTTTAATATTTTTTATTACGTATTTTCCTCAATTACATTTCCAATGCTATCCCAAAAGTCCCCCATACCCCCCCCCCACTTCCCTACCCACCCATTCCCATTCTTTTGGCCCTGGCATTCCCCTGTATTGGGGCATATAAAGTTTGCAAGTCCAATGGGCCTCTCTTTCCAGTGATGGCCGACTAGGCCATCTTTCGATACATATGCAGCTAGAGACAAGAGCTCCGGGGTACTGGTTAGTTCATCATGTTGTTCCCCCTATAGGGTTGCATATCCCTTTAACTCCTTGGGTACTTTCTCTAGCTTCTCCATTGGGAGCCCTATAATCCATCACTTCTGTGAGCATCCACTTCTGTGTTTGCTAGGCCTTGGCATAGTCTCACAAGAAACAGCTATATCTGGGTCCTTTCACCAAAATCTTGCTAGTGTATGCAATGGTGTCAGCGTTTGGAAGCTGATTATGAGATGGATCCCTGGATATGGCAGTCTCTAGATGGTCCATCCTTTCATCACAGCTCCAAATTTTGTCTGTGTAACACCTTCCATGGGTGTTTTGTTCCCAATTCTAAGAAGGGGCATAGTGTCCACACTTTGGTCTTCATTCTTCTTGAGTTTCATGCGTTTAGCAAATTGTATCTTGTATCTTGGGTATCCTAAGTTTTGGGCTAATATCCACTTATCAGTGAATACATATTGTGTGAGTTCCTTTGTGATTGTGTTACCTCACTCAAGATGATGCCCTCCAGGTCCATCCATTTGGCTAGGAATTTCATAAATTCATTCTTTTTAATAGCTGAGTAGTACTCCATTAAGAAACACCATTGAACGGTTGGCATCTTGGTGCACACCTTTAATCCCAGCACTGGGCAGGCAGAGGCAAGCAGATCAATATCAGTTTGAGACCAGCCTAGTCTACAATAGTGAGTTCAGGCCAGCCAAGGCTGCAAAGTGAGACCCTGTTGGCTCAAAATAAGGGAGGGAGGGAGGAAAGGAGAAAGGGAAAGAGGGAAGGGGGGAGAGAAGGAAAATCACTGTTGGGTTATAATCAAGGAAGACATCTCTGATGCATTTGAATTTGTCAGATCTAGTATTCAAATGTTATTGACTGTGTCCTAGAAGTTGGATTTCCTGGAGAACTGGTGAAATTTGTTATTCAAGAGTTTATGGTCTTATAGTCTTTTTATTGAGACAGGGTCTTACATAGCCCAGCTGGCTTTGAACTTGCTTGAGAATAACCTTGAACTGCTGATCCCCTGATCCCCCTGCCTCCACCTCCCAAGTGCTTACAAGGCTTACAAGAATGTCCCACCACACCCGCTTTATGTAACACTGGGGATGGAACCCAGAGCTTCATGCATTCTAGGCAAACATCCTGCTAACTAAGCTACATCCCCAGCCCATGATCTTACAAAGCTTAAAATCTGCACTTCTGCCACTAGCAAGCCAAAATTCTTGCTTGTGGGGTTAAAAACAAAAAAACAAAAAAACAAAAAACACAACAAAAACCAGACTCGTCTATCACACAAAGTTCCGTTCCCCTAGGAGTAATGGGAAGACAGTGCGGAGGTGGAGCACAGGTGGAGCACAGGCCTTCGATCATCCTCTCTTCATCCTCACCTGTTCACAATCTGTGGCCCTCAAAGCTTAGCTCTAGTGGTTCTGGGCTCCATGATCAGGAAAGTGTTGAATATTGCATTTCTGGTCTCCTGTGGCTCAATGTGGAGGGAGGGAATGCATTCACAAGGTTTAAAATTACATGTTTTCCCCCCATTTTTCGTCATGAATCCACAGTTTATTTGGTTGGAGCATATTTCCTTACTGACATCATCGGCTGGGCAAGGGGCAACCACTGCTCTTCCAAAACCACTCAGGGTCATGGAAAGAAACAACAGGCTTCTTCGCCGGGTACGCTTGTGAGACTTAACCTGAATTCTGGTGACTTTGACCCAGTTCCACACATCTTACTTCATCTGGTTTGGGCCAGAGGAGGCCATGGAATGTGGGCAACTGGAATTAGCAATAAATGGTTGACTTTTCAGGCAGGAGACTCTGGCCTTTTCTGGAGTTGCCTGAGGCAGACAGACTGAAGTATGTACTCAGGGCACGGTGGTGCTGAGTGCCAAGGACACCAGGGGCGACACTCAGAAAACATAGGGCAAATAGACTTAAAACAGCCCAGTTACTGTAAAAACCCATTTCTATGTCCACAGATTTGTTTCCCCCTCTGTTTACTTGTGGAGTTGAATCATCTGGTATGTTCTTTTCATAGAGTTATATATGGCCATCCCTTACGACGCTTCCAACTGGAATACCACGATTATAAAATGGATCTAGCTTGTTCTCTATACAGACGGGTAGGAAGAAGGGGGAGCTGTAAAATGGAGGGTTTCTTCTTGAGCTTGGGTGTGAGGACTAGGCTGTAATTGGACTAGGTAAGACTGTGGCCTGAAAGGCACGAGAGTCGTTCTGATGGTTCTGGTTGAGCACAAGCTAGATGGGATTTCCAGATTGGGTTTAGTCATTCCAAACACTCTTCTCGCTGTTGTGAAGAAACAGATTCTGAATGACGACAGCAAGCAGCTGACCCTCTGCCCTCGGCTGGAAGGGAAAAAAAAAAAAGACTTAACCTAAATGTGGTGTGAGTGTTCTTGCTGACGGTGGTAAGGAGAGCCCGGTGTGTAGAGGAAAGGTGATCTCAAAAAAGATTAGAAGCAACTTTTTCAGACAGATGACATTTTGCATCTAGTAGCATATAAGGTCCACCTATGTCGAAAGAAGCTATCTGGAATCTCCCTTGAGCATAGTCTAACCAACAAATAAAATGGATTCTTTTTTTCTGATGATATGAAATAATTTGTAACCCACACCAAAAGATTCGGCAGGAGTTTTCTAAATGTTTCTCATCCTGGAGACTTAGAAAAAAAATTTATGAACTATATTCTGTGGAGAGAGAGAGAGAGAGAGATTTGATTCTAGAATCTTCTAGTTCATTTTCAAATCTTGGAAGAAGCTTATTCTGACTGGAGTTTTGGCAAATTATCTAAGTCTCTAGTTTCAATTAAGACCACAGGTCCATGTCCACAGACGCGCTCTATGGTTGAGAGGGATAAGATCTGAGGAAACAAGAAGAGAAAAGAGTTTGTATTTGCCATCTTAGTGGCCCCCTCTGGGGGCGGGGGTTACTCAGCGTCTGGCCCAGTTTATGAGCAGAATGACGTCTTCGGAAGCATCGTCGTCTTGCTGGTCAAGTCATGTTGCTCGAGGTTTAGTTGGTTACTAGGGAGTTACCAAAAGAGGTAAAGGAGTTGGTTACTTTAAATTTAGACATTCTGGGTCTGGCTGTGTAGGTGGAGAATGCAAGAGAAACTTGGACCTAAAAGTCAAAGCCTTCCAGTTCTCTCCTCCATGGCAAATGTGATTCCCTCCTCGTTGGATAGAGTATTCCTTTCCAGGGGTGGGCAGGCTCATCTGGCTTTGGCTTTAGCAAAGACACAAATGCATCAGGGAATGTGAGTCAGGTTTTCTAAGGAAAGCTCAATCTGATTGGGGTGGGGCCATTACAAGGGATTAATGTTCTGTCCCCATTGTCAGAACTACCTCTATCTTCCTTATTCTCCAGAGACTTCCTGTATACTCAGCTATATACTTTCTGTGCATTCATCCTGGGATGTGCCGGCCTACGGATTTAACTCTTCTCCATCTAAACTATATGCAGAGTAGCCCAAGTTCCAAGTGTCCAGTTGTGCTCAGTTGTAATTAACGTTTGCAGTCTTTGTCATTTGAGGTAGAGATGTTCCCATATGTATCTGTATGTCTGTGTGTGTCTGCTTAGTGGGCACTTACAATTATAATTGTCTTGAAAAAATTATTTTAAAAAGCTGCTAAGCTTTAGAAGAAACTTCAACCAATGTGAAGTTTTTAAGAAGTGACTTCATGGACCAAGGACATCCCAGAGTGCTTGCCTGACACGCACCACCAGGCCCTGGGTTTGCTCCCCAGCAACACACACACACACACACACACACAACACACACCTCTCTATTAGGTAAATGTAGGTCTTCAAGGGCACAGAGTAGCACAGGTCTTTGTTTCTTTTGACTGGGGGTGGGAGGGCATCATTTGAGTCAATTAAAAAACCTGAACCTTGGGATGTCTGAGGATCACATGAACACGGACTGTGCTTACATCAGTAAACACATGATGTGTGGACATCATGGCATCAGTGGTGGTCCCAAGTGTATGATCTAGCCTTGATTCAGTAGTGTGGCTCAAAGACTTTCCTGTGACGTTTCCATCTTAAGGGCCTTCTTCTTTCAGATTGAGACTACATAGCAATGCCCAAACCCATCAGTCCTCAAGAATGAAGGACTTAAAACTTACATGTGTCTAGCTCACAGTACAAATTAGAGCACCATGTACTATTCTTTGTGGTGGACCGGTTGTGGGCAGTGAGGGCTTGGCGTCCTGGTTCTTGCCAACGATATGCCAAGCTTCCTAAAGCTTCCTGTTTATATAGGATTTTTTTTTTCATCTTCAAAAAGGGTTAAAGGCATTCATTTACCACGACTGCCTGGGAGGTAAGACGGATTCCCATTTTATAGGTGGAGGAAGTAGAGGTCTCAGTGCCTTACCTGAGGCCACCTGGGGAGCTGGGTGTCAGAGGACAGGTTGACAGGGCTGGCACCACCTCTTCTTGGCTGGGGTGGCTCTCCAGCTCTTTCTCCATGTGTTGTTTGTTCCTGAGGGCTGCAGACCACTAGTAACAAAGCCATGGCATCTATAATAAACCAAGATAGGAAAGAGATACTACGTGTGTGTGTGTGTGTGTGTGTGTGCGCGCGTGCGTGCCTGCCTACACATTAAGCTCCAGGCTATGTAAACATGAGCTCATGTGATCCTCCCAATGCTTCCCTTCCCCGTCTGTAGAATGGGAGAGCTAACAGTTGCCTCCTTCAGGGATGCTGTGCACACGGAAGTCAAAACAAGCTAACAAGGTCCAAAACTTTGAAAACCCGCACAGAGCTCTGGAACTCTGGGCTGTCGTTAGTGCTGCCGGAAAATGGCGGTGAGGCTGCTTATGGAAAAGGGGGTGTTGAGGGGTAGGACTTTCCTAATTAGGGGTCTAATTGTTTTGGTGATGTGTGGCAATGATTTCAGTACTGTCATGAAAGAATCCAAAATCAAGGGAAGAAAAGACTGCCTTCTGGGGGAAAGCTAGCATTCTGAGTGGTATATATTTAGTAGACACAATGGCAAAACAAGTTGATTATGAGTTTTCGGAGTGTGCAGCTGGACCATGGCACATGGTGAGAAGGGGGCAGGGAACAGAACCACACTGTATTCCACGTCACAGGTCTAGGGTGTCAGGCTGCTCTCCTCCCACCTCAGAGAGAAAAGGAGAGGGCTCAGTGAACCTCAAGGGTGGGTCAGTCCTCCCAGGGAGGGAGGGACAAAATGGTCACCACTGGGTTCCTGACCCTTCTCTTCAGTACACTTATGCCACACACTTGTGTGGGTCATAGCAATGTGGATGAGGGCAACACCCCTGAAGGGATGGTTTGAACAGCAAAATAACCTCAACTAAGCAGACCAATCAGAATAGAGGCCACCTCAGCAGACCAATCAGAATAGAGGCCACCTCAGCAGACCAATCAGAAGAGGCCACCTCAGCAGGACTCACAGGTCCAGCTGAAGCCTGGACCTCTCCTTTCTCAGCTGGACTCCCCTAGACAGGGTGCAATCTGCACAACCAGCTTTGGAGGCTCTGAAACCAGAACGGCCAAGACTGCAGAAGCCTGGAGTTTCCAAAGACATTTCAAGCAACTCAGAGGCTGTAGGCCAGCCAGCCTTGACACACAGGCCAAGCTGCGTGCACCACCAGGGGGGTGGCCACAGGAGCCTCTAATACCCCAGCGGTTTTAAACTGGGGATAGAATAAAACAACTAATCCACAAAGGGACTCAGCCATTTGACTGAAAATCAAATCAAATGCCTTAGGGTTTTTCTTTTTAATCTTTATTGGTTTTTCTGCTTACAAAAGTAATACACGCTGGTTGTAAAAAAAAAAATTTCAAATATTAGAGAAATATGTAACAGGGCAAAGAAAATGCCCTCCGCGTGCTCAGCCTTCCAGGAAGGAAACAAAAAACAAAAAACAAAAAAAGACACCTCAACAGATTTGTGCAAATGAGAGATTCTTTTTCAAACAGATCTTTGCTGGTTTTTTTTTTTTCCACCAATACAAGCAAAATTGATAGACATCCATATGGGTGACAGATATTCTACCGTAATTGCAGCCAAGGTTTGGCCCCTAGCCATTTTCTTGGCAAGCCAGAAGTCACCCCAAAGACATATAGTCCAATTTGAGATAGTGCAGGTGCTGAGGAGAAAGCTCACTTGGTAAAGCGCTTGTCTCTCAAGCATGAGAACCTGAGTTCAGTCACTAGTGCCTCTGTTAAAAAACAAAAACAAACAAACAAACAAACAAACAAACAAAAAACCTAGGTGAGTGGGGAAATGGAGACAGAGGAATCCAGGTCTAACAATATTGGCAAGTTCCAGGTTCAGTGAAAACCCCCCATCTTAAAACCAATACAGTTGAGAGCCATGGAGGGAGGCTCCGCCCTCAACGTTTGGCCTCCCGTGCACATGCGTTCATGGGTACTCACACAAACACAAGGAGAGCAATGAGGAGTGATGGGTATGAACAGAGTCCATATATGCTGGGTTCATTTTTCTCTAGGAACCAATAGAAAAACTTCCTCCATCCCACGACTGCTTGTGACATGCATACACTGTTGCTGCAGCCAAGTGCTGCGGTGGAGGCCAGCAGGAACCGCCTTTCAACATCCCTAGAAAAATAAGCAGCTTTTCTCTATCCCTGCTTCGCAGAGAGCTTAGACTCTGGAGGGAAGAATTTCATTCCACTATAAGGCCGGACTCCGGATCAACAACAACAGTAAAAATAGCTAGTAGTTATCAAATGTGAAGTCTGAAAAAAAAAAGTGGGGTATGCATGCATCAAACGACCACCACGTGGAAACAGCTCAGAAGGGCCACCGTTTGTACCCTGTATCTTCCACTAGGAAGCTGGGATCAGAGGGGTTAACTAATGTGCCTAGGCTTAAGAACGGTAACTTGAGGTGAGTCACTGGATGGTCAAGCATTCTACCTGGAATTCTGCAAAACAGAGAGGGTAGCCTAAGCTGCGAGTGGTGACCTTCAGCTATATGCAAGGCTGGTAATTCCCAGGACAGGCTACTAGCATGAGTTTCTTTAACATGCAGGCTTCTCCCAGTTGCTGAGGGCGTGTCTCTTGATCCTCCATGAATGATTATGGACCAAGGGCAAGCTCATGGATATTTATTGTTCAGATGGTTTGGCTTGGCAGGACGGTATGATGAGAAATTGTTTCTATATTTTGTGTGCATATAGGCACACATACGGTGGTCAGAGGACAACTTGTAGGAGTCATGTCTCTTTTACCGTGTGGATCCTAGGAGCTGAACTCGAGGCATCAGATTTGGTGTCAAAGGCCTTATTCCTCTGAGCCACTTTGCAGGCCCCAGAGCTACATTTGCTCTTAAACAATCTTCTCACCCATAGGAGGAACCAATGCCTGCCTCTCCCATAGATCAGAAATAAAAAGCAAGGATCAAGGATCACATGGATTAACTGGCACACTGGCATTCCCAGGCTGTCACTTGTTAGCTCCAGAAATCTGCCTCTGCCAGTGTGGAGATCCTGCCTGAATTACTTAGAGTGCACAGAGCAAATTATTTAGACAGTAGGATTGGGGGTGGGGGTGGGGTGGGGGTGTGGGCAGATAAATGTTCATAGCAAGATTGTTCCCTGCAAGGCTAGTCTGGAATCATACAGCCACATCTGGTTTCCAGTGATCTACTGCTCAATGATATTGGCTGGGAGGAATCCACATGTGCTGTAGATGAATCTGTGTCCATGTGATTGTCAACCATGGTGGTACCTGACAGAGAACATCCTTTGGAATGCTGGCTGAGTTCACGTGTGTAGTAGATACAGGGCCTAAGACACACAGCATTTGTGCTGAAAGAGTCGTGGTTGAGAATGGAAAGGCTGGACGGATTTGGGGGAGGGGGTGTGAAGGGATTTTTATCATTCTTGTTGAAATGGCCATGCTATGAAGTATCTGGGAGGAAAAGACTCTCATTTTCCCCTCTGTGATTCATGTGAGTCTGTCTGTTGAATGGCAGTCGGGCCGGGGAGGGCTTCTGCATGCTGGGGGTATTGAAGAGAGAGGTGAGTAAGTACCCTGCTCCCGGTCGTGAATGTTTGCTGTGAGAATGTCAACCCGTGTCATCAGATGACATTCAGAGGGCTTGCGGGAGGAGCAGGTGCATTTTCTTCATCTCCCAAAGGGCACTCACAGCTGAAATTATCTCCTGAGATAAGACAGCCTTGCAGGGGGGCAGCTAGCAGAGCACATTAATCCGCCACACAGAAGAGCTGAGCCTTGTTCTACAGAGACCCTTCGGTCCCCGCCTGTGAGGGGCCTGGAGAAGCTTGTTCTCACTAATTCTGATTCTTTAGCCTGCACTGCCCACTGAGGCTAAGCACAGCCTTTCCTATGACTCTAGCAAAGATATTGAGAGGAGCACTTAATATGAGGCCTTATGCTATGTGACCCAAGGAAGTCAAGCAAGCAAGGCTGGAAATAGGGTTTTTTTTATTAATACAACTCTAAGCATTCTAAGTTGCAGTAGCACCGTTAGGAGGCGGTAGGCCTCCAGATGATATCAAAGAATTTGAGTGAGATTCTGGACTGTCTCTAACTCTGGGCAGGGGAGATGCCTCAGTGGTTAAGAGTGCTTGCTGCAGGCCAGGCATGGTGGCGCACACCTTTAATCCCAGCACTTGGGAGGCAGAGACAGGCGGATTTCTGAGTTCAAGGCCAGCCTGGTCTACAGAGTTAGTTCCAGGACAGCCACGGCTACACAGAGAAACCCTGTCTCGAAAAACCAAAAAAACCAACAACAACAAAAAAAGAGTGCTTGCTGCTCTTCTAAAAGGACCTGAGTTGGGTTCCTGCCCCCTGTGGTGGACAAACTCCAGTGACAGGGAACAGGATGCCCTCCTCTGGTCTCTGGAGGCATCACTGTCACATGCATATACCCACACACATCCACAACCAAATCTTGGATGAACAAACATGGGATACAGTGCTGAAAAAAAATTACACAGGAAAGGACCATCCTTCTAGAATAGCTGGCAGTCAGCACAACACTTATGCTCATCTTCTTGGGAGTTAGCAGGTTTGCTTGGTTTATAGTAAACTCAGTAGTTTTGAATATTTGGATATGTTATTACATCATTGCATCAAGTACCAAAGTCAGTGGTTGCAGAAAATACATATCCCTGGATATAGTGTTTCATCAGAAGACAGTAGGCTGTGTGTTTGTGCATATGTGCACGTGCGTGTGTATGTGTGTGTGTATTGTATACATTGCACAACAGAGTCCCTTGCTTTGTGAGACCATTGCTTTGTGAGAGGCATAAAGCTACCTAGATACTACATAAAATGAAATTGACTATGGAACTTGCTATCCTGTGTGTTTGACTTGGTAGGTGATGTGCTGTGGTAATAGCCAGTGGTGAAAGCTTTGAAATGGAAATGTAGCACAACAGAGCATTCTGGGTAAATGGGGTGGGGGTGGGGGGCACAGTTCACCACCATCATTTGCAGATCCACCTTGGCCTCCGTGATTTCACATATAAACCCAATTTAAGACATGAGTTAAATGTGAGATTTTTTTCCCCTCGTGTATTTTATTCTGTATATTTCAGTTTTTCAATTCTACTTTTTCTACCTCTACTGGAAATACAGTGTATTTATTTAGAGATATGCCTGGCTAGGACATAAAACTTTGGTGTCATATCTTAATCATTTGGTTTTACAGTGGCAAGAAGCTTTAAATAATCAATTGCATAAAAATATATGGATGCTGCACAAAAAAAATCAATTTCCATCGTAAAAAAAAATCATAAGCAACCTCTCCTGTTTGTCAAAATTCATCATTATTAAATTCAGGCAGGATATTAACTTTATGGCTGAAAGGTTTTGGCTGTACAGAGATGAACTAATTTTGAACACATGGCAACTACATTAATTCTTTGAAAAGATGAGAGAGGAGCCCTTCCTATCATACGTAACTTATTAATATTTTGAACTGAATCATTTTCCTAAGTAGACCTGACTTTTGGGGGGTGTATTTTTCTCTCCCAGTCATGAGCCCCATGCTCAGCCAAGGCAGATTTATGACCTTTTAAAAATAATGACGGAAAATGAGATGGGGGTGGGGGGTGGGGGACACGTTTTAGTGTCTGCTTTGCTCTGAGGCCTAAACTGCGAACTCTCCAGTTCTGGAAGCCTTTGAAATGCTGATTCCAGTCTTCTTGTGGGCTCTTAAACACCTTCTCAAATGACCCATTTTAATAACCCGAAAGCTATTATATAACGAGCAGCCATAATTTAGTCCAGGGCTCTAGGGGGACCCTCACAGTTCAGCAATGAATAGTTAATGCAGGATAATGTTTAGCAGGTTATTAGTTTTCACTATACAAATGCTGATCGGGGAACACTTTTATAAGGTGTTTAAAAGAAAATGTAATTAACTGGTTGCATGCTTCTGTTGCAGCTCAAATTGAAATTATTCCATGCAAGATCTGTGGAGACAAATCGTCAGGAATCCATTATGGTGTCATTACGTGTGAAGGCTGCAAGGTAAGCTGTTTGAATTGTTGTTGTTTCTAGTCATGTTACGAGGCATCTTTGCAATTTCTATTTTTTACCTCCCGTCTACCTAAAAGTTCAACTCCTTGAGATTCTGAGTGATGACAACAGGGTGTGGTCAGTGCTGTGTTGTTAAATTGTAATTACTGCAGTTGCATAGACTCTAGTCCTTTCTTCAAGATGTCAGGAGAATCAAGAGCAAGGGACTAGAGTCGGTTGCTCTGATGAGATACCTCTGGGATGAGGAAATAAATAATGGGTCAGTAGGGAATAGCATGCCATTTTCGAGAACTTGGGACCTGAATTCAAATCCCTGATGCCTATGTGAAAACTCCAGAAATGGCCACTCGGCCTGTTACCCCAGCATTTTGGGGTAGAGGTCCCTGAGGCTTACTTGCCAGCTGCAGCAGTGAGCTCCAGGTTCAGTGTGAGACCCTGTCTCACCAGAATAAGGCAGGAAGCTACAGGAAAGGACACTGACATCCTATGCTGGCCGCCCTTGCTGCAAAGTGGGTGCGCACCCACACACAGATACCTGGGGCTGCCCATTACTGGCTTTATGAGAAGGTATTTCCCGTAAGTTTCACATGGCTGTGACTGAGTGTTTCTGTTGCTATTCAGATGTTAAGTTATGGGATGAACTGGGCTTTACTCCTGGTGTCACCTGCCCACATCTTAGTCTTTTAATCCTTCAACTTCATCCATAAGGTAGCCGTGACACCTGCCCTTCCCACCTGTTAGGATATTCCAAGAATCGGAGGCACTTAAAAGTATCCTGGAAAGTGCCACTTGAGTCCACATAGCATCTTCATTATCACTGTTGTGACCATTTGTATGGTGTGGCCTCGGAGCCATGGATGCAGAACTGGCTTACTGTGAGAATGGAAAATAGAGATGCTTACCTTAATCAATCCAAGACCAGGCCCCCCCAAACTGTTATTCAAATTTCCATTGGTTAAATTTTAAATTCTTCTGCTTGTATGGGAAGAGTCCTAAGACAGGGTTAAAATAGCCCAAAATGAGTGGGAGAGTTGCTATTTGATACAAAAGGCCTAGAAGACAGTAATAGCTAAACCCAGATTAGCCCTGAGGCTTTTTAAGGTTGGGGGTTGGGGGAAATCTGTGAATTTGGTTTGCTTTCCATTAGTGAAAACTAGAATGTATTGCATAAGATAGAATCACCTGCAGACGTACATACATAATGGCTGAGAGATTTGAGGGAGATTAGCCTCATAATTTTTTTAAATTCTTCCTTTCACTGCTAATCCTATCATTGGCTGATTTACATATATGTAAATGCATCATCTAGGTTAATGGAGATGGATTTTTAAACATTATTGTGCGTATTTATTTGGAGCAGGAAGAGGAGGAGTCATGCACATGGAGGTCAGATGACAGCATGACAACTTACAGGAGTCAGTTGTCTCTTTCTACTATGTAGGTCCTAGGAACTCAGGTCATCAGTCTTGGCGGCAAGTCCCTATACTACTAAGCCACCTCACTGGTCCAAAGCATGGGACTTTTGTACATCACCAAATCCTTTTGTACTTTTTAAAAAGGCCACCCACCTTTCAGAAGTGGGGAACTTGTTACTTGAGGGGAATTTTG
Organism: Mus caroli; assembly: GCF_978045245.1. NCBI lineage: Eukaryota > Metazoa > Chordata > Mammalia > Rodentia > Muridae > Mus > Mus caroli. The sequence goes on from NW_028227266.1 coordinate 68,031,507, forward strand.
AATTATTCATCTCTGTGGTTAAGACCTCATTCATGGTACTGGATTAAAAAAAAAAAAAGAAGAAGAAGAAAAAAATCTATACCCCTTTCTTCCTTAATCTGGCCTCTCTGAAATAAATTATTTTAAAAATGAAATACTTGGGGCTGGAGAGAAGGCTGGGTACGTAACACTGCCAGCTCTGCAAGTATGAGGACCTAGCATCTATGGTTAAAATAATAGTAATATTAATAAAAAGCTGAGTGTGTTTGTGTGCACTGTAACCCCGGGATTGGCAGAGGCAGAGCCAGACAGATCCCCAGAGCTCACCTGCCAGCCAGCAGAGCTGAAACAGAGAACTTCAAGTTCAGTGGCCATCTCTGTCTCAGGTATCAAGAGTGACAGAGGAAGACACCCAGTGTCCTAAGTTGAAATACTAAGCTAGCTATGCACATGGCCTGTCCAAGATAGCTGGCTCAACGTCAGCCTCAGTGACCCCAAAGTTATGTCCTTGGTGGGAGCACCAGGTCCTCTCTCATCCCTACAACAGTGTCTGCTCTGTTGTGGTCCTCCACATGAATGGCCTTTGTGTGTGGCCCGTCCCCTGGGTGTCTATGCCACCTGCATCCTTGTACCCTGCCCCAGAAGCCCAGCAGTCACTCTGAGTTGGTCAGCTGTGCCACTGGAGTTCTGTGTATTGAACTGACAATGCATGATCTAGAAAAATGAAAATCAGGGGTAGAGAGGGGGTGACTTGTGTGCTATGCCTTAGGCTCATTAATAACAGGCTATTCAGTGAGTCCCGAATTGACAGAGTACCAATGCATTTACACACGCACAGGATACATTTCAAGGCCCAATATTTATCCTGGAGATAATAAATAACAGACAGTAAGGCTAACAGCAACAACAGTCCCAATATATCTAGACACCTCCCCTCCCCAAATCCTGGCCATGGAACACCTCCACGTTGAAATGGTGTTCATTCAGTTGGTGGCGGTTCTGCTCATCTGCTCATGTGACTTCCCACAACGAACGACACTAAACCATTAGAGTGTGAGTTTTTCAGTATTGTACAGTATTATGAGTTTGGTTTTAAGGGATACAATACCTGTTCTATATTGTAGTGTCTGACTGTAGTTATTTTACCCCTAGTTATGGTGAAGTATACGAGTTCTGCCACTGTTGTTAATTATCCTATTCTAACCAGGTGGCAATGATCCCACTATGACAAATCATAAATCATTTTCTTCCTGGCAGTCTAATTAGACATAGGAGGGTAAGCCATATTGTGTATCAAATGGATCTGTAGTAAGGAGGGGATAGAAAATGGTCTGGGTTGTTGTATCAGTTATCTTTCTATTGCGATAAAACACAACAAACACAACTTATAAGTGAAAGCATGTGATTGGGTTTACAGTTTTACAGGGTTAGAGTGTGTGAAGCCATGGTAATAGGAAAGCTAAGAGCTCACATCTCAAACTGCAAGCAAGAGGTAAAAGGCAGGAAGGAGTCTGCTGAAACCTCAAAGCTCACTTCCAGTGACACACGTCCTCCAACGAGACCACACCTCCTAATCCTTCCCAAACAGTTCCACCGACTGGGGACGAAGGATTCGAACAAATTGAGTCTGGGGGGTGGGGGGAGTTGGGTAGGAGCATTCTCATTCAAACACCACAGTCGTTTTCTGAGTTAGCTGTGTTGTAGGTATATCAACCTGACCATAAAGAAGCCAGACAGCGTGACCCTTGGAGATCTAGACAGGGGCAGTGCACTACATGGCCCCTGAGTCCACCCAGACTACCCGGGTTAGAATTCTGCCTGGGACTTGTCAAGTTGAGCAGTGACCTCATCACCTAGAGTATCAATCCATTCCCCCCAGCCTGTTAGGCAAGGGTAGCAAGCTGCTTGCTGGAGTACTCACACGCATCCAGGTCAGACACTTGGGAGAGGCTTGGATATGCAGCGGGGTACTTGCATACCCGAGAGCTAGCTGTTGTTACCCACACTCCTCTATACCTTGGCAATGCTCAAGATAGACAGGTACTATTAATGGGATACCCATGGTCTAGTCTTGTCTTCTGTAGCCATTGGCACTTTTTCATGCCAATACACATGATAATAAATGTAATACTAGAACTCTCTCTTGGGGCCATCAGCACTCTGAGGAATCCAAAGATGTAGCTGACTGACTCCTCCCTCAAGGAGTTTGTGATCTGTCTGTAGAGAAGTGGCCTGTGCAGGGCAAAAATGATTGTGTATAAACTCACAGATGCCCATATCCAGCTGATGGCATTAGAGGAATCTGGGCCTGGTTCAGTTTCACAGGTACCACCATGGGACCAGGGAGGCATCCTGGGCTAAGAGTTAAGGATAGTGGGGAATGGCACAGGTAAAATGACCTGCAATAGGCAGCCTTGGTTGCAGCCACTGCATTTAAGGAAGGACATACACCCCAGCTGGCGGGGAATAAGTGCAGTTTTCTGTGGGTAGTGGAAGGGAGCAAGGGTTCCCTCCACCACGTCTTCTATTATGGGGAAAATTTATCATCATCCTACGACAGCAATATGCACGAATTCCCCTCTCTTGAGAGATGTTCTGAACTCCTGGAACCAAATCTGGTTGGACCCTTGGTAAAAAAGCCTAGAAATGATGCCTGGGCTGTAGATGGAGAGCTGAACCTCCATCCTGATCCCGTAAAGAAAGGAATATGCTGAGAACTGTGCTCGTGGTTAGACCTTTGAGAAATGGTCCAGTGGCACGTGCTGTCACTTCCCATGGCAGCTCAGCTGATAATGGAACGTTTCTGTCGCAGACGCCTACTTTTGGTTTGTTTTTCAAATCCATAACTGTTTTAGGGTTTTTGTCTCTACAATTTCAACTGTAAGGTTTTTAAAAAGAGGTATGTGTATAAGTGCAGATACCGTGGAAGTCAGGAAAGAGTATCAGATCCCCTGGAGCTGGAGTGAGATATGGTTATGAACTGCAGAAACCAAACCTGGGGCCTTTGCAAGAGCAGAAGTACTCTAACCCCTATGCTCTTTGCCTCTATGTTCTTAAGTTTATTGTACAGTCTAGTACTGGGATTAGTAAATTGGTTTCTCATATTTAAGACCCTTTGCTCGCCATAAAAATACATATAACCTCTGTGTATATATACACATAGAAATCATAGTCTACTTACCATATATGATTCATTTACCTGAGACTTGCTCATCAATGACTTAGAGCTAAGATGGTGTCCTATGTGAAACTTCCTCTTCCAGGCAATCACTGAGAAATTTACAATCATCTCTTCATACAAGCATCTCAAAAAATAACTATAGGAAGGTTTTTAATGATATTTAGAGCATGTTGCAGATATTTTTCTCCTCTCTGAGGAAATCGTCAAAGTGTGTGGAGCTTTCTATGCCCTTGGCTGGGAAGAAACTCCATGACTATTCCCATGAGGCCCTACTGGTTCTTCATGAATTCTGCTATTTTTGTTATTCAGTTGTAAAACGTCCCTACGACCCCTGAGCTGGCTCTGTATGGTTTTCAACATAATGTTTTCATGTTCAATATTTTTTATTTTTAGTGCTTTAAAATGCCTAGTCCTGGACTAGAGCTCGGCCTTTTAAAATGAAAGTCAGAGCTGGGGAGGGACAGTATGTCACTTCACCCCTCAGCCATCCTGAGTCTTCTATTCTGCTGTTAGGTGATGAGGTGATTGGAGCGCCTCCACTTCAGTGCCACAGAAACAAGTGGCTTGCTCATGTGTCTCAGTAGCTACTGCCCCCGCCCCTTCTCGGCTCACAAACAAGCTAGGTTCCGGACAGTGTAGTTGTCAGAATCCTCCCTGCCTTAGGACTAGATTTCTGCGTGGTTCTCCTGGGGTTGCTGCACTCCTTTCTTAGGACTGGAACTGAGAATGTTGGAGCTCAGGCACTGGCAGCAGCCACACATACAAATGGGACACATGAGGTGATGTCAGCTTCCAGTCAGAGCTCACTGCCACACAGAGTTCCACGAGGAGGTGGGCCATTACCTATGGAAGAAAGTTTCCCTGGGAAGTGCTACCAGATGCTTGGACATGGGTGGGGTGGGGTAGCTGTTGTACACCAGCTAACTGGTGCAAAGGAGGCTGCCCGTTCTCCTCTAAGGAACCCGAGTCTCTTTCCTCCTCTACTGCTTAGGAGACTCTTACTCCTGCTCTGAGTCCATTTCCACTTTCTCACTTCCTTTGCTTCTTTCTCTCCCTGACTTCAATCTGTGGATGACCTAGCCTTACCCTCAGTAAACCTGACACTTACCATCTTCCCCCCAGTGTCCAGCTTCTCCACTTCCTATCCACACTCACCCTCACCCTTCTGAACATTCTCGAAAGAAAGCTCCCAGGATAAATAGCATTGGGACATAGGGCATCTGTTTATACAGAAGACTCAGCTCGTCTCCGCATAGGCAGACATAGAACCCACTTGGTACAGTCTCCTGAATTTCCAATTCTTAGTCAAACTGCAAGATGCGGTGCTTTGGGCAGGCATAGGAGCACTCACAATAACTCAGAGTCATGAATAAATCTTGGTTGTCAAAAAGCAAATGTGTAGCCATTCCAACGCGTCTGCCATTAGAATTCCGCAAGGCAGCTGTCAGCTGTTTTCTTGTAATTAAACAGCCAATGAGCAGCTAATTAAGACATATGTGTACACAGAAGTGGAAGTGGGTATGTTAATGAACTGTAGGAATCAATTCATTACGTGAAAATTGTCAAAAGACCAAACATCAGATCAGTATTGCAGCCTGTGCCTCATGGAGAAACAGCCCCAAGCAAGAGGGACCCTCCAACTCCAGGGCAAGACTCCTGAGTACTCCCCCCTTCCGCACCTACAGTTCAGTGTCCAGAGAGCGCACATGCTTGACTCAAATCAATAATAACCCCAGTGTAAAAAGTCACTGATATGTCAAAACATTTTAATGAGATAGATTTAGCAAATTAGTTTTCCCACCTGTGTAGAAATGCAGTGTGTGAGACCCTGTATCAATCACCCTCGCTTTGGCCATTATCATTAACTTCCACTACAGATCTAAGAAGGGGGTAGGGGCTTATTTTCAATCTTCCCTCCATATTTCTGTGACCTGAAACTGGGGGCAGGGAGGGGAAGATGTCTTCATGATGATAAAGTAACACTTGATCCCCAGTAAACACATGCCTAAACTCCCCAGAGAATCCCTGAGGCCAGCCTAGCCTAACAGGTGAGCCATAGGGCCCAGTGAGAAATCCCTGCCAGGGAGGGAGGGAGGGAGGGAGGCAGGCAGAGAAGGATACAGCTCCTGAGGATGGATGCCCAAGGTTGACCTTCTGCACACTCACCATAAAAGCAAGCCTTTGGAATGAGACGCACCTAGAATCAAGAACTCAAATCTGGCCCCTCCTGTCCTCTGCTTGGAGTGAGCTCTTGAACGTATAGCTCTAATTTCCCTGGATTTTAAGCCAGAACATACAACGGATATGCAAATGGCTACTTTACATACAATTGATGAGGTGTCCTCTGCAGCACCTAGAAAGCTCAGAATCTGGCTGTCACTGGAGGCCTCCTCCACCCTGCCATGCTTTCAGCAGGCGTCTGAGTCAACTCTTTTGAACAGAGAAGGCAGTGGAGGCAGTCATGCTGCACTAGAGGTGGGTGCCTGGGAGGAGCGGGCTCAGAAAAGGTCCCAGAGAATGGATAGGGAGGAGATTCTGAGCTTCCAGGCAATCTCAGGGACAGAGGTCCTTAGAAAAGCTAGCTTGGTCTGTGTAGGACTTTTGAAAGGAGGTTTGAGTCTGGGAGAGAGATGCCTGGATGGGCGGCCGTTCCCTGGTTATTATGAGGGTGAAGCACTGGGGGCTGATAGGGAGGTGACTCCAGCAACAGGTCTTAGGTGTGTGTGTACCTGGATTTGGATGAAGGAAGCCAGATGCAGCTGATGAAAACCTATGGTTTCATTGTGAATTTGCATTGATAACTTCATCTCCACGTATAAATAAGAAAGTGAGGCAAGAGACACACATTTTGGAACTCCACATCTTTGTTAATAGAGATGGGAGCACCTTTGCTAAACTGTTTGGTAAATTTCTAATTCTGGACAAATACTTCCATTTTTCTACAATATTCCCAACTGCATGGGTACAGCTAGGACACAGTCTCACATTTGGTCTGCACAGGCCGACCAAATTACTTTTCGGTTTAGACAGCCACCACAAGTAGGAGCCATCAACTGAGCCCCAAAGCGTAGCATTTGCCATAGCATTTGCCGAGGTGTAAATACTCCACAGTGAGGCTAATGCAAGCACCCCAGGAAGAATTAACCAATATTTCAGCATCTCCAACTGCTGCCATCCTTCCAATATACTTGACAGCCCCTGTTATAATAAATAATGATCTTTTTTAGTGGTGGTTAGGCTTAAAATCTGGATTGAATGAATTTCCTGACATTTAGTATTCACTTCTTGAATCCAGGTCATAAGCTATCTCCTGAACACTCTGACCCTAGTCCTAACCCAGGAAGTAGAAGAAAGCTCCACCCAAGGGTCAAATTTGAGAATATGTATATTAGGATATGGATATATATAAATAAAACCAAATAACCATTTTGTTTTCTCAAAAGTACTGAGCAGTGGACTTGTCATAAATGAGACTCAAAAATGTACTTTCAAGACAAAGCAGTCCAGGGACGACTCGGCAGCTAAGAGCTTGTATTCCTCTTCCAGAGTTCCGTTGCCAGCACCTACTTCAAGTGGCTCAGAATCCTCTGTAAACTCCACTTCTAGGGAATCTGATGCCCTCTTCTGGCCTCTTAGACATGGCACTCAATTGTACAGCCCACACCCAGGAACACACATGCATAATCATCTTTATTTCGTATATTTTTGAGGTTATAATACAATTACATCCTCTCCCTTTCCCTCACTCCGGACCATCCCATCCATATACCATTCCATGTGCTCTTTCGTTCATTGATAATTAGTCAATTAATTTCCATTATTTTTCATTTCAGTAATTTCAATTAATGTTCAATGAATTAATTCCAATAACTTTAGTTAGTTCATCTTTCTTTTCATTAACTGTTGTTTCATACATACTCATATATATATGCCTAAGCACAGCCCGCTTAGTCTGTACAGTGTTACTCGTGTGTACATGTTTCAGGGCTATCGATTTGATATCGGATAAGCAGCCGGCGTGCTCTTCCCTGGGGAAAGACCATTTCTCACAGCATTCTCTGGTTGCCTGTGACTTTTTGTGAGGTGCTGAGACCTCCCTAGCCTTCTGCTGCCCATGCTACCGTGTCTTTTTTTTTTTAATTAGGTATTTTCTTCATTTACATTTCCAATGCTATCCCAAAAGTCCCCCATACCCTCCCCCTCCCCCACTCCCCTACCTACCCACTCCCACTTCTTGGCCCTGGCGTTCCCCTATACTGAGGCATATAAAGTTTGCAAGACCAATGGGCCTCTTTTTCCAATGATGGCCGACTAGGCCATCTTCTGATACATATGCAGCTAGAGACACGAGCTCTGGGGGTACTGGTTAGTTCATATTGTTGTTCCACCTATAGGGTTGTAGACCTCCTTGAGTACTTTCTCTAGCTCCTCCATTGGGGGCCCTGTGATCCATCCAATAGCTGACTATGAGCATCCACTTCTGTGTTTGCTAGGCCCCGGCATAGCCTCACAAGAGACAGCTATATCTGGGTCCTTTCAGCAAAATCTTGCTAGTGTATGCAATGGTGTCAGTGTTTGGAGGCTGATTATGGGATGGATCCCCAGGTATGGCAGTCTCTAGATGGTCCATCCTTTTCATCTCAGCTCCAATGTCTTATGAGTGCCCTTGTGCAGCTCATGTTTAGACAGTCATGTTGGTGAAACTATTTCATGTTGCTCAGGCTCGTGAGTTCCCGTGACTTGTATCTCTAAGGGTAAAAGACCTGTGGTGCATTGTCAAAACCTACATGGGTGATCCCATCATGTCACCAGTTAAGGGATATAGGCCTGGTAATCTTTCCACTTCCACCACCCAAGGTAACCTATTGGTGTTACATTTTTTTGAAGGGCTGCATGGCAGCATATAGCCACTAGGTGGTGGTAATGTGCCACAATCCAAGAATCTCCTGCCCGAGGAAGATCATGGTGACTCTTTGCTGGAGTCCACCATGACTAGAATGGAACTACTTCAAGTGTCCTGACATACCTTTTGGTACCAGCAAAATTGCACAGTGATGTAGTTAATGCCTTTCTTGCCAATCCTTGACTTGAGTGCTGGCTTTGTGATACGCATTCCCCTCAGAGCTTTGCCACAGGCTGCTCACCCTCAAGAACTCATGTCTCAGAACCTTCTCTAGGATGTGCTCCAAGCAGACAAACCCCTGAGTCTCACTCAGAAGCATCCCTGAACTTTCCATTGTTTCTTTCTTACTTCTAATTCTCCTGTGGGCTCTAACTTGTTTTACCAGTATAACTTCCTCGGCATTTACACTGCTCTGAAAGCTCTCTGAGGAATACTGGCGGAGGTTTTTTAAGGCAGCCAGGTGCTCAGGAGATAGCTCAGTGAAGCATTTGCCATGAAACATGAGGACCTGAGCTCAGTCCCATGTTAAAGGCCAGGTGTGGCTGCGTGCATGCCCTTACAGTCCCCATGCTGCAGAGTTAGTGGGTGGGGACAGACAGATACCTGGACCCGCTGGTCAGCCAGCCTAACCTAATCTTGAGTACTCAGTGTCTCTGAAAATACAGAGTTCAGTTTGAATCAGGGCAGCCTCCCCAGTCTCTCCCTAGAAAGCTCCACTGGACCCCTCGTGTCATGAATGGGATATTTCTTCTTGAGGATGGGACTGTATTGTCTTTGTCCAAGAGAATGGCCTTGCCCTGGTTCTCAGCTCTGCCCTCTCAAAGCTGGTGAGCCATCGTGTTCTTGATGGACTCAACTGAAGGTTAAGTGTGAGGTGAAGAGGGTGTGTCTGCTGGGTTTTGCTCTCCCAAATCCTTCCCAACTCCATAGCTAGGCAGGCAGCTTGGAAGCTAGTCACAAGCTCCAGGCTTGCTGCCCCTCCTCCAACCCTAGACACACAGAATGCTGCATTAATTTTCCTTGAGGTTTACAGCCCGATTCGCTCAGACATCTCTAATGAGAGCGACTCTGAGCCCTTGCCCTGAGTTTCATTGCTGTTCACTCCATGAATGAGCCAGATTTCCATGTGGGTGGGGAAGGTAAGGCGAACCAAAGCGGACATAATGCTTCAGGGCAGAAAGGAAGTGGGATGCTGGACTCCGAGGCTGATTTCTCCTGTGACCCCCATCCCACCTCCGCTACAGTGGTAGAGCATGAGTTGATAAGATGCTTGTGCAGTGGCAGCCTGGGTCAGCTGAACGAATGAATCTAAAGGAAATGGTAATTTCAGAGTCAATCTGTCCTGCTACTTATAGTGGAAACAAAGGGGACAAGGGTGTTCTGGAAAGAATTCTGAAGAAATCTCTCTCCTGGCTTCCTGAAGTGCTGGAGGTGGCATTTTGAGCAAGCCACCCCATCTCGAGAGGCTCCAGTCCCTTTACCCTTCACACAAATAAATAAAATTAAAATTTTAAATACCTGTGAAAGAAACGCAGCCAGTGGCTGAGCCCCAAGAAAGTGATAAACAGACAAAGACCAAAGTGACCACCCATGCAGGTGACTTCTTGGTGTGCTTTAAAATATATTTTCTTGGCTTCCTTCTAGAAAATTCTAAGAAAACTTCTCACACTCCCCTTTTGCCAGGGAACACCACACACACACAGTTTTAAATATTTTGACTGCTTTCAAAGACACCGAACTCGTTACAAAGTGGGTTAGAAGAGCCTGGCTCACATGCATTTAACTTACTTGGCTTGGTCCATGCAGACCCTAGTCATCACACAAAGCAGCAGGTGAGGACACTGATGGCAGATTTTGAGTGCCATCCACTGACCTGTAGAGGACTAATCAGAAAGCAAAGAAAAAAGGAGAAAGTTAGAGTCACTAACGGCCCCACCAGCCAAGACCAGCAATTCTTCTCTTTGGGGGAGGCATAGTTTTTCATAGTTTCTTTTACATCAAATATGGGGTGCTCTCTCACTCTCAGATTAGATTGCACTGGACTTAGATCTTGAGCCAATTTTATCACTTTTTTTTATACAAACAGTATTTCTGAAACATGATTTTCAGTGGGCGCCCAACTCCATTGTGTAAGAGTGTGGTACTAGAACTCAAGTCAGTCACATTTGGGCATCTAGTGCTCTAAAGAGCATCCCCTGGATGACTCTTGAACTGTTTCTCTAGAAAAGACTCCTGGCTGACAGGACAAGCACATTTATTTCTGTCCTTAATAATTCTGATACAGCAGTCAAAGCTGCCTCTAGACAAATGTGTTGGATGAAGCATGTGGATATTTTAACATTCCTTGTCCATCCTTCCTTTACTCCCTAATGTCCCCTTGGTTGGAGACATTTGTCTTTATCATTAGAGACAGCCCTGAAGGTGACCATTTCTCTCTTGTACCCTCTATGGCTCTGCTTCACATAACCCCTACATTTCCTTAGATACCACTAGAAGAAATACACACACACACACACACACACACACACGATATCCCCAGCCCTGTCACTGCCACGTATTTTGGAAGTTATAAAATATGCTTCTAAGTAGCACATGTGTTGCATGAGAAATCTATGGCGATTAGAACCAATTTTTCAGTCAGCCATCGTGGAAACGTTGCACCTGTGCGAAGCTTGTGGGTTTCTCCTACAAAAATCACTAAAGAAAAGCTTGCACCTTCTAGTCCCTGTACTGAAAATCAGGAGCTTCATAAGCACACACCTTGAGGCCAGCAGCTCCCGTGTGTCTTTGCACACCCTCTCACCTCCAGCATAGCACTCAACACAAATGAGAAGCTGCTGATCACTACACTGGACCCAAGCCTAAAGGCCGTTCTTCTAAACACTGCTGATTCCCAACCGGTGAGGACTGAAAATTTGAAATGCAACTGATCTTTAAAGTAGCCAATCCAAGTGTCATCTCACTGTTTGCACCGTTAGGTTCAGACCCGGGGAGTGAAAGATGGCCAAACAGCCAGAGGCTTGAGTGGTAAACACCACGGCACACCCAGACATATAGATGACATCATGGGACACAACACTTGCTGCACACACATGAGAACCTAAGTTTGAATCCCCAGCATCCACATAAACAGCCAGGCATGACATGGGCACCTGCTCACTCCAGCACTGTGGGAAACAGATGGGAGGCTCACTGGGACTTGCAACCTGACAGTCTATTGCCAGGCACAGTAAGAGACCCCATTTTAGCAAAATAAGGCAGCCTGACACCCAGACTCCTCCTCTAGCCTCTGCAAGCACACATAGGAACATACATGTGCACACACAAACACACATACTCTTGTGTATACTCCACAAGTGCACCAAAGGAAAAGGTATTTTGGAGATACAGGTTAGGGGCAAATCCTTAGGGGTCACTGCAGCCAGCACACTGCTTTGTTTGGTCGCCCTGATCATGTGTCTTTTACACAGGCAATTGAGTGGAAGTTTAAGGAAGTTTTGCATGTGTAAGGGATGGAGGATTAGGCTCTGGGGGTTAATTTTACTCAAGGAAAAAAAGTGACTTTAATTTCATTAATGGCCTCCTGGACGATTCTGCTCCAAGCTTAACCCTCCATTAAATATTAATGGCGCTCGGTGCTCGATGCTTAGTACCCAGCCTTTGGGTGTCACCGCTGGAACTGACACTAACCTGTTCCGTATTTACAACTGAATCACAGGGCTTTTTCAGGAGAAGTCAGCAGAGCAATGCCACCTACTCCTGTCCTCGTCAGAAGAACTGTTTGATTGATCGGACCAGCAGAAACCGCTGCCAGCATTGTCGGCTGCAGAAATGCCTGGCCGTGGGGATGTCTCGAGATGGTGAGCCTCGCATAGCTGGCGTGGGACAAATGCATGGGTCTGGGCAGACGCGCATGCGACATGGTGCTGCTCCATCAGGGGAGGCTCTCTCAACCCTTTCCTGGGCCCCTCTGGCAGCTTCCTACAATCCATAGCACTTCCTTTATTCATGATCTATGGGAATCAGCCAACTAGCTGGTGAGGGTAGACACAGAAGTGTCCTGTAGTCAGAATAGCTTCAGGTTGTCAACATTTCAGAAACTACAGGTATGTGTCATCTGAGGGCTTTCAGGCAGGAAACCCAAGCCAGGACAAATTGGTACTTGCCTAATGCTGGTAAGTCTACTGGCACTTGGCAGGAAATAGTTCTTACGGTAACTGGGTCAAATGCCTGCCAAAGTCAAATTTTGCACCTTCCAAACGTGTGAAAATAGTGAGTGAGGCTGGGTGATAGGTGTTATTCTTCATTGAGAAGGCATGACAACTAGGGATAGGCCACTTGCCAGTTACAGAGCATCTCAAGATCCCTCCCCGAAGCAGCCGCTCTTAAGTGCACGAAATAACACCAGGATTCAGGACAGTCACGCGTGGAAACTGGCAGGAAATGCAGTGGGTCCAGCTTAAGGACTTTTCTGAGTATACTGACCATCCCCAGAGATCTCCTGGGCTGTGGGGTGTCCGTCTGCCCTTCCTACCATCAGCTGTTCTTAGGGCCAACAGGGCCACCCGAGCTCATGTTCACTCGCACTACGTGTCTTGTGAGTCTTTTTGCATCTTTCGTCTGCCTTCAGCATCAAACTGACAGTTAGGTGGGGTTCCTAGCTGCCTGTTACAAATGCATTTCCTTGGGCTGCTCCTTTTTTGCCTTGCTCACTGGATACAATCGTCATTTTATTAAGACAAACATTAACTTTAGAGCAGAAGCTTTCCTCGGGGGGGTTCTAAAATAGCCTCGGTCCCGCCCGCCCCAGATTAAGTATCTTCAGGGTGGCTCTTTACACACCTATATCATAACATAGCATAAGTTGTTGTGATTTGTTGCCCAACCCTCTCTGAGCTCTGGAAGTCCCAGAATGGCTGAGCTCCTGGCTTGTTCCCTCTGTAGAAAGGGCAGCACAGCCTCCCCTGGCAAGACAACTCCACCAGCTGGTCAGTGGAGTGCTCTCGTTCCCAACTGCATTTCCATCTCCCCTGCCTTCTGCCCCTCCGTCACTCTGACAAGGCTGAAGTAAATGAGGTCGTCCCCCCAATCAGGAATCAATTTAACTATAATCAATTAGGAGAACTAAATCCCTCCAGCAAAAATCTTTGTCTGTAGAGTGCCTAGACAAGAGGGCAGGGGGATGGCACCGTCGGTGGGAGCAATCAAGCCAGGAAACATGTTTTCTATATCTGGATGAGTGTTTCAGGGAAAACACACCTGAGACAGTGAGGCAGGAAGCTGTTGCCACGCTTGCCCGGCCAGATCCTGAGAAGTGCCACAGACACAGACCCTCCCCCAGGGGACGTTACAGGCCTTGCCCTCCCTTGTTCTCTTTACCTGAGGCTAAATGAGTGTAGAGCAAAGTATCACTTAACAATGGATCCAGCTAAGATGCCCAGGTTTGTGCCTTAGCTACTTGAGAGGCAGAGAGGATGACAGCTTGTACCTGGGACTTCAGGACCAACCTGGGCAATATGGTGAAATTTATTTTCTCCAAAAAAGAAAATAAATACAGACAAGGCCACACCTGCCCACAGCTCTCACAGACATACAGTTCTGGGAACTATAGACAGCTTCACGGTGAAGCCCCAGATCTGTCATTCTTATGTATGGGATAGAAAGAATACTTAGTAAAAGATGCAGCTTCCGCCCCAGTATATCCCATGAATCTTTGCATCTCTGCCTGGTGGTTCAAATGCTGCAAAGTAAGGGGGCGGGTCTGGGCCAGGCCATGTCGTATAAAGTGACCAGATCATGACACCACAGAGCTAGGTGCAACGTGTCTGTCATCCTCAGGAGGCTGAGGTAAGGTGGCCACCAGTTCAAGGCCAGTCTGGGCTACTTAGCAAGACCCTGTCTCAAAAAGAAAAATCAAAACATTATATTCTTAATGAGCCTAAGGGCACAAGGCTGCAGACCAACAAGGGAAGAAGGGTTGCCTGGGCTAGCTTGTCACCTGGGAGGGTGTGTTTGCAAGGGGGTTGGGGGCAGCTTGAGGCACTTGTTCTTGCCTTGTGGGTGACTTGCTTTTATGCCGACTTGCTCTGAGATGTTTTGGAAACCTGAAAGCTTGAGAGAGGATAACTCTGCCTGGTTCAAGGTGTGCGTTGCTTTCTCTCTTCCCAGCTGTCAAGTTTGGTCGGATGTCCAAGAAGCAGAGAGACAGCTTGTACGCTGAGGTGCAGAAGCACCGGATGCAGCAGCAGCAGCGAGACCACCAGCAGCAGCCTGGGGAGGCGGAGCCGCTGACGCCCACCTACAACATCTCAGCCAATGGGCTGACGGAACTGCATGATGACCTCAGCACCTATATGGATGGGCACACCCCCGAGGGCAGCAAGGCCGACTCAGCGGTCAGCAGCTTCTACCTGGACATCCAGCCCTCCCCAGACCAGTCGGGATTGGACATCAATGGGATCAAACCCGAACCCATATGTGACTACACACCAGCATCTGGCTTTTTCCCCTACTGCTCCTTCACCAACGGAGAGACTTCCCCAACCGTGTCCATGGCAGAACTAGGTAAGGCAGTATGCAGTGCTCCTCCTGGTTTGCTCTGGGCATTCCCTGTGAAGTGAAAGGGGTACAAGGGATTGTCTATGATGGGCGGGATTTCCCCTCCACCTTGCCCAAGCTTCAGATACCAGCCTCCCTGTATGATTGTTTCTCATGGGTGTCCACTGCAAATGTACTGCTCTGAACCTAGACAGGATGTAAGCAACAACAGTAAGCACGGGAGAAGGCCACTTGAACTGGTTAGTCACTTAAGACTCCAGGTATTCCTTTATGCCTAAGGTCACACACAGACACGGAGTCCACCAGCCCAATCTAAGCCATAGGCATATATTTATATTTTAAAGTCTTTAATTTGGTTGCTAACATTTTTAAGCTTTTAATTGACACTGAACAGCTGTGTGTAAATCATAAGGGACAGTGTGCCTTTTCAGTACATGTAAACATGCTATAATAATCAGCTAGGGGCATGTAGCATATCTTTCATGTTGAACACTTAAAATTGATTCACAGTGAGCATTCAGAATCCTCCTTCCCAGCATTTTCAAAGGGATGGCCATATTACCATTATCCGAGCCACCCTACCATGGAGCCACACATGACAGTGTTCCTCTTCTGATCCCAGCTGTACCCTGGACCTGTTGCACATTCTCTCAGTCCTGGCCCTACCCTGCTAAACTTGAACATTTACGAGAAAAATCAGCTTATCGGTTCTTTGTGGGGAGTTTGATTTTTTTTTCATTACATTGGGCCAATATTTGTGAACACCAGTAACCAGTTGGTACCCTTGGGGGATGACACATCTGGCAGGCTCTCAGGTAACCAAGCTTCGCTGCACTGATGTGAATTGTAAATGCCTGTGGTGACTTAAGTCTGAACTTGCCAGAATATTTTAAAGATGACCATTGGTGGCAAAACTGGTAAGATTTCATACAGGGCTCGCTTTGCCAAAAGGAAGACAAGAAAAATGGGAAATCAAAACAAAACACCACAGAGACACAAACACCTCTGTTTTCCTATTGTCAGGGCATAGCCATTTCTGGGGAGATGATGGCCCAGAAACACTGATGGCACAGACAATGGAAATGTTCCCTTCACGTGCGTTATGTTAACACCCTCTCTATATTTAATCAATTTTTTAAATATAGCACTATTATCAGAAAACCTTTGATAAGAGCCTTTACAGTTTCCAAATGATCTGCCGTTCCCAGAGATTCTGTACATGGGGTTATTAAACTCCTTTGGGATATTTCAATTAACTGCTGCAGAGACCCGGGGTGGCAAAGAACCAGCGGGTTCTGACTTGAGCACAGAAACCCTCAGTTCACAGCCATAAAGGCTGTGTTCCTTATACGGCACCTCCACCTCTGTACCCCATAAAACATCTTTTTTTTTTTAAGTGAAAATTTCCAGTCCAAAATCTCCAAATAGAACAAATTGAACGTTCTTCACGGTTTTTACACAACATCTCTTTATGGATCTAAATTTAAATCCTCGAGAGCCGGGGCATTTTAAGCCTGCTCTTTAACCACCGCACAGCACTAAAGGTGCACCGCCGCTCTTTTGATTAGCAGAGAAACCTCTGAACTAGAAGCCATGCTGAGCAGGGGTGGGTTTGATTTTTTTTCCCCTGAACTAGAACAACCCCCCCCCCTTTTTTTTTTTGCCATGGGATCTTGGTTAGCTGAACCTGAAGCAGAACCGTAATGAAAATTAAATTTTCAAAAATGAATAAGGGTTTGATTGAAAGCTGACACGTTCCCACGTAAAAGTGACCTGACTCACCCCAGGCCTGCTGCCTCTCCTCCATAGCGACCGTGAGCCTGCCTGCTTGCCTGCCAGCTAGTCGGGGCTGAAACAGATCCACAGAATGGAGTCAAAGCCTTACCCCAGCACATGGTATTTTGGCTAACAGTGCACAAATCCATGACTAGGGCTATAAAGGACCAAGCTGGTGCCCTCGAGTCTGTAGACACACCTGTACTGGTCACCTCCCACTGAGTCTGGGAGCCATGGGTTATAGCATTTTCCGGGATAAAGTGACTTAAATAGAACCAAGCTGAAAACTAAATTAGAATTCTTCTGAAAAGGGGTATATTTCTATCACATTTGTGTGTCAGGGTGGCTCAAAGGAGCTGAAGATGGCGTAAAACGGCCTAAGACTGGCTGAACCATCTTCAAAGCTGCCTTCTATTCTGTGAAATTTTCCAACAGCCTATGTCCTGTGGTACCTTCTCTCTCTCTCTCTCTCTCTCTCTCTCTCTCTCTCTCTCTCTCTCTCTCTCTCTCTCTCTCTCTCTTAGTTAGTTAGTTTGCATCCCAATCACTGCCCCCCTTCCCAGTCCACCCTTCCCACAGTCCCTCCCCTTCTTCTTTGAGAGGGTATGGCCCCTCTGGGCATCCTGGTCTTCTTGGAAGCTAAACTTTGTCATCAGAATTTAAGCAAGTGAAATTGCACAATAGGAGAGTAAGCTGTACATGAACGTAAGCTGGGTCCAGTCCCATCTTTCAACAATTATACCCACAGAATGTTGAGCAGCACAGGCCTTCATCCTCGACTAGGAAGTCTTGCCCTAGGCATTCTATTAGTGCCTGAACCATGCATTCCAGATAAACAATCAAGGCTTGTTTTATAAAAAGTGCTAATCTGGGTTTGTTAGCTAGTGCCTTGTGCAAGAGATGGTGGATGAATCAGGTGCCATGAGACAAGAAGCCGGCTTATGTGGGTTGTGGTCCCTCCCAGCTTTGTAGTTGGTTGCACAACTCACTGAGCCATACAGTCCACAAGCTGCAACTATCCCTCTTGTGCATCCATTTGTCTATAAAGGTTTGCACAAACTCTGAAACCAGATGATATCTGCGTCAGAGGGAGCTCTGCCTCTGGAGAACTGCAACACTATTGTCTCAGGAGCCTAGCTAAAGAAATGGGGAACTGTCACCATCTTTCCTCTTCTGAATATATATATTCCACCACACAGCAACTGCTGTGCCAATGTTAATTATTGATGCTATCTATAGAAATGAGGTGTATTTAGCCTAGATGATACCAAAAGTGCTGTCCTACCCTGAGGTCTGAGAGAAAAATCTTAGAAACATCTGAAAGGTTTAAAGATTGTAACACACACACAGCATAATTAAAGTGAAAAATTGAGATTTTCTTGCATTGAGCTGCATCCATAGCTACCCATGGCCATGTGCTGTCCAAGGGCAGCAGGTGGAACATACCTGGGTACCGTGACAGCACCGAAACCATCAGGACTGAGAAGGGAGACAGACTCACGGTGTCGCAAAGCAAGAAAAATAACTGAGCGGCAGAGCTTTGCCCAGAAAGCTTGTGTCCTAACTCCTAGGTTTTAGGACTCCACGGTCTCCACCCAGCCTGAGAGCCACACTGACTTCTGAGATTTTATGCGATCTGGTTATACTCTCCCTTGATGAAAGGGACATTCAGAAATAGTGAAGGGTCTTACAAATATTAGCCTTGCCGGGGTGCGGTGGCACACGCCTTTAATCCCAGCACTTGGGAGGCAGAGGCAAGTGGATTTCTGAGTTCGAGGCCAGCCCGGTCTACAAAGTGAGTTCCAGGACAGCCAGGACTACCCAGAGAAACCCTGTCTCGAAGAAACAAACAAACAAACAAAAAAAAAAAAAAATTAGCCTTGCCAGATCTATTATGGACTGGAATCAGAAACACTGCCCGAGCAGTTGGTTGGTCACCATGTAGCTGCTGCCCCCTGCTGACCCACTCTGTGCACTGCATTTGTCACTGTCTCTTCCTATTGGCTGTGGGAAAGCCCCACATAGGTCCGGGTGTCCAGGAACCATTTCTGCAGTGCTCAGGAATCAAACCTAGGATCTTGAGCACGGCAAACAAGCACACTGCCTCTAAGCAACATCCTCAGCCCTGGATAAAATTTGAGACAGAGCTTCACTCAGTACCCCTGAAGCTCACTAGGTCACTTAGGCTGGTCTTTAACTCATGGAAATCCTCCTGTCTCTGCCTCCCAAGCACTGAGATTACAGGCATGTAGCACCATACTTGGCACCCAGGAACCTTTGTCAGGATCAATTGAAATAAGATGTTGACCATAACTGGAAAAGAGTTAATGATGAGCAAGCAGAGTGCGAGCCCCATAGCACCTCCTGGGCCTCGTTTGTCTTAATCTACAAATCTTGGTTTATAGGCTAGACACTGTCCTCCCTAGCCAGAGCTCTTTATGTAAGCGTTAATTTTCTGCTTTCTAACACCCATTCTTTTTATCTTAATGAGCAGGCTTCTCTGCTTCTCCTCTGGTCTGTCTCCTCGAAGTGCTTTCTTCTGTTTACATTTGATTTCTTTGGCTTTTTAAATACTATTTATCCAGGCTGTTCTGTTAGTAACCTGTGTGTTGCCAGACAGAGCTGTTAGGGTTTACTATGCTTCTGCGTTGTCTCCAAGGAGACTCCAGTCTCAGATTGCGTTGAGGTGAGCTTGCTGTTTTCACACAGACATGTCTCCTTCTGGCTGGCGGAAGCTGGAACATGTTTATAAACAAGCGGGCTCTGTGGCTACTGTCGCCAGCCTTACTTTCTATGCCATCCTAAGTGGCTTGCCTGCCACGGACTCAACCCTGACAACATGAGCACTTTTCGGCGTGATCCTATGTTTGTAAACTCCCATCAACTATTTCCATTACATTTTTTGGAGACGGGATTTTTGCTATGTAGGCATGCGAGCCTAGAATGTTCTATATAGATCAGGCTAGCCTCAAATACATGTCCATCCTCCTATGCCTAATCCAATTCAAGTTACAGACATGTACTATCACGTCCAGCTTTTTAAATATTCCTTGAATCACCTTCTGTTCCCTGACACTAACGTCCTGCTTCACACGAAAACTCAATCTACATTTTATCAGCTATCCACCTGACCCTCCTACCTACCCCAGCCTTTCTAGGTCCCAAGCACAAAGCTGCCTGTCCTCTGCCCCCAGGCCCCAGATGCAATCTTCAATACTTCGGCTTTCCCGCCAGGGTTCTGCTTAGTCCTATTATTATATCGTATCCTGGCTCAATCCTAAACATCCGAGATCCTTCAGGAGGTGGGCTCCTAGCTAGCTAGGTCTGCTTTAACCCTGTTACACCATCAAATCTGTCTGCCCCTTACAAATGTCATATGTGTTCTTTCATCCACAGTCCCTTCTATATAGAATTGACCCCTCCTGACAACCCTTCCCATCTCTTGGGGCCCAGCATGGTATCCCTCCTTTTCTCAGAAGCATTCTCCAAGTTTATCCAGCCAATCCTGATCTCTCCTATCCTGAGCATGATAGCCACTGTCTTTATCTTGTGATGTGATGTGCCTCACATCCTCCTTTCTGATATTTTAAATTATCTTTTCTGTCTGTCCACACACAGGTGATCAACCCTAGAGATGTCTTTGGCATATATTTAGTATCACCAAAGCCCTAATACACAGTGTAACAATTATACAGCATCGGTATGTGACACTCCCTGTTCCAAGTATGAGTCCTTGGATTCTCCCAGCTGTCCTATGAACAAGTGCCATTTTCTTTGTTTTGCCAAAGAGGAAAGCAAAGTACAGAAAGGTTAACAACTTTCCAAGGTCATATATCTCAGAAATCGCAAGGCAGACACATACTCCCAGAGAGTCTCAGTCTAGGGTCAGTCTGTCTCTCTCTCTTTCTCTGCCAAACTCGTACATAATCCGTTCATGCCTCAGCAATGTGTGTCCTGATGTTTGCTAGAAAAGCAAAGGTAATAGCTAGTTGTCATCGTTAAAGGACGGCATCTTCCGAGCTGGGGAGAGGTTCCAATCAATAAGGTGCTTGCCATTACAACATGAAGACCTTTTTGGTCCCATGTATATGAGAGAGAGAGAGAGAGAGAGAGAGAGAGAGAGAGAGAGAGAGAGAGAGAGAGAGAGAGAAGGGGAAAGGAAGAACAAAACAAACAAAAACAAAACAACATCAAACCAAAACCCTGGGCATGGTGTAAGCACAGCCCCGGGAAGGAGAAGGAGGAGGAGGCAGAGGTAGACCCAGGGCCTCACTGCCAGCCAGTTTAGTTTAATCAAAGAGCTCCAGGTTCAGTGAAAGACCCAACCGTGGGGGGCGGGGGGAAGCAAGGGGAGCAATTGAGGAAGACACATACACATACTGCAGAAATAAAAAGATGTATGCTCGTGCGCTCACGCACAGACATGTGCACACTTACATAATTTCCTGGCTTTTAAAGAACCACTTTTGTCAGGACAGCACAAAAAGCCAAGAAGAGGCTGTTTTTCATTTTTCCTACCTAACCCATGTTCATCTCCAGACACGATCAGAAAGCCTATGACAAGGCCAAAGTCTTCAAGTCTCTGAATCCACCATACTTCCAGCAGTCTTGTTGGCTTTGCAAAGCCTCTCTCCTCCATCCCCTGGGGCGCAAACACAGGTGGCTTCCATCTTACTTAGCTATACAAAGGAAACCAAATGTCAGCACATTGCTTTAAGTGAGTTGCTTTTTAAGGTGGATGACACCGGCAGAAGAGTATTATTGGCTCCTAAAATAACGTGGCTGTTCATGGTCGTGATCTCCTGTTTTCTCCCCAGAACACCTTGCCCAGAACATATCCAAATCCCACCTGGAAACCTGCCAGTACTTGCGGGAAGAGCTCCAGCAGATAACGTGGCAGACCTTCCTGCAGGAGGAGATTGAAAACTACCAGAACAAGGTAGAGTCGGAGGACTTTCTCTTCCCACCGAGGCAACGTTGAGGGCAGGGGAATGGGGGTTGGAGAAGGGCATTCATTCAAGAGTCCAGACAGACCAAGGCTGACTGTCCTGCATCAGAGCTCAAGTCTCTGAGCAGGATCTTACGTCCAGGGCTGTGTCGTCTTCCTGAGATGCTAGCGTGTGAAAGTTCAGCTGCAACAAAGTTTATTGGGTTTCGTAAGTCCTTCCTTTGTGCCAGTTGGGATAACTGGATCGGGCAGCTTCCGAAAGCCTCCACGAGCGAGGATTTGTCCTGATGCCACAGAAAAAGTTTCTGAGGTCTGAGAGTTGGTGAAAGCACTCTCGGCCCCGTGCTGCATGCTTCTAGATTAACAAATAGTTGGCTAGAGATTGTGGGCAAAGGCGGCGCTGGCGAGATAGATGGTTCACTGGATAAGAGCACTTGCTGCTCTTCCAGAGGGTCTGAGTCTGATTCCCAACACCCATGTCAAGTAGCTCACCTGTACTTTTAGCTTCAGGGGACCTGAGCCTCTGTGCTACACACACACACACACACACACACACACACACAGTTAAAAATAAAAGCTTTAATAAAGGAGGAGAAGAATGAGGTTTGGAAGGTCTGGCTGTAACTGCTCAGAACCAAAACGGAGCCTGACAGGTGGTGACCCTACTTGCTTTTCCTTCAACGATAATGACCAATGGGATCACTAAAGTGTGAGGGTAAGCTGCAGGTAGGGCACTGGTACTTACTCACTTTGCCTTTGGAAAGAGAAGATATGGAGGCGTTTTCCAGTGATCATAGAAAGTCAGGCTAGGGAAGGACCGTGGAGATGATAGAGGTGGATCCTTCCCTTTGCTGTGAAATAGAAGGAAACTGTCATCCCTTGGCTGTGACCACGCAGTGAGAGCATTAACACCATGGCCTCATGGGACTCAACTCCAGGGTTTGATCCCCATCATACTATTAGAAAGAACCTTAAACCAACCTTAAACAACAGGGTGTATCGGAAGAGCAGAGGAGCAAAGCAAAAAGCCCCAGGACACTGTGATGAGTGGGAGGGAAGGAGGGACCAGCAACAGCTCATTTAGTCTGCCTCTCAGTGCAAAGTAGCCCCATCATCCCAGCCACAGAGGAGAGCCAGCAAGCCTTGAGAAGTAGGGTTTCGACCTCAGCTCCTCTTACACTGTACTACTGGCTGGGAAGCCTCAGAGTTTTGATGTCGCTTCTGAATAGAAGACAATGTGTATAATATGAAATGGGATGTTATAAAGCATCTGGCTCAGGGGGTACAGACAAAAAAAATGTGGTTGGTACCCCTTTTCTTCCCTCCACCCCCAGGAGAGCATGGGTAAACTCCCTAAAATAAATTAACTGCATGAAAAAGATGATCCTTGTCTTACTGTGTAGCCCACAGCTAAGCAGTGATGTGTATTGCTCTCCTGACTTGTGTTGAGCTGTTGGCCCCATACATCCATATTCCTCACTTTCTACCCCCCACCTCGCTGCCACCCTCCATTCCATCACCTTCAAACTGTAAGCTAGGAATCTCAGTAGGCAGAAAGGATACGAAAGCAGGCTTTTATAACCTAAGTAACAGAGACTATTTTTTTTTAATCCTATAATCTTTTTTTAACCCATTTCCAAAGAAAGCTTTTTACAAACTAGGAAGCCAGCCCGAGGCTGGCTGCACCAGGGTTCCCAGCTAGTCTTATGCTAATGTGTCTTCCTCTTTCACAGCAGAGAGAGGTGATGTGGCAGCTGTGTGCCATCAAGATTACAGAAGCTATCCAGTACGTGGTGGAGTTTGCCAAACGCATTGATGGATTTATGGAGCTGTGTCAAAATGATCAAATTGTGCTTCTAAAAGCAGGTATGTGTGCTGCGAGTGAATCCTAATACTGCTTCCTGCCTGTTTTCACCTGCTTGTTAAAGAAATGCTTGCTAAGGAAGATGTCGGAGGCCTTTTCTTCAGTGATAACAGCTCAGGGCATACTTAGCAGAAACTGAACCCTTTTTGTAAAAACGTTTTAAAGATGTGTTTGGGGGGATGCTGAGGAGATGACTCTATGGTTAGAGCACTTGCTGCTCTTGCAGAGGACCCAGGTTCAATTCCCAGCACACACATGGAGGCTCCACCATAAATAACTACAGTTCCAGGGGACCCAGTGTTCTCTGCTGATCTCCACAGACAACAGGCATATACATGGTACACACACACATACATGCAAGCAAAACACTCATACACTAGTTATTTGTGTCTCTGTGTGTGCGTGTACATATATTTTTAAAAGATAGGCTTAGAAAGCATTCCTCCCATTTTCCTATTCCTCTGGGAAGAAGGCTCCTCTAGGGAACTTTTGTATTCTCAGATCTTACTATCACCCTTCAGGCCCTAGTGCTGAGCTGCTGGAAAGATGCTTCTGGGCTCAAAGAGTTATTCCTAGGCCGGATTGTTGTAATAAGTATGCATTAATGTTGCCCTCTGCAATGTGAATCAGTCTTCATTTCTTCTGCCCCTTTGGACAGAGGGCCAGTGAGACTGAGAACCCAGGCACAAAGTGCTGTGCCGTCTCAGGAAGGCATCTGTTTCAGTACCTCAGAAAGGAACTAAGGTCTGTGGGACGGTTCTAAACAATCCTTCCTCCATGCAGGCTCGCTAGAGGTGGTGTTTATCAGGATGTGCCGTGCCTTTGACTCCCAGAACAACACCGTGTACTTTGATGGGAAGTATGCTAGCCCCGATGTCTTCAAATCCCTAGGTAAGGAAATCTCACAGTTTTGTCTCCGTAAGTGGGGATCATGTACAAGCATGTGGCACAATAGAAACTGGTTATGTGGAACAAAAGCTAAAGGGTGATGCACCTATTTTTCTGTGTATAGTAGCCACTTGCTATAAAACGCTCGGCAAGCAGCAAATATCTTTGTCTATGTCACATGTAAGCTCGAGTTCAGTTGCAAGGTAGCCATTGAGTGAGTACTGCATGGGCTTTCACAGTCACCCTTGCAGCTTCAAATAAAGCAGGTTTTCAATAAATACAGTGTTCAAATCATGGAAAGACTATGGCTCGTATATAAAATGAAGCTAATGGAAAAGCCCACCATCCCTGGCCTCATACAATAACCATTTACGAAAAGGTAAACACTGAAAAAGTCCAGTAGAGCTAAAGAAAACTATGGCATGTGCATCATAAAACAAGTTGCTTTGACTTTCTAAAATGTAGATAATCAGAATGCTGCCATTTAGGAGAAACAAGCGGAGCCCAGGATATGTTAAATGGCTTGTTTTAAATGTGAGAGACAGGAGGCTTATCTAGCTCAGTGCAGTGCAGCCCACAGCCAATTACAAATATAAACCAAGATACAACACACACAAAACATAACCAGTCTTAGGTGGGTTGAATTGTTATTTTAAAGGACTTCCACGTTTGGTTTTCAGTTTGGTGAGCGGTTACAGTAATCACACCACCAGCGTGCATCTGGGGATCAGGGCACTGCACCATTCGATCCTGTTCATTCAAACCAAGGGTTCTGAAGTCAGACAACTTGGCTTCGAATGTCAAGTTGTGACCATAGGTACATTACTTATCTGTTAAGTCTCCGTTTCCTGAGCCCTAAAATGGGAATGTTAACCATACGCCCCTCGCGGCGCGGTTTTGAAGCCTGAGGAAACTCTTAAGATCATTGTTCAAGCAATTATCTGCCCAGGAACTACATGATGGGGAGAGGGTCCTGATGTGCAGCTGACAGTGGTGGATAAGAAACTACTGATGGCGCTAAGGATGATGGTGATGGTGATAATACCTTGTGGTGATGGTGGCAGGGATAACGGTACCAGAAGGTGTTACTAGCAATGGTGATGTTGACTAAGCCAATTTCTCTCAATGCTTCAAACGAGTCAACTGAGAAACGCTCTGACTCTTCCAGCTTATCTCCAGCTTCCACATCTCTCTTCACCTTGTCCTGTCTTCTTCCCCTGGGGTAACCACCGACATCCTAAACTGCCTTTATTTTAATCCCAGGTTGTGAAGACTTCATCAGCTTTGTGTTTGAATTTGGGAAGAGTTTGTGTTCTATGCACCTGACCGAAGACGAAATCGCGTTATTTTCTGCATTCGTACTGATGTCAGCGGGTAAGGGAATCAAACAGAAGTAGAGCAGTTTCTGACTCATCCAGGTACAGAGTGTATTCAGGAGGCACAGGACTTTTCCATGTTGTACGACATTGGAGGGACTCCCAAGAGCAGCTGCCACCCTTATTAAATTTAAAGTTTTCCAAAGTATAACCACCACCCCCCCTACACAAATCTTTTCTAAAGACCTTATGGGAGTGAAAAGATGGCTCAGCAGCAAGAGCACTTGCTGTGCAGACATGAGGTCAAATCTCAGTACCCACGTTAAAAAAAAAAAAAAGAAAGGAAGGAAGGAAGGAAGAAAAGGAACAAAAAGGAAGCCATTGAGCACAGCTACACACAGCTCCAAGTTCAGTGAGAGACCCTGTCTCAAGAGAGTAAGGTGGAGAGTGATAGATAGGCCAGGACACTTGACGTCCTCCTCTGGCCTCTACAAACATATACACACACGTGCATCCCCCTCTCAAACACAGAGACACACAGAGAGAAAGAGACCTCATGATATGCAGATTAAAAATATTATCCACCCCATAATCAGCTTCCAAACGCTGACACCATTGCATACACTAGCAAGATTTTGCTGAAAGGACCCAGATATAGCTCTCTCTTGTGAGACTATGCCGGGGCCTAGCAAACACAGAAGTGGATGCTCACAGAAGTGATGGATCACAGGGCTCCCAATGGAGAAGCTAGAGAAAGTACCCAAGGAGCTAAAGGGATCTGCAACCCTATAGGTGGAACAACAATATGAACTAACCAGTACCCCGGAGCTCTTGACTCTAGCTGCATATGTATCAAAAGATGGCCTAGTCGGCCATCACTGGAAAGAGAGGCCCATTGGACACACAAACTTTATATGCCCCAGTACAGGGGAACGCCAAGGCCAAAAGAATGGGAATGGGTGGGTAGGGAAGTGGGGGGGAGAGTATGGGGGACTTTTGGGATAGCATTGGAAATGTAATTGAAGAAAATACATAATAAAAAATATTAAAAATTTTAAAAAAAAGAAGTAATAGCTTGATAAAACCTTACCCAACACGAACTCCACATACCAAGACAAAGGGATCCCGTAAAATAGGTTTGCTCTTCTTGCTGCCAGTCTCTGAGACAATGTGCCTTTGCAGACACTGCCATCCACAAGTCTGTCTGCATCCAGCCTCTTTTCCCAGAAGCTCTGCCTCTTGGGGAAGAGATGTTCCCGTGGAATTCTCATACAAAGACACTCCTAAATTAGCAACCCTTAAATCATTTGAAATTCTATTGACAGTTTGAGATGCCCTGGATTAAAAAGCAATTGCATTTCCATGAAGGCCTATGGGACAGGTGGGATGGTGCCTGCAGAAGTAGAGTTATCAGAAAGGCCTGGGGAAGGCCGGGCACTATGGGTTCACTCGCAATCATTTGATTTCCGTCCTATAATGTAGCTGTCCTTTAGAGAAGAAGTACCCTCCCTCCCCCCAGTACCAGTGGCAGTGAAAAGATTTAACACCCTGGTGCATACGTCAGAGATTGCCTTTGCGTCCTACAGAAGCAAAATTTCTAAGAGTGAAGCTGGCCTGTGGCCCTTTAAACATGCACTATAGCACAGTAAAAGGTGTCTTGGTCAAGAAGAACATGGGTCTGACACTGTGTTGGAGAAACGTGCTGAGTCATCTCACTTTTCCATGTTTAGATCGCTCGTGGCTTCAGGAAAAGGTAAAAATAGAAAAGCTGCAACAGAAAATTCAGCTAGCCCTTCAGCACGTCCTACAGAAGAACCACCGAGAAGATGGAATTCTAACAAAGGTGAGATCCGGAGGTGCCTGGCTGGCCAGAACTAGCCTCTGGCGTAAAGCTTGCTTACGGGTATCCTCGGAAGTTGTAGAAAGTTATCATGATGGCACAGGCTACTAAGTCAGAAAATTCTGTTGAACCAAAACTCATGGCCCAAGTTAGACTCTACTTAGTATAATTGATCCCAGAGTTTCCTGCAGTAATGCAGCAGTCTGGGGAAACAGCCTTTTATTACTTGTTAATTACATGTGTAAAGAGGGGTGCATGCATATGCAAGTCTTCACAGAGACCAGAAGAGGGCGCTAGATCCTCTGGAATTGAAACCATAGGCAGTTGTGGCCTGCCAAATTTGTGAGCTGGAAACCAAACTCTAATCCTCTGCAAGAACACTATTGTTCTTAATTGCTGAGCCATTTCTCCAGCCACCCAAAACGCTTTCTCTCTTTTTTTTTTTTTTTAAATAACTAATTCTCTCAGGAACCTCTTCCTGTTCTTTAAACTTAAGTGTAAAAAAGGATCAACATGCCACACTAACGTAAAGCAGGCATATCTTTAAATTCAGAAGGAAGACTTTAAATAGGACTAAAAGATAACCAAATATTCTAGTACTGGTTCTCTTAAATTCATTAGTTATCAGCAATACGTTGCTTTCTGTATTTCGTCAGTTTCCTACTTCTGTACTGTATTAAAAAAAGGACGAGGCTTCACTTTGCCTAATTATCTCTTGCAGCTAAAGCGAATGATAGATCTTTCAGTGTTGCTGCTTCTGATGTTGGAAACGGCAGCTCTCTCCATTCTTTGCCCATTTGGCATGTTTTACTGTACAAGAAGGTGACTGGAGGGAGATGTTTGAGGCTTAGGTTTCCTGCCTGATTGCTTCTGGTTTTTTGCTTCTGTTTTTTTTCTGATAGTTTGGGGAGGTCATAGTAGAGAAACTGGGTGTGGCTTTGCTTTTGTACCTGATCAGTGAGCAGGAGGGAAATAGCAAGTCCCTTCTGCCCACGCCTGAGGGCTGTTATTACAGAGAGGGCCTGATGCAGACAGGAGCTATTGAGGACACTTCCCAGAGACAGTGACTGTTCTGAAACCCTGGGCAGCTTGCCCATGTGCAGTGCAGCAGAGTTTACAAGCACCTCTGCAGGTCACGGCTGTTACCTTCAGCTGCTAGATGCTCATTTGCTGAGGCCCTGAGTGGCTTGCCTATAGAATTTACTCGTACAGTCCAGTGAGATGGCTAAAGAGGCTCAAGGCACTGACAAGATGATCTGAGTTTGACCCTCAGAACCCACAGGGTGGCAAGAGAGAATTATCCCCAAAGTTGCTCTCTGACCTACACATACACACACACACCATATATATATACATGTGTATATATACATCCATATGTATATGTATGTGTATATGTATGTATACACATTCATACAGAGAGAGAGAGAGAAAGAAAGAATATTAAAAGCTAAATCAAAAGAATTGACTCACACGCATTCTCACACAGTGTTTAGTAGGCACTCCTCTCTCCAGCTGTAGTGACTTAGTGACCAGGGCTGCCACTCACTTCTCCATCAGCAGGCCTCTTCCTTTCCCACAGGGGTAGCCAGTGGGACTCCAGATGGTGCACCCTGGAGCAGGGAGGAGTCTAAAACCTCATCAGGGCTCTAGCACTAGGGGGACAGGGAGGAGCAAGAATACCTCTCGGAGTTAAATTATTTATCTTCTAAACATATTTGGTCTATTCCAAATATTCTAACACAGGATTGCCACTTATCTCTCCTCTTGCTGGAAGCTTAGGCAGCATCAAATGTATCTCGCCATGACAAACTATGTTGTTGGAGGTCACCCTGACTCCTTGGTTTTCACTCTCATGACTGCCCTCCCTGACATCCTGTCCTTTCTCCTGCTTACAGCTAATATGCAAGGTGTCTACGTTAAGAGCCCTATGTGGACGACATACGGAAAAGCTAATGGCATTTAAAGCAATATACCCAGACATTGTGCGACTCCATTTTCCTCCATTATACAAGGAATTGTTCACTTCAGAATTTGAGCCAGCCATGCAAATCGATGGGTAAATGTCGCACCCGAGCACTTCTAGAACATCTGGAGTACAAACATGAAAGTAAGAGAGAAAATTTTTAAAAAGGAAATGAAACAATAACAACGAAGACAAATTTAACTGAGACACTTTCTATGGCCCTGCACAGCCCTGGAGCGCCAACAACACTGCACAGACATCTTGTGGTGATCGGGGTTCAGGCACAAAGGGGAAACAATCCAATCCAATCACAGCTGAACTTGTTTTGCTCATGCATATGATTTCCACTATGCCTACAGATATGGACCCTTTTTCTGTCTCAACTTCTAGAGCGGTTGACCTCGGCATATGACAGGAGGGTACTACAGTCGGAGGAGTCCCCTTCTCGTAGCTCACTGCCCACAGACTCTTACGGGTAACAGCAGAGTCCAGCGTTAATCGGTGACCCCGGTGTGTATGGCGGGAGTTGCAGCGTTACTTTGCACAGCTTGCTTTTCTGTGTCATGAAGGAAGATTTTGGTTTCTCTCACCGATTATTGCCGGTCAGCAGGATGGCGTGAAAAGGGGATCCATAGCGCTCGCAACAATAGCATTATAATATATTACACAGGGTAAATGGGCATGAAGACTATATATAGCTAAAGAGATATTGTTTATATATTGTTTTAATTAATATAAAATGTAGTGACTGGCGTAGCTTTTCCTGTTGAATTGATAAGGCACTTTCCGTTTTTGCACCTTTTTGTTTCCTTTAAATTAAATGCTAGCGTGTTCACTGTCGCCGTGTCGCATGTACACCAGAAACACAAGTTTAGCTGAGAAGGCTTGGAAGGTACGTCGGGAGGTATTTATGCTGCTGTTTACAAAAACAAAAAAAGAAAAAAAAGAAAAAACAAACAAAAAAAAAACCCAATTACTTTTAAAAGACTGGCTGGTCATATCCAGAAATCAACATGTTGAATTTTTTTTCCCACCTGTAAATTTGGAATTAGTAATGAACTGCTCCTTAAATCATACTTTGTTTTGCATGCAATTGAGAATGGGTGTGTTTATGCTTCATCCAGAATTGAAGGAGTGTCTGGTGCTGTGGGCTTAAACCATGTGTGCATTTTTTTTTTTAAGTTTTTAAAATGCTACCTTTGGGAGGCGGAGGAGGAGAGGCTCATTAAACACAAGTCAGTAGTCACAGAGACATAGTATCATCTCGCGATTCTGATGCTTTCAGAACAAATTAGCAGCTGGGATAGTTACTGGATTCTAGCTCTTATTTAGAAGGACTCAAAGATTCTATGTGGAGCAAACATACTCCCCACAGGAAGCATTTATTGACGGTCTTGTGTTCTTGGCATCGGGAGCCCGAAGAAGTCACCTCAGAGTAAACTGACCCTAGACTAGCTGTCCCAGATTCTAGACTGCTGTTCTGTGTATGAGGTAGATGGTGGATGAAGAGGGAGGGAGACAGTGTTGAATTTGGTTCCTGTGTTTAAGATATGCCTTCAGAGTGAAGGTGGCGCCAGCTGCAGACATTTGTGTGTGTATCCTCACTAGAAAACTGTGGACTGTGATTTATTTTATTAAATATATAGAAGATAGTTTGGCTTTTGTGTTCAGGTAAGAAGTATTGAGGTTTTGATTCATTTTTTGCATTTTTTAAAAAAATAATCCCCAGTGGAAGGAGAAAGGAGCTTTGTGTTCATAGGTGTGCATATTTTAAGATCGTGCGTCCTGGGCTTAGAGAGATGATGCTTCAGTGGGCAAGAGTGTGGATTGCTCTATCAGAGGACCAAAGCCTGGAACCCAGCCAGCAAAGCAGGCAATTTACAAAAGCTTGTCACTCCAGCCCCAAGATATCAGTGTCCCTTTCTGGCCTCTGTGGGCACACACACACACACACACACACACACACACACACAGAGTGAGACACAAACAAAAACAAATCCTTAAAAATAAGTTCTCTTTTTTTAGGAGGCATTTAGGAGATGACTTTGGTCACAAGATACTGGTCTGGCATCAAAGACTATATCTATAGACAAAAAGGGAACATCTTCTATGGTGTAAGGGGCACGTTTATGAAGCCCTATCTACCCAACTGCCTCCTCTGCCAACAGGGTCCTTCTGGACTCTTTTGCCAGCATTTCTGCTCCTGCTGATGTCTATCTGATAGGTTCCCAGGGCCAGCTTCCCAGAGCACATCACAGTTTTTAACTTTACTGACTTTCTGCCTTATTTACTGAGGGACTTGGAAAGTAGGAAGGAATTATTTGTATAGAAATGTGTGGGGGAAGCCTAAATAACATCTAATTTTTTTTTCAAAAACATAGAAAGGGTTTAACCATAAACAGGGGAGTGATATTTAAATTTCTTATAAGCATAGAAAATTTTATGTGTTTATATGGAGAGGTTAGTGGTCAGCATATAGTATTTATATTTGGGCAAGAAGGGGTAAATCAAAATTTTATTTAAACATAGTTCCTTTAAAGATGAATAGTATTTATATTCTAAAGAGAGTACAGTTTTGTAATTTATTTGCCCTTTTTTCTTCTGTTGTTTCTCCTATGTGAGGGAATGGTGTGAGGTTTTGGTTTGGTTTCTGCTTTTCCTTTGTTTAGTTCTTCAGATTCACTAAATTTGGGGATAGATTTAGTAAATATATTAGCTTCATTTTAACCAAAGCTTTCTGCATATGACCAGCCTCAGGTGCTAGCGCACTAAAGAGCAACTAAACCCAATTCCAGTGTCCACGTGTGACTAAGGAGAGCTGGCTGAGCGTCTCTAAGGGTGAGAGAGAGAGAGTGTGTGTGTGTGTGTGTGTGTGTGTGTGTGTGTGTGTGTGTGTGTGTGTGTGATACTGAACTGCAGAGAAATTCATTTTCCCAGGAAGGATTCTGTGTGTACCTTATGTAAACCACGGACACAAGGTACTCCGATCTCATACTATGCCACGGGGACATTGCTTTTACCACACACCAGGAGATCGCGGTGAGACTTCCAGGTATTCCTGAAAGAAAAGCAGAAAGCTGGCTTTCAGAGCAAAGTCCTCCGACATTGTAGCGATGGAGCTATAAAGCCAGATGTGCTCTGAGAAACTGAAAGGACAGCTGGCTAGGATTTGTACCTAAGTTGAGAGTCACGGTGAGTCCAGCACAGGATGTAAAACTTTGGCATTTTTCTTTTCTTCCCGATTGTGAGAACCACTTGTGTAGTGCCCCTGGGTGGTTGATGGCACAGGCTTAATAGTTCATGTTGTTAAAGTTGCCTGAACTTAAAGGCTCTCCAGTCTCTGGAGACTGAATCATATCATTGTCAGCTCAGCTGCAAGAGTGCCATCAGGTAGCTTTCTTTCTACAGAAAGTAAATGAGGCTTTTATACAAAGTCTGAATGTTGTTACTGTGATCATGCAAACGATTCAGGAACATCATGAGAAACTGGCCTTGGCCACAAAGAAATCCAAAGTGCAGTTGAAAGCAACTTTTTGGATAGACCACAAAATGTGCTAAGGCTATGAGTTTGGGTTGGTTTTTTGTTTGTTTTGTTTAAAGCACTCAGTATTCTGTGTTAAATCCATGGACTTTTTTCCCCCAAAGTCTTTAACATCCTGATTCACCCTTCCTAACTTAAGGAAAACATGACATAAGACACTGCTTCTAAGTTTGGTTGTCCTTTAGCCAGTGGATACCAGATCTCTGTGAGTGGATGGGAGTGGGCTGAGAGTCAGGGGAGGAAGGAGCGTGTTTGCCTGGGTGTGTGGCTTTTGTGTGTATGAAGTGTGTATGTGTGTTAGACCGCTTCTAGGCTACTAAGTGTCAATGGAAAAGAAAATGTATTCAAAATACATAAATCAAAACTAGAAGATGGAAAAAAAAGATTTATTCTATACAAAGCCTTGTCTGGACCACTCTAGAGAGACTTCTATTTTTTTAAACCCTCTATAAATATTTGATGGCACTAGAAATATTCCTGCAATAAAATGTGATTTGTGTAAAGAAAAAAAAAGATTTTGTAATGTGAAACAAAGAAAGAAAGTAATGTAATTTTCTAAAAAAAAAAATACAAACAAACAAACTTTGTATTATTTTCTTGATGGAATTTGCCTATCTGTCTTTGGAAAACTTTTTATTTCATTGAATGTGCCATAGTAGATGTACGTGCTTTTTGTTTTAGACTAAGGGATGGCTGTTTGTGTTCCGACATTCCAAAATGCAAAGCAACTTAGCAGAAGCCTTGATGAGGAGGTTTCGGTAGGATGCAAGCGTCTCTCCTTGTTGCTTTTTTTGCACAAGTCTTTTAATTCTTACCTAGTGCAATATCTGTACATAGAGCACTTGCGGGTGTACTTTGATCCCTCAGGGAAAAACACATATTTGTACAGTTGTTGGGTTTGTTTTGGTTTTTCTGTTTGTTGTTTGATTTATTTTCCTTTTTCGTTTTTTGGCTATGGAATGTCGATCGAATCACTTGTTATTGTTGAGAGGCAGCCAGATAATCAGCCTAAAGCCACTGTTTCAAACACCGATTGTTTGAGTCATGTCTTTCCAGTACTATTATTTTAAAATGATATTAATAATAATAATAATAATAAAAAGCTATTTTCTGACAGTTCTTTGTGCTGACTGGTAGAAAAAAGGGTAAAAATAATAATAATAATAGAAATAAGCACCTTATGGTTGACTTACTGTGAACGACAATCCATCTTGGTATCAAGGACAGAGCCCTGTCATCTGGAGTTGGGGCTGAGAGTCAGAAACACTGTGCTCAGGGAACTTCTAAAACTCTTAAAACAGGGTGGCCAGTGGACTGGGACAAATTGTGGTTTTACTATTAAAAACAATGATGGTAACAGTATCCCTCCAAAGGCACAAGCGAACTGTAGAGAAGTGTCTGTCTGTCTGTCTGTCTGTGTGAATTCTTCACCATCTCATCTTGTTGAGTTCAAAATTATTGTGTTTCAAAACACATTAACTCCTGAGGCAGTGTGAATGGAAGATGAATCCGGAAGTGACATCCCAATCGGGAGCACAGTGCAGCCTATCTGCACTCTCCCTAAGAAACTAAGATGCTCCCGTGAAACACACCTTTCAACAATTTCAGATTCTCTGTAGTAGGAATTTAGATGTTTTTTAAACCAGCAGGAAAACCTATCAGTGAAGTGGCCCCCAACAGAGTCCTTCAGAACTAGAAAACAAAGGGGTTTTTCACTGTATTCTCCTCCAGGGGCAAACCACAATTCCTATTCCCCATCCCTAGTTTTTTTGATTTGGGGGAGGGGAAGTGTTTGTTTGTTTTCCTGGAAAAGTTGCCCTTGAAAGACTAATTGGTCCCTGCATGACAGACCCATAGCTTTAGTTTAAGGGATCCATGCTCTGAGCTGCAGTTCAGTTCACAAGGTCCCACGCACCACTTTCCATAAGGCCAGAGAAGCTTAGAGTAGCTAATGGTTCTGAGTCCCCTGCCCCATAACACACACTTGGCAGAATTACATAGCTTCTTATTACAGTAGGAGAGCACAAAGTATGAGAAGTCTGTCCATTGGGTGACAGTTGATACTTCACACGTATTTGGAGTGTAGGTGACAGAAATCTCCCTCCCCACCCCTTTTACCTCTCCATACATACATACATACATACACATGCACATGTGATAGACATTCTTACATACCATCACAGAACCACTGCTTACTCATAAAGTTGTGATGCAGAACCCCACAACAGCAGCCTTTTACTGTGGATCAGATATGTGCCCAAAAAATGCAGTTGCAACAGTCAAATACTGGTCAACTGTTGCTCTCTGCCATGCTGGTCTTCATTCTATTCCTGAAACACTAATGCATGAAACGCTTCCACCAGCTTTGATGATAGCGACCTCCCCACTGCTGTTAAACTAATGAGAAGGCCAGCTGTCAATGTCTTCAAAAGCGATCGTGTGTGTGTGTGTGTGTGTGTGTGTGTGTGTGTGTGTGCATCTATGCATGCTTGTATGTGATCAGTTTGTCAGACTCTCAAAATATTTTTTTAAAACAAACAGGAAAACTGGCTTCATATCAGGAAGCCATCAGGGATGGGGACTGAGCATGCTCGACCATACCCTCAGAACTTAGAGCAATAAACACTATTCAGTCCCTTATTTACTTGTAAATGGGTGACAGAATATTTGATCCAAATAGAAACCACCTTTCCCAGGGTCCAGTGTGGAGAGTGGAGATGAATGTTTGGAAGAGATCCATGTTCTCTGTTTACATCCCGTGTGTTCTGTTGCATTAGCTGTCCTGTGCTTTTTCTTTGGTCTTCTAGAAGCTAATGACAGACAGCTGGCTGTTAGCTTTATGGGCTGTGCTTGTCATTGTTCCCCCCAGAACAACAGGCTTCTCTCCAGTGTTCACGCATGATCCCTTTCTCATTCATTGTGACTTGTGTGTAGGAGTAACTACATCTAAGAAGATGATAATCACTGAACACATTGCATATGTAAATGCAGATACTTCTTGAGCAATATAATGACTATGACTTCACATACATACATACACACACACACACACCATCTGTATGTACTGTATACATCTTCCTGAATCCCCAATTCTCTGCTTAATCATAATGGTTTGAAATCTCATCTACAACAGTGGTGGATGTTTTAGACAGTAGGACATTAGCTGGCTGCTTCTTTAAATGTACCTGTATTGTCTGCGTGCTCCTTTTGCGGAGACAAGTTTTTGTATTGGATGTTTGGGCCAATGGGAGGCTTCAAGCTACAACATATTTTCCCAGTTTAAATATATTGAACTTATGACAAACCCCAGACAAGGCTTTTAATCTGTAAAGAACTGCAGTGTTGGGTGGTTTATTTACAAACCGTTTTCAATGTTGTCCATTTTTATGGCACCTTTAACAATATACTTGTTTCCAAAGTACAAAAAAAAATAGGTTAAATAATCTAGCCATAACTGAATGTCAAGCAATAAAACAAATGACTTTTGTGCATAGACTTTAAAAACTACAAATTTTAGACATCTGCATGTAAATGCAATCTCTTGTTTACTGCTTTCTTCAACTCAAGCAACAGATTCCTTATTTACTATTAACTTAAGAACTTGTAACGGCCTGTACACATTTTCTCTCCTACTCTTCTTTCAAATTTACCTTCACCCTGCTTTTGAGTCATAATATTTAATGTTGTTCTGCACACCTCTATACAGTTAACTTTCTGGCTTTTGTTCTGTATAGATAAGATGTTATATTATAAACAGCCTACTCAGTGCAAATATTTATCTGTTTATCAAATCCACAATATGCTGTGTAATACTGGTTTTACTATATAATCTATTTTAGACATAGCTGTTTAGAACTAGAGTGTGCTATTTTTGTGTTTTTCTGATGTGTGGTGCTAGATAAGTTACTTTTGTGAACAACAACAAAAAGATATCCCTTTTATTCCTAGACAAAACCACCTTTGGGTCTTGTTAATTTCACTGAGTATAACTATATATTTGTATATATATACATATATATATATCTATATATATATATCTACCTGTACCCAACTGGCAACTGTATCAGAGTGCTAGATTTGGGACATGCTTTTCTCTTTAAATACATAATATCATTATATAAATTATTCTAGAGTGTATTTAATTAGGATAAAATTACTTCCTTAGTATGGATATTTGACATCTGTTGGGTAAGTTTGTTCATAAATATAGACATGAAAACCTGTTACCATTTATTTAAGTGTGTTGCTCAGCTCTACATCACATCTCCTGAGCTGAAAAATAATTTGACA
Source organism: Mus caroli (assembly GCF_978045245.1). NCBI lineage: Eukaryota > Metazoa > Chordata > Mammalia > Rodentia > Muridae > Mus > Mus caroli. The sequence goes on from NW_028227266.1 coordinate 68,068,554, forward strand.
GGCCTTGATCCCAAAGCAACAATTTTGTTTAGTGGAGAAATCCTTTCTTCCCTTACTGGGGAACTCTGTAATTGGCACCTGACTGGACTGTACATTTAATTTCTAGTATAGATAATATGTAGAATAGTCATGGCAGATTGATAGGACCCTAGGCCATTCACCTCATCTGAGTCACGAGATGTACAAGCATATACATTGGGCTATACTATAAATTCAACAAGGGATGATGTTCTAATATGGCAACCAGTTCTGTGAACTGAGTGAAGGACCTTTGTTTTAAAAATTGTTTAATAATGAGCTAAGTAAACACTATGACCCAAGATTGATTGGCATTGTTAAAGTATCAAATATCTAACTAAGGATGTAATTAGCCTTCTTAAATATTGATTAGAATTGTTCTGTAATATTACTGAATTTGTAAGATCTTTAGCAAAGATTTTTGAGCAATTTATAAACATAGAGCAAATGTTTCTGTTTATTGCACATTTTGTAACTGAAGGTGATAACTTCTCAAGTCACAATTAGTGGATCCCATGCATCACAATGCGTACCTACCCACCATGCTGGACATTTTCCATTTTTATTGCTATGCCCTTGATTATCAATGCAATCAGGTGGTTAATGAAAGCTGACAACAATTGACTTTTTAAAGTGAATTTGTTACAATTAAGAGAGAAATCTCTTCTAATGCAATCACGCCATTCCTTAACTGTCTAGCATGAAGAGAGATTGAAACATTTTGTTTGTTTGATGGATGGATGGATTTGATTGATTGGTTTTTGCACAGTTTAGTATCCCAAGCTTCCCTAGGGCAGTGATTTGTCTCTCTTTGCACTTGCACATGGCCAGCAAATGTCAACAACACTTGACAACCCAACTAAAACACTCCCCAACCCAGGGTGTTTTGGCAAACTGATAAAGCCTGTGAAGTCTTACAGTTAACAATTCCAACCAAGTCTAAGAGTCACATTGTCCTTCTGGAGGACACGAAATGCTGAGTCTACTTGTGTGGGGGTCTCCAGGATCACACAAATGTCACACAACTCTACAAGTGACAAGACTGGCCTGCTGTGAGTAGTTGTGAAAGTTTGGAAGCAGCGATGCCGAACCTATAAATAAGATGCTGTCTCTTTTGTGTACAGGATGTAAAGCTTCGTTTTCTGTCACACTAGAAATGCAAACCATTTATGGGATTCCTAAAAACCATAGTATGGACCTAAAACTTTGCTAATGATCTTTACTAGAGTCTCACCCCACTTTTCACTGACATTGGGTTTTCTTTTCAGTCCTCTCTACACAGTCGTAGATTGCATATTCCCAGCTGTTTATTTTATTGAGTCCTGAATTTAAAGAAAAAAAAATATTTTGATTCATTTTGTAAATACAAGCTGTAAAAAAAAAGAGAGATTTAATGTTGTCTTTTAAATACTCCGATTTTCATTCTAATATGGATGTTGTTATATTGTACTTAGAAACTGTACCTTTAACATTACAGTACCTTTATTAAAAGTGCATTGAACACATCAATTTTAGATGTGCTTTGTGTGCTATTATCCTATAATAAAACTTCAGCTTCTAATGGAACATTTGTCTCGAATTTCTTCCTTAACGAGTGGCACTGTATACTCTTCTGATTGTATCTTCCCTCCTATGAATGGTCTCATAGTGAGCTCTGATTGTCAGTAAGGTCCATAGACCAACATCAGTGGCACTACCTGGACTGTTAGAAGTGGCTCAGGTGGGGTTGGGGATTTAGCTCAATGGTAGAGTGTTTGCCTAGCAAGCAAACACAAAGGCCCTGTTAGGTCCTTAGCGCCAAAGGGAGAAACACACACATACACACACACACAAATAACAAAAAGAGATGGCTCAGTGATTCAGAGCACTAGCTGCTCTAGAACAGTTCCAGTTTCCAGTTCCCATATAGTAGCTTATAACTGTCTATTAACTCCAGTTTCAGGACATACCTTTTCCGGTCTCCATGGACACCAAACTTGCATGTGGTGTGCATGTGTTCCGGTAGGCAAACACTCATACACATAAAATACTCATACATATGAAATAAAAATAGAGAAATTTTAACAGTAAGTAAGTAAGCAAGCAAATAAATAAATAGGAAGAGTTCCAAACTCCACCCAAGACCTCGTACATCAGGATCTGCAGTTTCTCAAGCCCAGGCATTTGGTGATGTCACAAGCCTCAGGAACACTGATTATGTGATCATTTAAAAAAATGCATTCACTTTCATTCTGCAAAGGAAAAAAAAAATAGTGTAACAATACAAGCTACCCTCTTAGCCTGTGGGAACACATGTCTTAGTCACTGTTCTATTACTGTGAAGAGGCACCGTGACCAAGGCAACTCTTACAAAAGAAAGCATTTAATTGGAGGCTTTCTTACTGTTTCATAGCACTAGTTCATTATCATCATGGTGGGAGACAGACAGGCACAGCACTGGAGCAGTAGCTGAGGGCTATACACCCCTGATCCACAGGCAGCAGGGCAGAGAAAGACATAGGGCCTGCTATGGGCTTCTTAAACCTTAAAGCTCACCCCCCCCCCCCCCAGCCACAAACTTCCTGCAACAAGGACACAACTACTCCTACTAGGCCTCACCTCCTATCCTTCCCAAACAGTTCATCAACTGGGGACTAAGCATCCAAATACATAAGCCTGTAGGAGCCGTTCTCGTTCGATCCACCACAGCACTTGAAGAAGTGTTACCATGCAGATAATAGCTAGGGATTAGTAATTGCTGATGGAAATGGTCAATAATGAAGTCCTGAATGTACATCCTACTTTCATCTTTGCTTCAGAAGCCATTGAGATGGCATGGCTAAAAAGATGCCAAAGATTCAAAGCCTGATGTGACCTGCACTGCTACCGCCCTGCCCCACCCCCACCTCCAACCCCACTCTCAGGCCTCCCTTCAGTAGATTACTTTGGAGTGAACCATGGGTTGAGCATCACATCATTTTAATGGTACAACAAAATTATTGTGAATTATTTTTAAAATAATATCAAAAACTCTTAGGGAGTGTAAGAGTGTGTGTGTGTGTGTTCCTCAGGAGTTGTCTAACTGAGTTTATTGAGACAAGATCTCTCACTGGGATCTGGGCCTCATGAAGTAGACTAGGTTGAGTGGCCAGAGAGCCCGAAGGATCCTCTGTCCCTGCCTCCCCAGAAGTGGGATAATAAATGTGTGTCACCACATTAGGAATCGTATGTTCATATTAGGTATCAAACCCAGGCCGTTATACTGAAGCAGCAAGCACTTTATTATAATCTCCCTAGGTCCCTTTGTAAGGTTTTGGGCTTTGTTTGTGTTCATTGGTTTACTTGTTTGACATATTGTATGTCACAGAGTAGTCTTGAGCTCACTGTAATCCTCCTGCTTCACCTGTGACTCCATATGCATATTTTAAAATATTCCAACCCAGAATAAAGTGTCTTGGTGTGTTGCTCCATACACACACTACACTACCAAAGCATCTTTTATAAGCAACAGATGTTCCATAAATATCTGAATTGGTCTGAAATTTGACTTCACGTAAGAAAATCATTCCCCGTCATTTTCTTCCCAAGTACGCAAACAAAGAGGGAAAGATCATGCCCATGGCACTGTCTTACAGTATTGCCCTGGGCAGCTACAACTCCTCTCTTCTGCTGTCTCGGGAAACTGAGCACTAATGAAAAAGTTCACAATCACAATCAGCCACCTCCAGGCCTTATCCAAGTCCATACCTAAATTCCTTCTGCTTACTACAATAATAATTCCAGTGTCCATGAGAGCGCTCAGATGGGGATACAAAGAGAATTTCTTAGACTTCTTATCATAGTGGTCACACAGGAAAGGCAGATAGAAGAGCAAATCTCAGCTCAGGAAGAGACTCTATGAAAGAAAGCAAAAGCAGCTGCCACCGACCAGCCAGTGAACCCCGCTCACAAGAATGTTTCAGTGTCTGGTTGGAATTACCAGGCTCCCCTGACCTCCAGAAACAAAGAAGTTGAGTAGCTTCAGAATGTAGAGATCTAATGTGCACACAGATCGGGTGCACAGGGACCACAGCCTCAGTTGCTCCCAACAGACGGAGTCCATGGTGCTGGGGAGGCCCCTGCTGTGCTGGTACAGCTTAGCACCTTGGCAGCTTCTCCTTTTGAACACAAGTCTAGAGATGTAGTCATTGCCAAGTGTTCATTGTACAGTGTTCATTGCCAAGGTCCAAAAATGGTTATGAAGGCCACAGAGCCACCAGAGAAAGGACAATAAGAGTGGAAAGGATGAATAAATAGGCCCCAAAATACAGTTAGATTAGGAAGAGGAAGTTCTGCTGTGCTAATGTTGTAGCATGCAGTAGGGCAACTGCAATTGTCAACAAAAATTTGCATTTCAAAGGAAATAAGAGGATTTGATCATTACCAACACAAATGAGCAAACTTCAAAATGATCAACAAGCTCATTAGTTCGACTTAATGCTAACACTGTTGTCCAAACATCACACTGCAGTCCATAAGCATGGACAACTATTTTGTACCTACTACACCTATAAGAGGAGGGTGTTTTGTTAAGAGATTTCTCCTGAACCCCAGAAGAATCACACCGAAGCGCCTCCTGCCAGCCCCACCCACACACTCCCATACCCCCACCCTGGAGGCACAGAGGCCTCAGGCTCAGAGATTAGCTCCAGCTGTGGATTGAGGAGAAGTTTGCTTTGTTCTGGCTTCAATGACTTCGGATGTTGGGAACAGGTAAATTGGTGTCTCTGAATTTAATTGTATTCTGAATTTTCTTTTTCTCACCTTGGAAAGTGAAATAATTGATTCCAATAAAACACAGTCACCTCTCAGGAACTGTTCCTGTCCACTTGAGGGAATTCTAGGATCACGTTTCTACCCTAAGATGACTTTCCCTTTGGAAAGGAGAAGTTGCTTTATCAATTATTTTTCACTTAGAAGACAAAATTATTTTTACTACTAGCCTAATTCATTGTGGCTGTGAACTAGCTCCACATCTGCACTTCTACCATCCTCAGCCTAGCCCTCTAATAAAACACTCACTGAATCCTAAAGACAAAGAAAAATGTTTCATTCTCTACTTGAAATTAGACGTTGCAATCTTCTCTGAGCTGTTTAGGCACGTGCAGAAAAGATGGTCCTTCCAATGAGCAATTATTTTGGGGTCCCTTTTTTTTGATTTTTAATATTTTTATTACATATTTTCCTCAATTACATTTCCAATGCTATCCCAAAAGTCCCCCATAGCGCCCCCCACTTCCCTACCCACCCATTCCCATTCTTTTGGCCCTGGCGTTCCCCTATATTGGGGCATATAAAGTTTGCAAGTCCAATGGGCCTCTCTTTCCATTGATGGCCGACTAGGCCATCTTTTGATACATATGCAGCTAGAGACAAGAGCTCCGGGGTTCTGGTTAGTACATCATGTTGTTCCAACAATAGGGTTGCAGATCCCTTTAGCTCCTTGGGTACTTTCTCTAGCTTCTCCATTGGGAGCCCTGTGATACATCCAATAGCTGACTGTGAACATCCACTCCTGTGTTTGCTAGGCCCCGGCATCGTCTCACAAGAGACAGCTATATTTGGGTCCTTTCAGCAAAATCTTGCTAGTGTATGCAATGGTGTCAGCGTTTAGAAGCTGCTTATGGGATGGATCCCTGGATACGGCAGTCTCTAAATGGTTCATCCTTTCATCACAGCTACGAACTTTGTCTCTGTAACTCCTTCCCTGGGTGTTTTGTTCCCAATTCTAAGAAGGTGCACAGTGTCCACACTTTGGTCTTCATTCTTCTTGAGTTTCATGCGTTTATCAAATTGTATCTTATATCTTGGGTATCCTAAGTTTTGGGCTAATATCCACTTATCAATGAATACATATTGTGTGAGTTCTTTTGTGATTGTGTTACTTCACTCAAGATGATGCCCTCCAGGTCCATCCATTTGGCTAGGAATTTCATAAATTCATTCTTTTTAATAGCTGAGTAGTACTCCATTGTGTAAATGTACCATAATTTCTGTATCCATTCCTCTGTTGAGGGACATCTGGGTTCTTTCCAGCTTCTGGCTATTATAAATAGGGCTGCTATGAACATAGTGGAGCATGTGTCCTTTTTACCGGTTGGGACATCTTCTGGATATATGCCCAGGAGAGGTATTGCTGGATCCTCCGGTAGTACTATGTCCAATTTTCTGAGGAACCGCCAGACTGATTTCCAGAGTGGTTGTACAAGCTTGCAATCCCACCAACAATGGAGGAGTGTTCCTCTTTCTCCACATCATCGCCAGCATCTGCTGTCACCTGAATTTTTGATCTTAGCCATTCTGACTGGTGTGAGGTGGAATCTCAGGGTTGTTTTGATTTGCATTTCCCTGATGATTAAGGATGTTGAACATTTTTTCAGGTGTTTCTCTGCCATTCGGTATTCCTCAGGTGAGAATTCTTTGTTCAGTTCTGAGCCCCATTTTTTAATGGGGTTATTTGACTTTCTGGAGTCCACCTTCTTGAGTTCTTTATATATATTGGATATTAGTCCCTTATCTGATTTAGGATAGGTGAAGATCCTTTCCCAATCTGTTGGTGGTTTTTTTGTCTTATTGATGGTGTCTTTAGCCTTGCAGAAGCTTTGTAGTTTCATGAGGTCCCACTTGTCAATTCTCGATCTTACAGCACAAGCCATTACTGTTCTATTCAGGAATTTTTCCCCTGTGCCCATATCTTCAAGGCTTTTCCCCACTTTCTCCTCTATAAGTTTCAGTGTCTCTGGTTTTATGTGAAGTTCCTTGATCCACTTAGACTTGACCTTAGTACAAGGAGATAGGAATGGATCGATTCGCATTCTTCTACATGTTAACAACCAGTTGTGCCAGCACCATTTGTTGAAAATGCTGTCTTTCTTCCACTGGATGTTTTTAGCTCCCTTGTCGAAGATCAAGTGACCATAGGTGTGTGGGTTCATTTCTGGGTCTTCAATTCTATTCCATTGGTCTATTTTCTGTCACTATACCAGTACCATGCAGTTTTTATCACAATTGCTCTGTAGTAGAGCTTTAGGTCCGGCATGGTGATTCCACCAGAGGTTCTTTTATCCTTGAGAAGAGTTTTTGCTATCCTAGGTTTTTTGTTATTCCAGATGAATTTGCAGATTGCACTTTCTAATTCGTTGAAGAATTGATTTGGAATTTTGATGGGGATTGCATTGAATCTGTAGATTGCTTTTGGCAAGATAGCCATTTTTACAATGTTGATCCTGCCAATCCATGAGCATGGGAGATCTTTCCATCTTCTGAGATCTTCTATAATTTCTTTCTTCAGAGACTTGAAGTTTTTATTATACAGATCTTTCACTTCCTTAGTTAGAGTCACGCCAAGATATTTTATATTATTTGTGACTATTGAGAAGGGTGTTGTTTCCCTAATTTCTTTCTCAGCCTGTTTATTCTTTGTGTAGAGAAAGGCCATTGATTTGTTTGAGTTAATTTTATATCCAGCTACTTCACCGAAGCTGTTTATCAGGCTTAGGAGTTCTCTGGTGGAATTTTTAGGGTCACTTATATATACTATCATATCATCTGCAAAAAGTGATATTTTGACTTCATCTTTTCCAATTTGTATCCCTTTGATCTCCTTTTGTTGTCGAATTGCTCTGGCTAGGACTTCAAGTACAATGTTGAATAGGTATGGAGAAAGTGGACAGCCTTGTCTAGTCCCTGATTTTAGAGGGATTGCTTCAAGCTTCTCACCATTTACTTTGATGTTGGCTACTGGTTTGCTGTAGATTGCTTTTATCATGTTTAGGTATGGGCCTTGAATTCCTGATCTTTCCAAGACTTTTATCATGAATGGGTGTTGGATCTTGTCAAATGCTTTTTCCGCATCTAACGAGATGACCATGTGGTTTTTGTCTTTGAGTTTGTTTATATACTGGATTACGTTGATGGATTTCCGTATATTGAACCATCCCTGCATCCCTGGGATGAAACCTACTTGGTCAGGATGGATGATTGTTTTGATGTGTTCTTGGATTCGGTTAGCAAGAACTTTATTGAGGATTTTTGCATCAATATTCATAAGGGATATTGGTCTGAAGTTTTCTATCTTTGTTGGGTCTTTTTGTGGTTTAGGTATCAGAGTAATTGTGGCTTCATAGAATGAGTTGGGTAGAGTACCTTCTGTTTCTATTTTGTGGAATAGTTTGTGAAGTACTGGGATTAGATCTTCTTTGAAGGTCTGATAGAACTCTGCACTAAACCCATCTGGTCCTGGGCTTTTTTTAGTTGGGAGACTATTAATGACTGCTTCTATCTTTGGGGGATATAGGGCTGTTTAGATCATTAACCTGATCTTGATTCAACTTTGGTACCTGGCATCTGTCTAGGAACTTCTCCATTTCATCCAGGTTCTCCAGTTTTGTTGAGTATAGCCTTTGGTAGAAGGATCTGATGGTGTTTTGGATGTCTTCAGGATCTGTTGTTATGTCTCCTTTTTCATTTCTGATTTTGTTAATTAGGATGCTTTCCCTGTGCCCTCTAGTGAGTCTGGCTAAGGGTTTATCTATCTTGTTGATTTTCTCAAAGAACCAGCTCCTTGATTGGTTGATTCTTTGAATAGTTTTTCTTGTTTCCACTTGGTTGATTTCACCCCTGAGTTTGATTATTTCCTGCCATCTACTCCTCTTGGGTGAATTTGCTTCCTTTTGTTCTAGTGCTTTTAGGTGTGTTGTCAAGCTGCTAATGTGTGCGCTCTCTAGTTTCCTTTTGGAGGCACTCAGAGCTATGAGTTTTCCTCTTAGAAATGCTTTCATTGCGTCCCATAAGTTTGGGTATGTTGTGGCTTCATTTTCATTGAACTCTAAAAAGTCCTTAATTTCTTTCTTTATTCCTTCCTTGACCAAGGTATCATTGAGAAGAGTGTTGTTCAGTTTCCACGTGAAGGTTGGCTTTCTATTATTTATTTTGTTATTGAAGATCAGCCTTAGTCCATGGTGATCTGATAGGATGCATGGGACAATTTCAATATTTTTGTATCTGTTGAGGCCTGCTTTGTGACCATTATGTGGTCAATTTTGGAGAAGGTACCATGAGGTGCTGAGAAGAAGGTATATCCTTTTGTTTTAGGATAGAATGTTCTGTAGATATCTGCCAGATCCATTGATTCATAATTTCTCTTAGTTTCACTGTGTCCCTGTTTAGTTTCTGTTTCCATGATCTGTCCATTGGTGAAAGTGGTGTGTTGAAGTCTCCCACTATTATTGTATGAGGTGCAATGTGTGCTTTGAGATTTACTAAAGTTTCTTTAATGAATGTGGCTGCCTTTGTATTTGGAGCATAGATATTCAGGATTGATAGTTCCTCTTGGAGGAATTTACCTTTGATGGGTATGAAGTGTCCCTCCCTGTCTTTTTTAATGACTTTGGGTTGGAAGTCAATCTTATCAGATATTAGAATGGCTACTCCAGCTTGTTTCTTCATGCCATTTGCTTGGAAAATTGTTTTCCAGCCTTTCATTCTGAGGTAGTGTCTATCCTTTTCTCTGAGATGAGTTTCCTGTAAGCAGCAAAATGTTGGGTCTTGTTTGTGTAGCCAGTTTGTTAGTCTATGTCTTTTTATCGGGGAGTTGAGTCCATTGATATTAAGAGATATTAAGGAGAAGTAATTGTTGTTTCCTGTTATTTTTGTTGTTAAAGTTGGCATTTTGTTCTTGTGGCTGTCTTCTTTTAGGTTTGTTGAGGGATTACCTTCTTGTTGTTTCTAGGGCGTGGTTCCTGTCCTTGTATTGGTTTTTTTCTGTTATTATCCTTTGAAGGGCTGGATTCGTGGAGAGATAATGTGTGAATTTGGTTTTGTCGTGGAATACTTTGGTTTCTCCATCTATGTTAATTGAGAGTTTGGCTGGGTATAGTAGCCTGGGCTGGAATTTGTGTTCTTTTAGTGTCTGTATAACATCCGTCCAGGATCTTCTGGCTTTCATAGTCTCTGGTGAAAAATCTGGTGTAATTCTGATAGGCTTGCCTTTATATGTTACTTGGCCTTTTTCTCTTACTGCTTTTAGTATTCTATCTTTATTTAGAGCATTTGTTGTTCTGATTATAATGTGTCGGGAGGTATTTCTTTTCTGGTCCAGTCTATTTGGAGTTCTGTAGGCTTCTTGTATGTTCATGGGCATCTCTTTCTTTAGATTTGGGAAGTTTTCTTCTATAATTTTGTTGAAGATGTTTGCTGGTCCTTTGAGTTGAAAATCTTCATTCTCATCCACTCCTATTATCCGTAGGTTTGGTCTTCTCATTGTGTCCTGTATTTCTTGGATGTTTTGAGTTAGGATCTTTTTGCATTTTACATTTTCCTTGATTGTTGTGCCGATGTTCTCTATGGAATCTTCTGCACCTGAGATTCTCTCTTCCATCTCTTGTATTCTGTTGCTGATGCTCGTATCTATGGTTCCAGATTTCTTTCCTAGGGTTTCTATCTCCAGTGTTGCCTCATTTTGGGTTTTCTTTATTGTGTCTACTTCCCTTTTTAGGTCTAGTATGGTTTTGTTCATTTCCATCATCTGTTTGGATGTGTTTTCCTGTTTTTCTGTAAGGACTTCTACCTGTTTGATTATGTTATCCTGTTTTTCTTTAAGGATTTGTAACTCTTTAGCAGTGTTCTCCTGCAATTCTTTAAGGGATTTTTGTGCTTCCTCTTTATTGTCTTCTGCCTGTTTAGCAGTGTTCTCCTGCATTTCTTTAAGTGTGTTATTAAAGTCCTTCTTGAAGTCCTCTATCATCATCAGGAGATATGCTTTTAAATCCGTGTCTAGCTTTTCCGGTGTGTTGGGGTGCCCTGGACTGGGCGAAGTGGGGGTGCTGGGTTCTGATGATGGTGAGTGGTCTTGGTTTCTGTTAGTAAGATTATTACGTTTACCTTTCGCCATCTGGTAATCTCTGGGGTTAGTTGTTATCGTTGTCACTGTTTAAAGATTGGAGCAGAAGCTGTGTTCCACTCACCAGCAGTCCCAAAATCCTGCGGCGGGGGTCGTGGGTAGCTGGCGGGTGTCAGGCAACCCTGCGCTCCCGCTACCCCGGCGCTGATCCGGCCGGATGAGGCCTGTGGCCCTACTCAGGCCGGTTTCTGCTTCCCTAACTAGTGCAGTCTCAGGTCCCGCGCAATTGGATTGGAGCAGAAGCTGTGCTCCACTCACCAGAAGTCTTAAGATCCTGTGGCGGGTGTTGTGGGTAGCTGGCGAGTGTCAGCCGACCCTGCGCCCCAGCTGCCCCAGTGCTTTTCTGACTGGAAGAGGGTTGTGGCCCTATGTATGCCGGATTTCTCTCTCCCCAACCAGAGCAGTCTCAGGTCCCGCGTGATTGGACTGGAGCAGAAGCTGTGTTCCACTCACCAGCAGTCCCAAAATCCTGCGGCGGGAGTCGTGGGTAGCTGGCGGGTGTCAGGCAACCCTGCTCTCCCGCTTGGGGTCCCTTTTGTTCTGCCCAGGGCCCAAGTCATACAGAACATAGTGAAACATGCTGCAGAAAACATTAAACACCAAGTATGAAAATCTGCAGGCTTTTTGACGCTGCCCCTCCTGAGCAACAGTATATACTGTGTTGATTGCATGATGGATGACAAACCTATACACACACATAAAATATCACCTTATTGAAAAGCCAGATTTATGCAAACTGTTACTAGCAACCTTTCCCCACATTTCTAAACCAAACATCTTTGCTCCAGGGCTATTTCTGGATTCCCGCATCCAGAGTACCTTAAGAATGACCAGTGACAGCTGGGCGTGGTGGCGCATGCCTTTAATCCCAGCACTCGGGAGGCGGAGGCAGGCGGATTTCTGAGTTCGAGGCCAGCCTGGTCTACAAAGTGAGTTCCAGGACAGCCAGGGCTATACAGAGAAACCCTGTCTCAAAAAACAAAACAAAACAAAACAAAACAAAAAAAAAAAAAAAAAAAGAATGACCAGTGACTGGTGAGGCAATTCACTGAGTGAAGTGGTTATCAAACTATAAATTCCCAAAGCCTAGTTCACGCCACGTCAACAAAGGGAGCTTATTAGCTGAGGGGTTCTGGAAATTCCTGGGTACTGATGAGGTCAAGGGGACAGAATCTTGTCTATTTCTGTCTTGAATTGGTCTGCAAGAAGAAATACACACCTAGTAATGACTGCCATCAACAAAATCCTGGCCCAATAAAACATTGCACAAACTCAGAACAAATATAAACGTCTGTCAATTAGTCCAAAGTCAAACTAGCTCACTCAACTTAGGAGTCTGCCGTGAAGTTTTGCAGAGTTGGATAGAAAGCCGAAGCCTTCGTTGCTTAAAAACGCAGAGAAAACAATGGTCCAGTTAACTTGGAAAAGAATCTGGCAGATCCTTCAAGAGTTACTCAAGTAATCTCTCATGCTAATAGGCAATGCTATGCCTAGGCATCTATTCAAGCAAAACAAGACAACAAAGGTCTCACAAGGGCTGTGCCTTAATGTTCCTAGCAACATTTTTCATAGTTTCCCCAAAGTGGGGGCTGCCTCTGAACAGTCATCACACGTTGAATAAGCACATTTGTATATGTCTGGAAGTGAACTACTGTACACCTACAAAAAGCAGCAGACTACTACAGCAGCACAGGCAAGTCCTAAACACCCAGGCTAAGAGCGTATGCACAGAAAGTCACATGTTGTATCATTCTGTTTGTATGGAAGATCCAGGCAAGGCAAAAACACAGGTGAAATTCATGATTGTCCTGGGGCTGAGGATAGAAAGGATTAAGTGCTCCTGGACAGGAAAGCAAATAGTCAGGGGTAAGGAAGGGAGTGATGGTGGTTACAAGCCCTGTACCTTCTCTAAAAGTCACTTAGCGATACAGTTAAGAATGAAGGGATATGATATGCAATCTAAAATGATATGTAGAACACAGCACAAGAATCTGTCGTTACACAAAGTTGTTTGCCATGACCAGAAAATAAAGTCCAATTCTCTACTATCTTAAAGACAACCCTTGCTCCCATCACCTTTCCAATCCAAAGCTCCCCCTCCCCTTCCCCCTCCATAAGGCAACCACTTTTCTTTCCTTCCCAACATTCAATGCTGCTTCACACACTGCTGGGCTTTTTACAAAGCTGAAACAGCTTCTGTCCTCATCCTTCAAGAGCCAATGCAGGAGGAGCAAGATGGCCTAACACAGCTCCCAGCATTCACCTGCTCCTCCAAGGAGGCGGTACCAAAGCAACAGGTGTTCCTAGTACACACTGAGAAGAGCAGCCAGGGGAGGATCCTGGACTCAGTAGTAGGAAAGGGGAATCTTGTAAGAGGCACAGATAGAGAAATAAAATACCCTGGCCTTGGCCACTCTGGAGCTGGGTTGGGAAGTACCCCTCAGCAGGGAAAGAGTAGAAGAGAGGGTCTCAGCAGACTTAACCAACAAAGATCATGGTGTGCCTAGCTAGGAGTCTCCTGGGCCCTGTAGGCTTATAAGTTAAATGGTGTGAGACCTCAAGCAGCACAGTGCTTTGACTCCGGACAAGGACTTGAATCAAACAGCCTTGTGAGGCTGTAGCTGGACACCATCTTGAAATGGTACATATTATCTAAATTTGGACCACATTAAGGGTCAGAAATCCTCATGTATTCCCATCTCTGAAGCCCCACGGACACTCCCCTGCACTAGTCAGTGGGCAGGTGCCTCACAACCCAACTTTGGAGTGACCTAATGACTCTCTCACAACCTAGCATGATTCTTGTGGAAATTTCCCTAAGCAATCTATTTTTAATAGACACAGAAAAGCCAAAGAAGGGATTCCATGCAACTGCAGTTTGGTGGACCCGGACTTACAGGATCGTGTGGCAAAGGCAGCTGGGTCATGAGGAAGCCTCCACAATGCTGGGGAACAGGTTCTTCACAACTCCACAAAGCATCTACCCTTCCCTGCAGTCGCTTCTAAGTTATATAACCTCGGGAGGGGGCGGGGCAGCATGAGTCCCCACCCCCCCATACACACACACACACACACACACACACACCTGAGGATGCTAAAACACCCAATCTTGAGAGAGCTGTCAGTCACCACCAATGCTCTGCTTCAAGATGGCAACAATTATGTCATTGTAGAGGAAACACCTGCTCTCCATAGGGCCACTGGCGCCATTAGCTCTAAGACCAGCAGTGGAGCTCCTCCTGAGGTTTCACACCAGTGTCAGGTCAGGCCTGATGTCACTTAGCTACACAGTTCCCTCCACCCCTAGCTCCACCAACTTGTCACATAAAGAACAAGGGAAGAAGTCTGTGGTTCCAATGCCCAAAGGAGTGAGGTTAAGCAATCAGAGGCAACAGTGGGGCCTAGCTGTCAGAGGCCCTGCATACTCTGTCTGGGAAGAAACTCCCCCGTTTGTTCCTTGAAGGGCACTACAACTGAAATTGCTGAAGAGACTGCTTAGCATGTTGGAGCCTACCTGTAATCCCAACATTTAGGAGGCTGAGGCAGGAAGATTATAAGTCCTAGGTGATATAAACTGAGTATCAGGCTAGCCAAGGCTACAGACTGAGACATTGTCTGAAAAAGAAAAATAGAAAAGTAAAAAAAAGAAAGGAAGGAAGGAAGGGAGGGAGGGAGGAAGGAAGGGAGGGAAGCAGGCAGGCAGGCAAGCAGGCAAGCAGGCAAGCAGTGAACTGAGGAGAGAAAGTGCTGCCCTATGCCCATGATACACTGGTAGGAAGGATCTGACATCCCGCTCCTAGCCACAGCCACAGTAGCTGCTGTCCCCACACTTTGACCACTTGCTTTTGAGAAAACTAGACATGAGCACAGCATGAATGGACCACCCGATAAAGGATTCAAAAGAGTAACTTTGCAAAGCCCAAAGAAGCCCAAGAGAACACAACTGAACCAGTAACTGGAGCTAGGAAGACAGTGTGAGATTTGAGAGAGAAAATCAAGTGAAAACCAGTTCTGAACAAGAACCAAACAGAAATGCTTAAAATCAGGAGCAAGTCTAGAAAAAAACAATTAAAAAAAAAAAAGTTCATTTGAGGATTAGAAAGCTGGCTCAGCAGCTAAGAGCACTCACTGGTTGCTCCTGTAGAGGACCTGAGTTCAGTTCTGAGCACTCACATGGTGGCTCACAATTGTCTTTAACTCCAGTTGCAGAGGATCCAACGCCCTCTTCTGGCATGTGATACTACCTATACATCGTACACACACATACATACATACATACATACATACATACATACATACCATACCTGTGCAAATGTACACATAAAAGAAAATTAAATTAAAATAGATAATGGCTGAAGAGATGGCTCAGCAGTTAAGAGCATTTGTTCCAGCACCCACATGGTGATTCACAGACATCCATAGCTCCACTTTCAGGGACTATAATGCCCTCTTCTGAGGTCCTACAGGCACTGCACACACAGACATATATGCAGGTAAAACATTTATGTACATTAAAGAAGACACATAAACCTGAAATAATTTATTTTAAAAATAAATATCTTTTAGAAAATTCATGTGAATGCCTCAACTACAGAGCACATCAAGTGGAAGAGAGACTGTGAGAACTTAAAGGCATACCTTTCAAAACATCAAATTCAGACAAAAGAGGAAAAAAGGACATTCAAGATTCTGGGAGACAGCACTGAATCAGGGACAAACATTTCTCTCACTGCCATACCCAGGTCAAGAGAAGAAAGTTTAAATGTGTAGAACACTCACTAAATGAAATGCTAACAGAAAACTTCCCTAGCTTCAAAAAGGTATGGACACTCATATACCGAAGACCTCTGGATCCCCAGAAAAGACATGAGCAGAAAAGAATCCTCACCATTACATAACCACACTGTCAAAAGGATAGGACAGCACTGGGGCTATAGCTCAGTGCTAATGCCTGGTTAGCATACATAAAGCTCGGGGTTAAATCCCTAGGACAGCAGCAAGATAACAGCAATAAATCAATAAACAGCTAAATACGTGATAGAAAAGAACTGTAAAATCTGCAAAGCACTAAATCACATTTAATAGAAGCCCTGTTAGAGTAAGAGGAAATTTCTCAGCAAAAGCCCTACAGGCAAGGAAAGCACAGAATGACATATTTCAAGTCACAAAAGAAAACAACTGCCAATCAGGATCACTATACTCAGCAGAGCTATCCTTCAGAAATGAGGGGGAAACAAAGATCTTCCAAGATAAGCAAAAACTGAGGAAACTGGGGACTACCAACCTTACCTTACAATAGATACTTTATGGGGGACTCAGAAGTGAAAGAAAGATAACATCATGGGTGTGTTAAAACAGTAATGTTACTAGAAAATATGCAAAAGACATATAGAAGAGAATCAGATATTTCAAGCAAGTGAAAGAGGAAAGTTTAAGATGAGTAAACTTGAAAGGGGGATATTTATTTATTTATTTATTTTGGTTTTTCAAGACAGGGTTTCTCTGTGTAGCCCTGGCTGTCCTGGAACTCACTCTGTAGACCAGGCTGGCCTCGAACTCAGAAATCTGCCTGCCTCTGCCTCCCGAGTGCTGGGATTAAAGGCGTGTGCCACCACGCCCGGTTTAAAAGGGAGATATTTATGGTCCTAGCCACAACACCTTGTCTTAAAAGATTTATTTTTATTTAAATGTCTCCATGTATGTGCCACATATGTTTGGGTACTCTCGGAGGACAGCGGGTAGGTACCAAATCCTCTGGAGCTGGATAACAAATGTTTGTGAGCCACCTCATGTGGGTGCTGAGAACTGGAGTCCTCTGGAAAAACAGCAGCAAACATTCTTAACTACCAAGCCTTTTCTCCAGCCCCCGTAACACTTTAAGTGGCTTGTCACTTTCTTTTTTAATCCGTTTACTCACGATGACTTTGAGTCCCAAAGATCAGAAGTTCTGGAAAAGTCAGTTTTAGTTTTGGTCCTTCATGCACTCAACACCAAACAGAAAATATTTGTGCTTAATCCATCTCTTCTTAATGAATTGCTGCAGCCGGGCGTGGTGGCGCACGCCTTTAATCCCAGCACTCGGGAGGCAGAGGCAGGAGGATTTCTGAGTTCGAGGCCAGCCTGGTCTACAAAGTGAGTTCCAGGACAGCCAGGGCTACACAGAGAAACCCTGTCTCGAAAAGAAAAAAAAAAAAGAATTGCTGCAAGAATAGCGTGAGAGACTCGAAGGCCCACTAGCAGGCATTGGCATATCTCTAAAATGAAAAAGAGAGTGGAGTGGAGAATTTGGGTGTAATGAGAGTCTAGTATGCGTTGAGTAGTGGCTAAATATAGATTCATTCTTTGTCTTACTTAGACCTTTCCAAAAACCCTTATCTGTATGTAATAAAAATTGATGATAGGGGCTGAATATGTAATTTGGTAGGGTGCTTGCCTGGCATCCTGAAAGATTAGGTTCCCTTTCCAACACCGTATACATGGGGTGTGGTGGTGGTGCATGTCTGTAATCCCAACACTCAGGGTGATAAGGATGAGAAGTTCAAGGTTAGCCTTGGCTGGAGTACATAGGATATTTAAAGTGAACCTGCCCTACTTGAGACACTATTTCTAAGACAGACAGACAATCAGCACACACATAGAAACTACTGACGAGTCAGGATCAGAATGAGGGAAGCCTGAAGTCACAGCCCGGGTCTACCTGGTCCCTTAACACTGTGGCCAGTCCTCCCAGTGCATTCGCGCGCAGGCCCATCCCGCGGCGCTCGCGTGACGTCATCACGCGCGGCCGTGCGGGCGCCCTCGGGGCTTTTAAATGAGGCCTTCCTAGGCCGGCAGCAGTGAGTTCAGCACAAAACGTGTGTCAAAACGTCGGCTTTTCTCGGGGGCCAGAGCCGCTTGGGACCCTGAGGTGGGCGGAAAAGCTGCTGCGCGCGGGCTCCGGCTCGTCGGGGACGCGAGGGGCGGGAGAGGGAACATGGCGACCCCGGTCTGAGGCAGCGCCTCCCCGGACTTTGCTCACAGGCCTTCCTCGGCGGTTTCGCTCACAGGCCCTAAGGCTTTCTTCCTTCGTCCCCTCTCCTTCCCCGATACTTTTGTCTTCCTTTGCTTCCCTGCAGTTCCCGCCCCTTCCCCTCAGCCCCACACTCAGGGGAAAGGAGAGGTAGGTGGTAGGCGGAGAGGGACGCCCGTGAGACCCCACAGGGACCCAGAGACCAATTCCTGCATTGGACTCCTAAGTATCTCAAGGCCGCACGGGGTGACAGGGACAGACACCCAGCGTGAGTGAAGAAGTCAAGCTACAGCGTTAATTCCGATGACACCTTTAAAGGTGCCTGTGAATTGTTTTCTGGAGTTGCTCGCGCCTGAGTGTCACAAGTGCAAAGTTCTCTTTGAAAAAGACAGGGTCCCTGGGATCCAGAGAGCCTTTTCTGTGTACATCGCATGACACGGTCCCTGGGATCCAGAGAGCCTTTTCTGTGTGCATCGCATGTCATAGACCGTCTCCATAGCTGTCTATAACTAGAGGAAATGGAAACACGATTTGTATTGGTGGTAAGGGAGTGAGGGAAAGGGAAGACAGCCCTGCCATAATGTAAACAATGCGAGAACACAGGGCACCCTTCTGGTTTGGGGTCTTACTAACTCAGCTAATGTTGAGGCTAACACTCCTTGCATAAGTTAAAGGGAACGGACTCTAGTGCCATCTCTGCTACAAAGAATCGTTCTGCCTGCCTGTGTGTTTTAGTCACTTGAGGGTAGATGCTAATAAGCAAAGGCTCTTTCTCACCCAAGGTGATATAGGTTTGATCTTGACCTTTTGTTTGTCTTCAGTTGACTGTAGACTCTAGGAAGGATTCGATTCTCACACTCTGGGAGCCTTCACTGCTCGGCTGAAATAATTGTGGGCTAGAGTGAAGGAGAATTCTAGGAAGATGAGCTCTAGCCTAACCATGAGTGAACCAAGGCTGAACTGGTGAGTTGGTCCTCTTCCTGATCCACTGTGGAGGAATGAGCTGGGGATGGTGGGTATCTTAGGAAGGGAGATTTCTGGCCTGGAGAGAGTTTATAATTCTTAGCCCCCAGAGTCTCAGAAATTACCCTGTCATATACCAAGTTTGTTGAGTTATAGCTGACTGATTTTAAAAGTTTTTCTTTTATTATGTATATGAGTACACTGTAGCTGTCTGCAGACACACCAGAAGAGGGCATCAGATCCCATTACAAATGGTTGTGAGCCACCATGTGGTTGCTGGGAATTGAACTCAGGACCTTTGCTGAGCCATCTCTCCAGCCCCCTAGCTGGAAAGATTTCAATTCCTAAAATGACAACCTAACACTCAAGTTCTTAGTTATAATTTCATATCATGATTACAGTTTTCTTGTGGAGGAGAAGTGCTCAAATTGTTGTCAACATTTCAGTTTAATTCCTTCACTCAGGCAACATTGACCATAACGTATCAGTCTCAATTATAATGGGATATTTTGGGGTGGGTTGGGAGCTGGGTCTTTCTGGTCTCCAGGCTTACCTGGAGCTCACTATGGAGATCAGCCTGGCCTTGAACTCAGAGAGATCCACCTGCCTCAGCATCCTGAGTGCTGGATTAAAGGTGTGTTCCACCATGTCCAGCCTGTACTGAATCATTTAAAATTCTTCCTAGTACTAGAACTAGGTATTCTCATGATATCTAGGTATTCCCTAGATAGTTCCGCGCTGTGCGGATGCTCCCACACTCCTCTGGCACCGTGAAACCAAAGTGATTTTGATGTGTTACAGTTTCCATTCCCACAGATTAATCCTTAAATTAATTAATCTCAGGACTTCAATTCTTTATTTCTTTCATTTAACCAACACTGGCTGTATTAGTCTCAAACTAATTTTGATATTATAGAACTTATCACTTTAGGGATGGGTTTAGGAAACGCCTGTCATTCACCCCATTTAACAAGTCAGATCAAGTTAACAGTAAATAGGAGGGCCAGTGTTTTCACTTGGCACAATAGTACCCAAATCAAAAATAAGTTGTTACATTTTAACATTACTATTCATGCCAGAGGTGAGCCCTGGCCCTGACAGACCCTTGATTAAATGTCATTCTGTCCCACCTTTACTGTTCAGGCTTCTGAAGTTATTTGTATACTACAGGAAAACAGACTATTGGACCTTGAGAATTTCACACTGCCCCAAGCTTAAAGCTATCTAAGAAGTAAAACACGTAAATACACAAGATCTGGTACATGAAATTAAACTGGCTAGGAGGTGATTGGGAAACGCTGGGGTGGAGGTTATAACTTACAGCTCTAACATTATGCTTCTTTGTCTAACATGAGATTTTGAATTGTCAAGTACAAGTAAATTACTTTATTTCACAGGGATGTTACACCCAAAAATGGCCTTAAAGCATTTTTCTCTCCAGAAAATTATAAAGACCATTCCATGGCTCCAAGTTTAAAAGAACTCTATATTTTGTCTAACAGGTAATGTTCACTTGGTTATTTAGTTTTACATTTCATTGCTGTTTTTCTGATAACTGAAATTTTATGACTCTCATAGTAAACATTTGAATTATAAAAATGTAAAAAATAGAAGAAAGCTGCTGATAACACTTTGATATTTACCTTTCTCCATACACAGCTGTATATTTATATACACAGAATGAGATCATAGTTGTAATTACATCAGAACACCATAAAACATAATTCTGTCATTAAAAATCAGTGTTGTATTTTTCATGTATACATATAATATTTTACCCTTAATCTTAATTAATAATTGCTTATTCTTTATATATGTACTTTAAATCCCTGTAGCAAGTCCTGTGTGGGAATTTTTAAAGAAATTCTGCAGTTATTTCTGTAAGGTAAAAATCATACAAATTATTGTGTATATTTTATATTTTAATAGATGGTACCAAATCGTCACAAGAGTTTTTCCTTCTCTGGTATAAAAGTGACTACTCAGCAGTCCTCCTGCTCTCACGCCTGTAGCATCTCCTTTTCCCTTTTGTTTGACTGTGTCTGTTCTGTTGTAGGTTACTCTGGAGACCAGAGATAGGGAGTTAGAGACCTCCTGCAAAGGAGCTTAGATCTTCTGTGATCCTATGAGCTTTTACAGTGGAAGAACTCTTTCTCTCCCCACCTTTTCCATCTTCTCAGTGTTCTTTCAGTCTGTTTTTCTACTTACACTTCTGTCTTCATTTTCTCTTGCTTTTGATCAACATTTGGATATACTTAAGTTTCTGTTTTAAATAATCCTCTCCACATTCTTTTCTGTTATCTCTTCTTTCCTTTGAACTTACACTACTTCAGAGGTGTGTATGTGCTGACAAGAAGTGAGGAATGATAAATATGTAAAGTGTATAGCAAACATTAACACAAATGTGGTGGTCCTTCCACAGCAGTAGTTAAGTATAGGTAGGTAAGACTTATCAATTTAAGGCAAATCAGTAGATGATTAAAAACCACAGGAACATAGGCCTCTCTCTGTCTGGGCATGTCCTCTTCTGGTGTCCTGTTTTCTCATTCCACCTGTTGGAAGTTTCTTCTTTCCTCCAGGGTTGACCTTGTGCGTCTGCAAGGAGTACATGTGTCTTGTAACAAGAGAGGTTATTGAAAAGCTCTCTGCTCTCTCTCTTTCCCAGTGTCTTCTCTAAGCCCTTTAGTCTGGATTTGGGGACATTTTTTTCTTTGTGTTTTTTGTTTGTTTATTTGAGGGTTGGTTTTTTGTTTGTTTGGTTGGTTGGTTAGTTTTTGGTTTTTGGTGTTTTTTTGTTTGTTTGTTTTTTGTTTCTAAGGTTAGCATACAAAATAATGGGTTCATCATGCCATCTTCATACATACATTCCATTATACTGTGTTCCCATTCATTCCCTCTGTCCATGTTCTCTCTACAGCCCAAGCTGGTTCCCTTTCTGCCCCAGATAATAACTCATTGCTTTCTTACTACATGCTATTAACTATCCCCTTGATTTCCCACCTCCCTTAATTAAGTCTTTCTCTCCACCAGTGACTCGTTTCCTAATTTTATGACCTACAAATACACACATGCATGTATAATATATTTAAGATGAACACAAATATAAAGTTTTAAATGTAAGTCCTTTGTCCCTTATTTCTTATTCTGGCTTATTTTGCTTAACAGAATAATTTCTAATTGTATCCATTTCCTTATAGATAGTCTGATTTCATATTTTTATATAGCTGCATAAAATTTCATTGTATGTTTTCTAGAAAGTTCTTACAATTGTTTCTGCCTTCATTGTTTCAGGTAAAAATGTCTGCATCTCCTTATGTAACTCTGGCTAGCCCATAGCTCATCATTTAGACCCATCTGACCTCATAAAGCTCTGCCTGCGTCTGCCTCTTTCAGTGCTAGGACTATGTGTGGCTGCTGCGGCTGACTTCAATAGTAGTCCTCGTCTTACCGTAGCTGCTGCTTTGTTATTTTGATGGTTCTTTGCAATCTCTCTCAGCATTTCCTAGGCATGAGCTGTATAAAGGAAATGATATTTTGCTGGCAGTTAGGAAAAAAACAAAAAGAACAAAAACCTCCTAAAATCTTTTTTTTAGAATAGGCTTTCCTTTCTTTAGATTTTTTTTTTTTTTTTTTACATAGCATGATTTATTAGTGTGATTTACAGTTTAGTTTAAGAGGAAAGCACAAAGCATTGATTCATGTTTCTGGATTTTTTTTTTTGTTATAGCAAGGAACTGATTTTGGAGTTCAGTTACTTAGAACTTTCCTTGCTGGGGAAAAGCATTCTTCATTATTTTCCATAATATAGTAATTGCTGTGTTCTCTAGCATGTTGGAAGAAAATATACCTTTAATTGTGCTGATTTCAAAACTGAAATCAGCCCCATCTCATCACTAAAAGGTGTTTACTCTTAATTTCAGAAGAAACATTCACTAGACTTGCTGCACTTGCATGCCTGTTTATAGGATAAAAGGACCGCCAGACTAGCATGGTAGTAGCAGTGTGAGTAAGGTAGAAAGTCAGTATGGCTTTTCTCCTGGGAAGATCAAGTTCATTACAGTATTTAAAAAGTTTAGCCAAGAGTAAATGAGAAAAATAAAGAGCTTTTCATGGAGAAATAAAAATCTTCCTTTATCTAAAATTAAACATTCTGATTAGAGATCCTTATCATTGAGTTTTGAGCCAACAAGTGACTGGATAGTTTTGAATTTGATGAGGAGATATAGTTACTGTTAATCTGATTAATATAAAAGAAAACTAAACTACAAGATTTAGGAAGACTTTGAGATGGAGCCCAGAAATATCATTTCCAAATGTGGTTCTTAAAGAAACTGCCAAACTAGTCAACTTAAGAGTCTTGCAAACTGCTTGGAACCTTCTTTTATTTCATAGCAACTTGAAATAAAAAGGAAAATGGTAGTTGACAAAATGAAGGAGGAAGCTTCAAACTATCAGCTGGAATAAAATGCAGTGGTGTAATGTATGTGGGGAGTGCTGCTGGGGACTTGTGGCTGCACCTGATGAAGATTTTGACAGCGCTGCACTTGAAAATGATCTTGATGTGCTGCCGTGCATTCTCTGCTGGATGTGGCCAATTTACACTGCTGGAGTGTCTTGACATTCCTACTCGGGCATATCTGAGTCAGCAGCTCGTTGCTGCTGCAGCTTAATTAAATTTGCCAGTTTGTGCCAGGAGGACAGACATGTTCTCATATTTAGAGAGACAGCTGTGAAGCAGTATTGTTAAGAGTTGCGGACACAATACTGTTAGGTTTGAATAGCTCTCAAGACGTATTCTAGTGAGAAATCAATTTGCTGTAATACATTTCTACCAAGATCAGCAGTTAATATTCATTTTGTTAACCTAAAACGAGCTTATTTTTATAGTTACTGGAGAAACTTTGGTAGCTAAGTATGTGTTTTCTTGTCTGTATTTCTAGAGTCAGCCTGAATGCCACAATTTTAATTTCCAAAATTTTTTTCTCTTTAACTAAGTAGTAGCTATTTGTTGAATTTTTCATTCATAGTGTATCTCTGAAGTGTTATAAAATGACTTTGCTTTATTTGGGGGAGGAAGGTTTTTACCCTCTTCGAAAATGCTATTTCCAGACTTTGGAATTTATACTATATTTATTATACTATTATAAATTAATAGTTCCCAACATTATCGATAAGGCCCAAACCTTCTCATTTTTAACAACTATTTGTAAGAATTTATGTACTTTTTATTAGAAATTAAATTGATAGCTCATTAACACAAATAACTTTTAAAAACAATGTGTTCTAGATATGTAATGTGAAATAAAAATAATACCTATGCTGTATTATATAATGTATAATGCATTTGTGCAGATATATTCCTGCAGCAGAAGATGGGATGATTTGTGGAGATGGTCCATTTACAGTGTATGACATGTGTATAACCTATAAGAGGACCCTGGATTCAATTCTCAGCACCAAACACCATAATGAAAATGTATTTAAGAGAAGCAGAATGAAGCATACTAAGAAATAATCATAGGGGAAAAATGTAGTGTCAGAGTAACAATTATAAAATTGTTTTTATGTAAGAGAAAAAAAGACCTTTGTAAGTTAGTTTCCTTCTTTCATATGGATGTAGTTTTCTTTCATTCATTTGTCAAACCACTGACTTAACATCATGGCGATTGAAGATTGTATTGTAATCTACTTGTTAAAGCTCTTGGACATAGCATACACTAGCAATTATAGATACCAGTGCATATTAATGAATGAGTTAATATTCATTCTTTTTCATTAGTTTCCTTTCCTCCATGAATTCTTGTTTAATTTGGAATCAAGTTAAAGAAGCAATGACAGTGGCAGAAATCAGAGTTTGGAGACCAAGAACAGAGAGTTTTTGGTAGATTTCTACCCTTTTCCTCAAATTGTAGACTAAATAACTGAATAGCAAAGATAGACACTATTATGAAAAAGATAATCTATAGTAATATATCTTACTAGAAATAGGTAGTTTTACTTATTGGGCTGTCATTTTACAAACAAGCCTAACATCAGGTTCTCTGGCTGCTACTACGCTTTACCTCTTCTTGCAGCAGCACCTCCTTACAGATGTGCCATGGTTTTTCTTTTGCGTCCATAAAAAGCATAGAGACATTTCTGTGAATTTAGCCATATATGTGATAGAATTGTCTAATCTTTCTAAAATCATTACTGCTGCCATAAAATGTGACAGATACTAGAATTTTATTTTTAAGTTCTGAGGTAACCGATGGAAACCTTAAGAATTTCAGAGAATTAATTAACTTCAAGTTTGTGACCCCATTTTATTTCTGTTTTCAGTGTTCTTTGTTCACCATATTAACTGGTACACTTTAGTGAAGACAGTAAGCATTAAAAACTGAGTAGCACTGTAATAAGTAAATGTTAGTATAATTCACATTATGATTTCCCCTTTTAATAAAAGGGGGAAGTTCCAAGTAGAGCAGTTAGTTGAAGTGTGCCTCTCCCCCTCTCTCAGGTGGCTGAAGGTAAACCTGCAGTGAGGTCTTTTTCATGGAGAATACTTAATCTACGCTAAATGACTGAACATCAGAATGCAGGTGGCAGAGTAGATAATAATCCAGAAGTTACTGTTAATCATGCCATATTATTCTCCCTTTTGATTGAGAACCATAAGTTCCATGATAGTAATCTTCATGTGAAAAGCACATATTTGTAAATTGTATTTTTTTTCCAGACGTATAGGAGAAAATTTGAGTGTCTCAGCAAGTTCTGTAGAAAATGAGCCTGCAGTTAGTTCAGCAACTCAAGCAAAGGAAAAAGTTGGGATGATTCTCCTTCCCAAACCAAGAGTTCCTTATCCTCGCTTCTCTCGGTTCTCACAGAGAGAGCAGAGAACGTATGTGGATTTGTTGGCTAAATATGCAAAGATCCCCTCAAATTCCAAGACTGTTGGAACAAATACAAATGAATACCTGCAGTATCTGGTATGTGTGTATTCTGTTTAGTAAAAATATCAAAAATTAAGAAATAACTCTACATTTCCTTTAATTCTCTTTGCCATTGTTAATGTATTATTTATTTCTCTTATTATTAGGTAGTCATATTTACAGAAATGGGAAAGAAAGGAATTTAATTACAGTGTTGGCACTTTAACCCTTCTGTTGATTTTATTGTGTGTAGTCCTGGCACCTGCTCTGCTGCGTGGTGCCCTAGTTCTAGTTCATCTTACGTCCTAGCAAGAACATCTTTATAAGCCTGCTGGGGCCGTTCTGAGTAAATTGTGTCCTTGTCTCTTCTTATAGAGATGATGCTCTGCTGAGTGTCTTCCTAACAAATTCTTTGTGTATTCCTGTGATTTTTTTTTAAAAGATAGATTCTTTAAATAAAGTATTTTTAAAATAAGAGTTTTAAGATCAAAGGCTGTACTTGTTTTTAGAGCATTGGGCTGTAGTTATGGATTGATAAATTATTCTTCAAAAGGTTTGAATTGTTTGTTCATTTCGTAAGGCAAAAGGTTGTGCAGGTACCTTCACCAACACCAGATAATTGCTTTCTCTTTTTTGGCCTATGTTATATGAGGAAATGGGTGATTTCTTGTTTTACCTAAATAAATACACCAAGTACTAATAAAATCTCCGTGTATCTATAAACCATTGTTTTCTATTTTTCTTACCATTTTGTTTTTGAAACAATGACTTACCTATTCCAAGCTGTCCGCAGTCATTGGTACCAAGGTTGACTGAACAACCACTGCTGCGCCTCCTGCAGTGCCGAGGGTGTAGAATGTGCCACCACACCCAGCAGCAGGCAGTTGCTGTAACTTTCCCAGACAGTTTGCTCTTTTTCTTCTTAGATGTTTGTCTTTTTAAAAAGTAGAAATAAAATTTCCTATGCATATTCTATAATTTTGGTCATTTGCTTTTCTATTTCTAAAGGGTTTTTAATGGGTTTGGGTGTGTGTGTGTACACATAGAGCCTTGGCGTTGAACCCATGCCTCACACATGCTAAGTCCGCAATCTAACAATAAATTATACCCTAGAATTTTTTAACAAGCTTATTAATTATATAGTAATATTTCAATTATTTTCTTTTTGGTTTTCACTCTAGATTTTTTATTTGATGCTTTGAAATTCAAAGTATTAGGGCAACTATTGATGAGTGATTACTTTTAATGAAAGTTTAAATGTGTGCTCTTTTTAAAAGGATATGAAAAAACATGTGAATGAAGAAGTTAATGAATTCCTAAAGTTTTTACAAAATTCTGCAAAGAAATGTGCACAGGATTATAATATGCTTTCTGATGAGGCCCGTCTCTTCACAGAGGTAAAAAGATCATATTTCCATAAACTGTTGAGCAATTGGTGATAGCTGCATCTCTAAGTGCGTGAGGACCCTGCAGCTTAGGGAACCATCTGCTCTAGCAATGTAGTACAAAGAGACCATCGCACTAGTCAGTGTGTGATGTAGAACTTCTGACAGCTCAGTGGAGTGTAAAGGTAGGTAGGTTGCAGTCCGTACCTGGGCTTGCTACTGAGCAAATGACTTATTTGGACAGAGCTGGGTGTCACAAGGCTTTAATGTGCTGCTCAAAATTATTCACAGTTTAGAACTTAGGAAGTTCTTGTTTCTGGAATTTTCCATCAGTCTTTCATTCTTTATTTGATAGCAGGCAACAGCAACTATGAAAGTGGAGCCGTGTAAATGCTTCCTCTTGGAGCTAGCTGGCTTGCTTACTTTATTATTATTTTTTTTTTTGAGCAAGTGCTGAGATAAGTGAACACAGTCTCAAGTGTTAAACACAGTGGGGCATGTGTATCAGGAAGAGGAACGGGATATGGAACTGCAAGACTTGGCTCAGACACTAAAGGCATATGTACCAAGCTTGTCTACCTGATTTCCATCCCAGGAACCCCCCACCCACCCATATGGTAGAAGGAGAGAGCTGACTCCTCCAAGTGTCTCTTGCCCCTTGCCTGTTTGCACCCCCATCTCTGTTTCTGTCTTTCTCTGTGTGTGTGTGTGTGTGTGTCTTTCTCTCTGTCTCTCTCTCACACATACACACCAATAAATAAATAATTAAAATGTACTAAGCTAATTATTGATTTGTAACTTGAAACATTTGTAACTATGTAGAAGGAGGAGGTAAAGATGTAAGTTAGAGCTTCTGTGATCTAAAATACATCCTAGCTGGTGTCATGGCACATGCCTTTAATCTTAGCACTTGGGAGGCAGAGATAGGCAGATCTTTGATCTCTGTGAGTTCCAGGCCAGCCTGGTCTATGTAATGCATTCTAGTCCAGCCAGAACACTATCCAGTGAAAGCCTGACTAAAAAATAAAGTTCTAGCTACCACCCACTGACAAAAGATGAGTACCTTAGAAGACAGCACATGTGTGTGCTTTTAAAATGATCAAAACTTCCCCCAGTGATGCTCTGCTCCTCTGAGTTACTTTCATGTTATCATAGGTATATGCTTTCTGTGGGTAATGCTATGAATACTTCTTCCCAAATACATTTCCTGGTTAGTCATTAATATTTTGGAAATTGGAGAAGAAACTTAAGTACTTAGTCATTGTTTTTTTTTTCAAAGACAGGTTTTCATGTAGCCTAGGCTGACATCAAACTCCTGGCCCTCCTTCCTCTACCTTCCAAGTACTGAGAGTTTAGGAATGTGCACATATGGCCAGGCCCAGCTTCATGTATTGCTCTACTGTAATACATTATGCAGAAAATTTCATGTGGCTTCATTTCTTTTGTCAGTTTCCTAAGAAGTATAAAAAAATCTTGTCTTCTTTATATAATTTTAAAATTGAATAAGATCACTAATTTTAGTATTATTAAATATCACTATTTTAAGAAATTAGGTTGAAATTTGTTATAAAAACAAAGATTAGATCAAATAAGAAATAAACAGAACGTGTGGATTATTGGAAGAAGATGGAAGGACTGAAAAGGATCTAACTTTGCAATTAAGGAATGTATAGTCATATGTAACTGAAGAACATTTGTTAGGGAAGTATAATACAGATGAATAGTTTTTATTTTCTATTTCCCAGCAACTCCTAAGAGCTTGCATTGGACAAGTGAAAAAGTACCCAGAATTTTATACTCTTCATGAAGTTACCAGCCTAATGGGATTCTTCCCCTTCAAAACAGAGATGGGACTGAAGCTGGAAAAGACTCTTCTTGTTTTGGTAAGGTTTATTCTGTGAAGATGAAGGGGGCAACTGCAGGCTTCAGCTAGAAACCTCATTTATGTCTCATGTGGACACTGTGTTTATACTTCTGAGATACATGATGCAGGTGCAATACCTTTTTAAAAATATAGCTACTAATTTTGTTTCTTGACTTTTTTTCCCTCCCACTTTCCTTAATACTTTTCAAATAAAGTAGGGAACCCCACTTAAAGATATATTCACAAATGCTTGAAAAATAAGTCTATGGAAAGGATATTTTAGTGCTTTCATTCTTCTGTATTGTGATTTATGCTTCATTTAAAAAAGTGAAACTTAAAGTGGCAGGAAGATTTCAAGAGACCTTTTTATATGCAATAACAATAACAAAAACATTGCTTATGGTTGTCAAGCAAAATCGTGAATGAATGTCTTAGCTAGAGGAAATTCTAAGATTGACATTTGAAATTTCAGTTAAGTTTTCTGTGTTGTAAGAAAAATACATGAAGGCTTTGACAGTAACATTCATTTTTCACTTATTTAGGGCAGTGCAAAGTTTGTAAAAACAGCATTTCCCTCGATGCCTGTGAAATTACAGCTCTCAAAAGAGGACATGTCTTCCATTGAGACCCCACAGCAAAAAGCTGAAGTTATGCACTGTGTAAGTTTCAAGAGGCTTCTCTAAACACTTAAAATAATCTTAATAATTGTATTACACAAAAAGCATGAATTCAAGTGGGGCGTGGTGGCGCACGCCTTTAATCCCAGCACTGGGAGGCAGAGGCAGTCGGATTTCTGAGTTCGAGACCAGCCTGGTCTACAAAGTGAGTCCCAGGACAGCCAGGGCTACACAGAGAAACCCTGTCTCAAAAAACAAAACAAAACAAAACAAAAAAAAAGCATGAATCCTGGTTGTTCTAACATTCTTTCCATAACATTCTCTTTCCTCCTCATTACTTTGTAGTGGAAATGTTGAGAATGACCTAGATAATAAGGTGCATATGATTCTGTTTATTTATGAAGCATAAATCACAATGTCACAATGTAGAACACAATTGTTTTTCAGGATATTAGTAAAGACCCGAACGCAGAGAAGCTTGTTTCAAGATACCATCCGCAGATAGCTCTGACTAGCCAAGCATTATTCACCTTGCTCAATAACCATGGACCAAGCTACAAGGAGCAGTGGGAAATTCCAGTGTGTGTTGAGATGATAGCTGTGGAAGGTGCGTGATTTGGTATCCCAGATAATGTACTCAAAGGGCTGGAACTCCCCCATTTCAGCTATGCAGACATAGATGGCTGTGTGCCACACACAGGTCTCCATCTTTGTTTAAGGAGAATGAGAATCTGACATTTAAACTCAGTAGAGCTTATTCAGCTGTAAAGTTACAATAAAACTGCTGGAACCTGTGGTACCTGCAGTCATGTGTAGGGGTGAGAAAAAGAGAAGGAATTATTACTCAGGCTAGCCAGAAATAGGGGAAGACGCGGGACTCCTTTTTTGTCATTGAGATGAAGGAATGCATCGCATTAGATAGCTTGCAATGGACAAATTTCCAGGACTGCTTTGTAATTGGGAACCAGAATTAAAATGTGTTGACAGAAGATAGCCTTTGTTACCAGTAAATTAATGTTTGCACATTAGTTCCCCTGTCAGTCTGGTTCATATTTGGTCATTTTATCTTCCAAACTATCTTCTAGTTTATCTTCCAGTTAGTTCTAAAGCCCAGAAACCTTTAAACATTGTTAGAACACATTTCTCCTTCTGGCTGGGCCCCCTTGTCCTTTGGTACTAAGGGGCTTAAAGACATGTAATCCAAAAGAGACAGATGCGATGGGCATGACACCATTTTCCTATCCTGTCTCTGTTTAGTGATCCTTCTGCCATGCATCCTTTTCCTCTTTTAAAACTACCAGATAGTAATCACCACTTGTTTTTGTTTCTATTTTAAGGTTCCAAACCAGTTAAAGTAATTTATATCAATTCTCCACTTCCTCGAAAGCAAATGACAATGAGAGAAAGAAATCAAATCTTCCATGAAGTTCCATTAAAACATATAATATCAAAAAACACATCTGTTCCAGTCTCTGCTGTCTTTATGGACAAACCTGAAGAGTACACCTCTGAGGTGGACGTATGTAATATTTTTTCTCCCCTGTTTAGGATATATTGTTTATCATTTTGAAGCATAAACTCATGTTGCAAATCTCTAAACTTTGTAGTTAAAATAGTCTTTAATATACATGCAATGAAACATTACATGGTATGTGATTAATACTGCAGTTTTTGTGTATCACTTATGATTTTTTAAAATATGTTTAGTTTTAGTTATATGTAGGTGTGTGCCTGCATGTGAATATGTATATGTGAGAGTAGGTGTCTTCAGAGGCCAAAGGCCTCAAATTCTCTGGAGTTGCAGGCAGTTGTGAGCCCCTGATGTGAATGCTTAGAACTGAACCTGGGCCCTCTGGAAAGGCAGCAGTTGCTCTTAACCCCTGAGCCATCTCTCTAACCCCCTTATGTAAAATAAATTTTAAAAACCAGCACAGTGATTTGAGCATACATTCTAAAACAAGATATATGAGCAGCTGACAAATATATGAAAGAATATTCACCATCACCAGTTTCCATGACAATGGAAACGCAAGTGAAAACCATGTGGTGTCAAGGAGAAGGCTCAGTCACTAGTGCTTGCTGCAGAAGCATGAGGACCTGGGTTCTGATCCCGAGCACCCATATACAAAGCAGGTGTGACTGAACATACCTGTAGGCACAGCACTGGGTGGGTAAGGAGAGAACAAGGAGATCTCTGGAGTTTATTGGTCAGCCACCCTAGCTAAACTGAGAGCTCTAGGTTCCGAGAGAGTATTCACCTCTCAGACAATAAGGTGGAGAGTGACTGAGGAAGAGGACACATGGCCTCAGCCTTTGACCTCCACATCCCTCATCCACACAAACTGCAGCGAGGTATCATCTTCTCAGAGTAAAAGTGGAACAACAGAAGTGACTAGTGCTAGTTAGGCATGTGGCTCATATGGTAGCCCCACTGTTTGGGAAGCTGAGGCAGCAATTGTGCAACCTGTGTCAGAATTTACAAGTAACAAAAAGATACACACTGAGGAGGATATGGAGCACTTGTTCAGAATGCAAGTTAGTTCAGCCACCTCAGAAAACAGTGAGGAAGTCCCTTAAAAATAAGACTGTCATATGTTCCAGCAACTGTCTAGTGAACAGATACTTCAAAGAAAATAGCAAACCAAAGAGCTTAGACCCTTGTGCCTAATGTTGATTGCAGCATTATGCACACTGGCCCAGATATGGAGTCAGCTTCAGTGTCCAGGAGTGGGCAATTGGAACAAGAAAATGGGATGTATATATACACTGGAATACTAGTAAACCTTTAAAGATAAGAAAATTCTGTCATTAGCAACAGTATGAATGTACCCAAAGATCAGAATGTTAAATAAAATAAGCCAGTTACAGAAAACCAATGCCATGTGAGTTCCCTTTCTAACGTGACATCCAAAAGATAAGGCTATAGAAGGGGACAGCAGAGCAGTCGTCCCAGAAGCCAAGAAGGGCAGCTGGGAAGAAGGCTGGAGAGAGGTTAATTAACAGGAGCAGAGGCACTGTGAGACAGAGGTAGCGGTTAGTATGGTTCTGTAAGACAGGAAGGCAGCCATAGTTAATAGTATTTTGTATTTCAAAACTGAACAGAGAATGGTCTCATCAGAGGCCATCTGTAAGATGGCTGTCACATTACTTATTAGCGATTTGAGTTCAAGCTACATGCAAACATTACAGTGACAGTTGGCGTGGTATAAATATTAGTTTTAATGATGTGTACATAAGTAATTTACTATGATTAGTAAAGTGAAATATTTTGTTTATAGAAAATAATCCATTCTGCAAATATTCACTGTGTGCTAAAGATGGGTAAATAGGAATGCAGCCTGGTGTCTCTCTGTGCTTACACTGTAGTAGACAACACATACTGCATATGCAACAGCAGAAATAGCAGGTACTGGTAAATATTATGAAGAAGAACAGGATACATTAAGAAATAGGAAAATCGACAGAAATGGGGCTGTTTTATAGTAAGGACAAAGAAAGCCCAGCAATAGTATATATGGTCAGAGATTTTTTTAGTCAAGTAAGAAATCAAACAATTTAAAATAAGATAAAAAAATGTTTTTCTACCTTTAAGAACTTACAGTCTTTTAAGGATGTTGATGTTTTCATTTTTACATGTTTATAATTTTTTCTGTTTGCCATCTGAGCATTGATATTTTCAAGATGTATCATAAAGCACTTCCAAATTGTTTTATGGTTTATTTTTTTACATTTTAATTTTGGAATATATCCTGGTGGCAAGTGCATATCAAGAGATGAGAAGTGCTACAAAGAAACAAAGTAGATTAAGAAAGATAAAAGTCACAGAATGACTCTGCTAATGGGCCTTCCCATTGCCTAACAGCCATGAAGAAACTGTCCTGATCATCCAAGTTCAAGGTTCTCCCCCAGGGTATATGAAGTGAGCATACGTGAGAGAACTTTAGGTCTGGCATTTCACAATTTATTTTCCTGTGCTATTATACCTTGACTGTCTATGTGACCATTTTCAAGGAGAATACAAAATTAAGTACTTGAATGTAAGTTGTATACATTTTGGAGCTATTAGACTTGTCTTTCTGCTGTGTTGTATAAATATGAAGGTTGGGACATGTAGTGTGTGTATGCACATGTGGAATCCAGAGAGGTCAACACTGAGCATCTTTCTTTATTACTCGCCACCTTAGTTTTTGAAATATACTCTCTCACTGACCCGGAGGGTAACCTTTTCAGCTGAATTGGCTGGCTAGCAAGTCCCTGGGATCTTCCTTCACCGTGCTCCCTCCTCTGCTAGAACACTGGGATTACTGGCACACATCACCATGTCTGGCTTTTGCTTGGGTGCTGGAGATAGAGACTCAGTTCCTATGCTTGCATAGAAATCCTTTTACTCACGGAGACATCTTTCTACTTTTAAAAACATGAACTATGATGTTATTGATAAGGGCATTAAGTAACTATGACCTGACTTTTCCCTAATAATGTATCAATATATTTTCTTCCAAGATGCCCACTGAAGCTAGTGAGTGCCGGAAAATTGAAACTCTGGAAAATTTGGATATGGACTTTGATGGTGATGTCACAGAACTTGAAACCTTTGGAGTAACTACTACTAGTCCACCTAGGTCACCAAGTTCAGAAAGTGACTCCTCTGCACCCCTCATGACAGATGTCCACGCAGTCCCCAAAATAGCAGCTGTGCCTGTGGCACCAGCTACGCCTGTGGCACCCACTATGCCTGTGGCACCAGCTATGCCTGTGGCACCCACTATGCCTGTGGCACCAGCTACACCTGAGGCATCAGCTACACCTAACATTACTGATGATTCTAGAAGTTTATGTCAGATTCTGATGAAACAATTACAGAAGGAGAAACAGCTATTCTCTGGTGTGGAAAGTGGTCCTGAAGGGTGCAAAAATAAAGATGATCAAGGACTTGAACCATGTGGTGAAGAGGTTCTCAGTGCCAATGCAAAATCTCTAACACAAGATAATGAAGTCCACAGAACTGAGGGAATTTCTAAGGAAAGTGACGTAGGTGTGCTGTGTACCAATGATGAAAGACAGGGTGATCAGGGGAATGCAAACAATCCTAACAACACAGCTACTGCATCAGAAGCAGCTGAAAGTGAGAAAGGGATTCCTTGTGGCAGTGATACAGATGAGGACTGCTTAATCATTGATACAGAGAGTAGAAGTTGTGATGGAAAGACAGCTGATTTAGGTTCTAGGCCAAATTCTTCAGCACAGGCTTCTGCGGGGAACCAGGCCGCTACTACTGTTTCTGAGGAATCTTGTGTTTTAAAGAAACCTATCAAAAGAGTCTACAAAAAATTTGATCCAGTTGGAGAAATTCTAAAAATGCAGGATGAGCTTTTAAAACCAGTTTCCAGGAAAGTACCTGAGTTGCCCTTGACTAATTCAGAAGAATGTAAACAGCCGCCTGCTTCTGAGCAACCCTCTGCTGCTTTGGATGCCACTACCTGGCCAAAATCCAGTTGGCCCTCTGCGTTTCAGAAGCCTAAAGGACGTAAGTGAATATCGAGAACTTACCAGTTTGTCTCTTGCTTTTCTTTAACTTTTCTTTCTTCTTTCATACTATTATAACCCATTTTATAATTTTTACCTAGTCACTAACATTTTATTTCAGTCTGTTGATCACTTTGTATGAAATATGTCCTCTTTGTATATCTATCCAACTTATTTATGTGCTATAATCTGTTTACTTGGCATATACCTGGGCTACTAAGTTTATGGAGGGGATCGCAGTCATTGGCCTACCCAGACATTCTGTCTGCTCTGTAGTGGACTACAGAAGGAGTGTGACAGTGCTCCTCATTCCTCCTGGCTTGGGACTAGTGGGGCCTTTAAAGTTCTTCCTTCTCAATGCTTATCACCCTGATGCATGTTTTGCCCAGTGCTCGTGGAGGTATTTGTGAAAAGAACCTTAAAGCTCTGGTTGACAGCTTTCTGAGGCAATGTCTGTAAGTAAATATGGCCCAAGGTGGAGAATTGACAGTCACAATTATTGAGTTGCTATAGCCCAGATTACAATGCATAAAGGGGTTGCATACTTTTAAATGGTAATGAGGAGTGTTTTTCAAGGATTGCCATATGAACTTCAAGACTATGTGGAAGATAGATCAGAGTATACAGCTCCTCAAGAAGGAAACTTTGTCTACAAGTTGTTCAGCCTACAAGACCTGCTGGTACTTGTGCGGTGCAGCGTCCAGAGGGTAGAGACGAGACCACGCTCCAAAAAACGGAAGAAGATCAGAAGAGTAAGTTATCTGACAGTTGTGATGTGGCAATGCGAGTGATAATACCAAATGCTAAATATGGCATTCTAACAAAATTTGATTTTAAATTACTGACCACTCCTATAATATTTCTGGGTAAACTTCTTTTAGTAAGATGTTGAAATCAGTTTTAATAAGATACACACTCCATCATCATAAATGCTAGTAATTGCCTTGACTAGTACATAAAAACTCTAGGGAAAATGTCATTTAGATTGATTTGACCAGACTAACACTCCTATCTGTGTATGACTTTGCATTTTCTTGTCACCTATGAGCCCTTTCTTTACCCTGAGACATTTCTCAACATCTTTTAGAAACTTTAAGAGTCCTGGAGTTTAAGGCTGCTGGGGCACCAGTTTGGCTCCTTTTGGAGTGTGATATAAAGTCTCCTCAGAAAATGAAGCAAATGATTGTTACAGCTTTCCCAGTATCCCTTCTGCAACTGAGCTTCTCTTAGATCACTTGACACTCTCCACGTGACTTCTGGAGTCTGGGAAATAAAGAGAAGCATGTTTTAATTGGTTGCTAAGAAGTAGAAGTACTGAAGTGTCTTTTATTGTTTCTTAAAAGCATTCTTTTTTTGAAATGTTCATTTATTAAGAGAGGGTATGTGTTTGTACATGCATACACATACATGTATGCACATACATGTGTGAATGGAGGTGTGGAGGTCAGAGACAACTTCTGGAAATTGGTTCTCTTCTTCTGCCATGTGAGTTCCTAGGATAGAGCTCTGGTCATGAGCTTGGTGGGAAGCAGCTGACACACTGACACATTGAGCCATTTCACCAGGTCAAGACAATGTCTTAAATTGTATTCTTTTTGTAAGCTTTTTCATTATTTTCTTTTATGTACTTTGGTGTTTTCCCTGCATGACCCTGTGTACCACATCTGAGTACCTGTTGTCTGAAGATTCCAGAAGAGGGACTTAGGTCCCTTGGAACTAGAGTTACAGACATTTATGAGCTATAATATGAGTTCTGGAAATCAAACCTGGATTCTAGAGCAGCAGCCAGTGCTCTTAACTGCTGAACAATCTATCCCCTTTGTGTGTGTGTGTGTGTTTTAATTTTTATTTTTATACTTATTTTGTGCTCTCATTTTTTTGTAGGCAACCTCATTTCACATTCTACCTTGTGAATCTGTACCACTTTGTCTTCTTATTTATATGTTCAAAATACTGTTGATGCCAGTATCTCCTAAATAAAAATAGCACAGGGAAACTTTGGACACCAGTTTAATTATTGACCAGTATAACTTGGTAGGATCATTGTAATTCTCTCAAAAAGTAAAATTTATAAATATCAAGCTATAACCATCTAGGAAAAATTATTTATCAAGATGTCAAAATAATTGAGCCCCAAAGAATATCTAAATAGAAGTCATATTTCTGACTGTCAAACTCAGAGTAAAGCTTGAAAGCTTTGCTGGAATGCTTGCCCCTTGTATTGTTGTCCTTTATGTGCTGGGTTAGCACACATGGTATGATTTCCGTACTGTAACGTATACCCCTTGGACTTGTGCCCCACTTTTCTCTCTTTCTGAAATGTTAGCAACACAGAAACTCAATAAAGAGATGAGAAAACTTGAGGGGTTGGAAGGCTAAGAATCTTTGTAAGGAATCCATACTAGTTTGAAAAACTTTAAGATATTGCCATTTAAGAGTGTATCTTTGCAGTATTTCCTTCATGAGAACCAGCTTGTTTAGACAAGGTTTTCAGGTTTGCACAATTCCTGATGTTCAAAACTATCATCTCTGATTTTTTTCCTTCCCTCTGCAGTTTTATTTTGTTGATATCTTCCTCAACAAAACTCTGCACTTGGGGGGCTGAGGCAGGAGTATTGTCAGCAATTGAGGCCAGCTACTCTACATGCTAAGTTCCAGGCCAGAGTAATAAGTCCCTGTCTCAAAAAACAAAACAAAACAAAAACAAAAAACTAACAACAACAAAAAAGCCAGCAACACCTGTGCTTATAAAAGCTCTTGTTTGAAGAGAACTTAAAGACAACCAGTTTGAGAGAACAGAAGTGAAGAGGCTGATGTGGACTAAGGCAAAACTGAAGCTTACACATTCTGTGTAGAACTGTGAATTCCAGGCCACCTAACCGCTAAGTAGCTAGTAGCTCTTGACTGCCAGTTAACCATATATCCTGGGTGCTGCATTTTAAAATGGTTAACAATTTCAGATCCAGTTATTGAAATTTTAGGTTGGCATCCTAGGTCTTGAGGAAAAAAAGACTTCTTAAAGATGCAATATGTTAAGAAGAATAGAAGTTACTCAGTGGTACTGAGAAGACTAAATGTGAACTATCTGTTTAGGAACAGACATAGGATTTAAGAGGTTTATGTAAAAACTGGCAAACAGATGCAAGAAAAGCTTTCACCTAGGCAGCATAGACTACAGCTGCCCTTCTGGGGAAATGGGAAACTTTTACATCACAAATCTTGATGCAAATTGAGATTTGCACTTCAATTGTAGATACTAAGGAGAGAGAAAACATTCAGGCCCTTCCCCTGACTTCCTGGAGATGGCAGTAGAATGCATATAGAAGTAAAGTAAATCTAAGACTTGGTTTTATATCAAAGTGAAGCACACTGCTCTCAAATATACATATACATACACACATATATATATATATATATATATATATGTATATATATATATATATACACATACATACATATATACACACATACAAGTTACATATATATATATATGTGTGTGTGTATATATATGTGTGTGTGTGTGTGTGTGTCTTGAAGATTACTTTCCATGTGTAAATAATAATATAATCCAATTAAGATCCAGAAAGATAATCATCTTTGCTTTGCATCATCTGTTCTGTTCTATTTCTGCTGTAATCAACCATCTCACTGAACACATTTCTTAGCTCTCTGACATGAGGCTTGAGATTTTTGTTTAGGTTTTGATTGTACGTATGTAAGTGGCATATGATCACTCGTGTGCCATGAAACGTGTGGAGATGAGAGGACAATACTAGAGTCTGTTCTCACTATATATATTTTGTGTGGATTCAGATTATTAGGTTTTTCAGCAGTTTATCTGCTGGGCCGTCAGTGGCCCAAATTTCTCAGCATTCTGGAGATGGAATAGAAAATGGAAATTTTGTCTCTAGGTTCTATTTGCTTTAAAGTTGGGAGGCCTAATCATATTTACCATTTGTTTGCTACAGAATTATTATATGATACAATGATTTTAATCCAATAACAATTTTTTTTAATTGATAAGCCACTTTGCGATCTTTACTGCAGGTGCAAACTATGGTCCTTAGAACTACAACTTCTAAAAAATGGAAAGCCTTAGGCACCACCTACGTCTACATTTGAGCAGGCTCACCAGGTTATTACATGCATTACATTATAGGGATATACCATTCAACATCTTACAGACATCAGTAGTCACACAAACCACACCATTCTGTGTGCTGATGGCTGAAATGCTGTTTGAATTTTTCTTAGCATCACTGGTGTGCGAAAGACGCTAAACCACATTAGGAAAGCCAGAAACTGAGAAACAATGATTAAATGTTTTTAGATCTGTGAAAGAAAGTACCTAAAGTGCTAACTAGCCAAGTCACTTGAGTAGGTACTGTAAACCTTGTTTCTTTTGTAGCAGTGAATGGAGAATCCTGTTGGGAGTAGAATTTTCAGGCTGGGGATGTATCATAGCTCAGTAGTAGAGCACTTGTGTAGCATGCACATGACCTTGGGTTTAATGTCCAGCACCATTAGAAAGAATTAAGTTTTCATTGGCAGAAAACACATCTGCTACAGTATTCTGCAAGAAGGTACTTGCTTGCACATTCTCCCTTATACCAGTAATGGGCATAGTCATCTTGCTCCATCTACTTGATATCCTGACCAGGAAGCTCTAAATGGATGATTTGTCACATGCTTAGTGCTTGGAATAAAGTATTTTGTGTTGTAAATTTAGTAATATCCACAGTTGTTCTTGACGGTTATTAATGCTCATTCTTAGAAAACCAGCTGCTCAGGAATTTGAGTGGCTAATGTCTAAAGAGGGGAGGGTCCTTTCTCTTTTCTTTTGAGAATTATTAGTATATGTTAGTTATTGCCTTCTAGCATTTAGCTTTGGGCCTATGAACAATTGTATGTACCAGGCTCTGTTCCAAAGAATCTGCTGTGAATCACATTCGCTGGCAGGGAGTGTGCCTGTTTATATTGGTGATGAGGGCGATGGTTAGTGATCCCTTGTCCATCCTCTGCTTCCTGAATCCATCCCTCGGAGGCAAATGTAGCCATATCTTCCTTCCCAAATCCTACACTATGCAAAATAAAGTTAAATTTCCTGCAAGCACTCAAAAGTTACTGGCTATATAGGCAAATGTATTTTCTTTGGAAAGCAAACTTTGTTTTTGTTTGGGTTTTGATTTATTGTATGTATTTATGATTTGGGGGCACTTGTGTACCATGGAATGTGTGTGGAGATCAGATTTAGAGCTTTGACAAAATGCAATTTTGCATTGCAGCAATTTCCAGTTTACGTGCTACCAAAAGTAGAGTATCAAGGTTGTTATGGAGTTGAAGCTCTGACTGAAAGCGAGCTCTGTCGCTTCTGGACTGAAAGTTTATTGCATTCCAACTGCTCGTTTTATGTTGGTGAGTCTATAGGAGTCCTCTCCCCTTTGTAACTCTCTTTAAGTGCTTACCTTTGAATTCAGCTTTACATACTTCCATTTTGTACTTCTTTGTTTTCCATTCTCTGCTTACGCTGACTCTAGTTAAGCAGTGACAGAGAGTAGTAGTGAGCTAGTAAATCGATTAACACATATTTTGTGATTTTCTTATAATGGCATTCATTGTCTTAGGATTCTCATCTTGAAACAGCATTTGACTTTATTTTGGTTTTGAAGTTTTGAGCAGAAGGAAATTAGCAGGACTCTGAAAGATGTTGCCAGGGTTCTTGTATGGTTAACGTGCTTCACTTGACAAGTTAATGCTCCCATTATTCATTCTGTTCCTTCACATTGGAATGTTACACGATGAACATCTCTGTCATCTCTTGTCTTGGTCTCTATACCAGTACAAGGTAATATTGATTGATCTGTCTGCCCTACTAGCTCCCATCTCCCCCGTCTTCTCCTTCTTTTGATCTCTAAATGTGTTCTTTCACTTGCCCTTTGTTACCCCTACATCATTATTCTTTCTTAGGCCATCACTTTTTTCTATTAGTAAGTAGTTTGAGGTTGGAGCCTGGTAGAGCTTTGTATTCCTAGTACAGAGCATAGGCATTTTCTTGCCTGATCTAGAAACAGTGATTATTTATTTGAAAATTTGCCCTCCATTCTGAGTAATGAGTATTTTGGGGGAGTTCTTATTGTTGTTGTTGTTGTTGTTTTTTTATATAGCATCTGGATGGCCTCAAATGCCCAATCCTGCCTCAGCCTCCCAAGTGCTGAAATGAGTGCTGTACTGCCATACCTGGTTAATGTTTTAGCGCTGGTCCTAGAGTATCTGATTGAGTGGTCTAGAATGGGATCTGGGTCTTCATGCTCCTAACCCGCTCTCAGATAATAATGCTGCTAATCTGGGGCACTCTGAAATCCACCATAGCTCATAGTCTTCGGTGCATGAAACACATTTGCTTTCTGTTTGCTTACCTGCTTCACTATTTATAAATATGCTCAACTCCTTCTCTAGATTAGTGTCTCTTGCGCCTTAAAAACTTTGAGATGTTCCTTTAAGAAAATCTGTAGTCTCATCACAACTTCTCTATCTGCTGTCCAGTGTTATGATGTTTATCAAATCTATAGAGGTGACATTCAGTCAGTCCTCACTTTACGCAATTCTTATAAGCACGACCTTCAGTTATGACAGTATATTAAGAGTAGAAGTTGCATATAAACCTTACTGCCAGCTCTGCAGTCCACTAATTATGAAGTAGATTACAGACACACATGATCAGTGACTACCTACATCCCTTCTTTCAGTCTGTGAAAGAGGTCGCTGTGTACTTCTTACCAGTTTGTATACAGAAATCAAATATGTGGTGTGGTACCTCCTTGTCTCCCAGTGATCAATTGTTTGAGATTTTATGAAAATAGATAATGAAAACAAGGAATTGGCCAGCAATGAGTAAGTGGGGGGAACACAAAAGGTAGTAGTGCCAGAAGTGAAATTGTAATCAAACTTGCATGGTGGAGCTGTAGAAAAAAAAATAGCTGGCTCGGAATGTTAACACTACCACTGCTCAGACTCTTTAAGCGCTGCCACAGAGACTTGGTGAAGGCTAACTACCTAATGATGTAAACGAGAGCCGTACTGTTACATGAAAGACAGGTAACACCAGCATAAGGCTTTAATTAAAGGAACTCTTGGGCAGAGTATAGGAGTTGAGGAGTTGATCTTAACTTAGATGAGAGTATGCCAGTTGCCACAGTGGGGAAAGACACTTCTCTATCAGGAGCTGTCTAAGAAGGCAGTGAGCACTGTTCACACTACTCTTGGTAAGACTTTTTGAAAATGTTATATTGTGCTGGTTTTGATGTTTTAAATTGCAGTGTACTAAATGCATATTTTTTTATATTTCATTCCTCTAAATACAGTTGATGGAGACTTTGGTAAAACATGTAAAAATAGTGAAATAATTGTAAATTTTCTCATTTATTACCAAAATACATTATTTCTGCTTGTATGATCATTTTTATAAACATATACTGCATTTAAAGCTAGGAACACTTATATGCATTATGTGTAAATAATTCACAAACATAGAGGCTTCATTTTTGTTACCTAAAGCAATGCCTCCCAAGTGTAACTCATCTTAAAGTGTGATCAAAAAGAGATTGGTTGTTACTGAAGGACAGTGGCCAGAGATTTCAGCTTCGCAAATCTGGCTCAAGTACCCCAAGGCTGAGGAGACAAGTATCTCAGGCTCTAATAGAACTCACGTGGACTGGCAGGTTAGAAAGCTCCACTGTTGAGAGCTGTAGCTTCCTTGAGGAAGTAGGCCTTCATAGCACTTGGTACAGGATTCCCTGTCTAGTTAGTTCTTTGATAGACTGTATTTGCTGGATACTATACTACATACTTTTATGTTGAAATATTTTTAAGGTAAGTTCTATTAGTAGTCTCAGGTTTATTAAACATCCAAAAATACATTTTTTGCACTTAATATCCTCTATTTATAGCTGTTAAACCATTAAAATGTGTCTTTATTATTAGGAATGTCACATATAATGAGCATTAGAGATGGAGAGGTGAAACTTAAGTTGGCTTAAGAAATAACAAATGACTGTGAGAACAAACAGATATGTTGTCTGGGTGGGAAGACGTCTTGTAAAAATGTTTCTAATTAACTTCTTTGAGCATAAAGCAAATGAGATTAAAGTAGGCTAGATATGGAAAGGAGGTAATAAACTATATGCAATTTTTGTAGTCCTAATGACTGATACCTACTTTCTAAGCAATTTCTTTTGACAATAAAATATTAGGAGTTAAAAATATAAGTAAAATCTAAAACATAAAAATATAAATAAGCCTAAAGCATTATTTCCCGCATTGGTGGGTGTAACTCTTCTTTTTTTTAAAAAGATTTATTCACTTATGTGTATGAGTACACTGTCTTCATGCACACCATGTGGTTGCTGGGAATTAAGCTCAGAACCTCTGGAAGAACAGTAAGTGCTCTTAGCCACTGAGCCTTCACTCCAGCCCCCTGGGTGTTACTCTTACGCTGTGATGTTTTTAACCTTCCTACAATAGTAATAGCCCGGTTTTTCTGTTGACCCATGTGTATTACATTTGCCTCAGAATCTCCTCTGTCGCTTGGTATATATATCACAGCATCTCTGTGCATGCCTCTGCAAATTTTGTTTTAAAATGTACACATTACTTTCTTCAACAGAAATATCATTTTAAGAATATAATATTTTGGATTTTGTGGATTGTAGATTTATATCAGGCATACAAGAAAATAAGACTTTGAATAGATTGCTTTACCCACAGAGACCTTTATGATTGCTTTAATAAAAAATAGCTATATTTTTATAAGTTTCATAATAATGTGTCTTTGATACTTACAGAGCATCCCCTGTGCACAGCTTTGACTTTAATTGCTTGTTTATATGGCGAGCTCATGCCTCTCTTTACAACTTCATGGAGATGCAGCTTTAGTGAGAGCCAGGACCACCATAGCTGAGCAGGGTTTTCTCTTAAATGGGAGGTTAGGGTAATAATTCTCTTTGGAGTATATGGACATGTGCCAACTTTTATATATTTAACAAATATTTTACCATGAAACATACCATAATCTGTATGTCATTTTAAATTCAGGCTTACTTGATACCAGTGAAATATATCTCTCCTTTGAAATACAAAGTCCTTTTTAGTTGAACATCTTTATATAGAGAGCCGAGGTAACTTATTTTTTTATTATTTTATAAGCACAATGACTTGGGTCATTAAGTTTTGTATTTTCTTTTAGGGCATATTGATGCATTTACTTCAAAGCTTTTCATGCTAGAAGAAATCACTTCAGAAGAATTAAAAGAAAAACTTGCAGCACTCAAGTAAGGAAGTGCTTTGTGGCAGGCATTGAAAAGACTGGACTCATGTAATGTGATGGTGGCTTTTCCTGTACCTCTAAATAGTGGCAATGTTTGATTACTCTCTAGATCTTGAGGTCTCCTAACTCAGTTTACTTTGTTTCCATCTACAATGAAACATACTGCTAGCAACACCAGCCTTTCCACTTCATACACAGGAGGCTGGAGCCAGAGCATGTGCTGTAAAGTGCAGGGAAACACACATTTTAGCCCTGTGTAGAGAAGAGGAGGATGAGACAGCCACAGACTTTCAGCCCCCAGAACTATGTGACTGATTGGACAGCCTGACTTCTGAAATTTCTCCATCCTACCAAATGTTAGACATCAGAAGTAAATTAGTGGTCCTCAGAACTCGGAGTGCCTCATTGTGTGGGAAAAGCTTATGCAGATGATCTCATTCTATCACACAAC
Organism: Mus caroli; assembly: GCF_978045245.1. NCBI lineage: Eukaryota > Metazoa > Chordata > Mammalia > Rodentia > Muridae > Mus > Mus caroli. The sequence continues at coordinate 68,113,538 of NW_028227266.1, forward strand.
TTGGCAGGAAAGGCTATGGTAGCATCATGGCCATTTCATACAGAGAAGCTGGGACTGGGAGTGGTTCATTCCAGCAGTGCTAAAGTCACCACTGTTAATGGCAAAGCTCCACTTGACACAGATTTGTGAAGGAACAGTCACACTTGAACCCTGCTTACACAAAAGTCCTCTGTCTAAGGATTGCTTTATATGTGTGCACAGAAAAGTCTTTCAGTACATTGCTAGCTAACCCCTTGCCTTACTTCTCTTAGTTAAAAAAAAAAAAATTTAAAGAGAAATAATAGTGGAAATCAGTTCGTATGTAGATGAGGCACCAGATAGCTAAAATGCAGTGTTTACTTTTCCTTTGGCTGGTCTGACCCCACTCTGCTACGTCTCTGTCATCACACATGCATAAAGTCAGTTTTCTTGGCAACTGATTACAGCTATTCTATATTTTAATTTTATTTGGGTATTTTTAAATTATATGATTATAACAGCTCTAACACAAAATACTTCATGAACATGAAAGAAAATTATGGAATTTGTGTCTCACCCCAGCGTCATCTACTTGCTGGTCCTTGTTTGGCACTAGTGGCTGCTGCTGCTGCCTTTGACTGTGAGCAATAGGCCACACGTTATTAGTGAGGTTATACTTCTAGGTTTGTTTTCAATTTAATTTTATATCAGTTTCTCTTCTGTTTAATAGGATTTCAAGTTTATTTAACATTCTCCAGCACATTCTAAAGAAATTATGTAGGTAAGTACTTTGGGATATTGGCATAGAAATTTTGATTTTCTTTGCTGGAAATTATTACAAGTTTGGATAATGTGCTGTTAGAAATAGATGAAAAAACTATAAGTGTAAAAAGTATCAAAGTTGAAAATTAAAAATAGGAGTGAAAGATAACATGATAGTGTCTGGCTATACTGAAATTGCAAATGTGTTTGTTTTGTTCATATTTCTCTCTGTCTCTCTCTCTCTCAAACACACTATACACATGTGCACACAGACACACAGACACACACAGAACATCTTGCTGTATAGCCCAGTTTGACCTCAAACTGTCAATCCTCTAAGATACATGAGTTTCATTGATTAGAAACTCAATATTAGAAATGTTATTTATTCTTTTTACCAAATAGTCATTTGCTTCCTTATATGAAATTGATGAGAGAGGGAAAAGCCTCCCTAGAAGCTAAGAATAATTCTCTGACCTCCTTTGTCAACACGAGTTACTTGCAGTTTGAAAGTGGTGAAAATGTAGCTCATTATATGTGTGGGCAACTCTGTCTAACTAAAGCTGATCATCTTCATTTTAATAATGTGGAAAAGAACTTTTCTCTTTATTTAGCTCTTTCACCTAGAGGTTATGTATTCTCAAGAAAACATAGCCCACTACCCATGTGCCTTTTCTTTATGGTGATACATTGAATCCCTTGAAGCTTTCCAGAAAGCAAAGAAAATGTAGTAGATTACATCAATTTTTGTGTTAGTAGAGGATTGTAAATGAGGCTCTGACTTGTGTGCAGACCAAAAAGCCAGATCTGTATTGAGCTATGTGCAGATCTACTATGTGCAGAACTGTAGGCAAATTGCTTAGCATCTCTCATATTAGCTTATGCCCAGTTGGAGTTAATCTCAAAAGCTGTGTGAAGGATTTAATATGGAACTGGGTGGTGGGTAGTATAACAGGTAGCTCATTAACACATAAGACTGCTGTGGTTCCTACATCTTCCCTGCATGTTCCCTTGCCTGTTTCTGACACTTTTGAGGTCCTGGACATGTCACATTCACTTTTGTGTCTCTAGTCTCTTACCTACTAGAAACAATATAAGTGTAGTGTTAAATGAATGAAAATGTATGGTTTGAGTATGTCATGGGTTAGAGAGTTAGATGGATTGTTTACCCATTAAATGATTGACATTTACAGATTGATAAAATGGTAAAAAGGAAATGATTAGATATGTTTGAATTTCAGAATAAAAACTTTGAATAGTTGCCTGGAGAGTATAAAGCAATTTTAAAGGCTTCTGAAATCTTTACTTTTGCTGGTCCTGAAATACTTTCCAAAGTGGTGTTCTCTTCCTGTGGCAGCTCAGTTTTGCTCTGTGGGGTTAGGAGAACATGATGAGATTGGCACCATAAACCTGTAAGTTGAGTCTCAGTGTTGGATGCAGCTTGCAGGAAGGGTCCTACTTGCTGTCTCACGCAGCAGAAGATTCTTCACTCCTGATCTACAAGACCTCAGATGGAAAAGTTACTAGAACAGCATATAATTTGCATAAGGCACATTGTGACCTTCCTGGCGTACCCTCCAGTCTCTCGGTTCCTTGGGTCCCACTAGATCCCAGTTACCTGTTACCATATCATATCCATCATGGACGAGTACCTTGCACTTTTCCACCTAAACCACTGCGCCCTGCAGCACAAGCAAAGGTAAGATCTGTTTTACAATTAAATGTTCTATTCTCTACTTGCTGTATGTGTGCATGCACGAGGCATCCAATGCCTGAGTGTTTGCCCAAAGCACACTTGTATTTCCTTAGTTACTATTTATGTATATCCTCTTCCATTATATAGTTGAGGCAACTTGTAAAAGAGTCCATATAGTAAAATTATGATATAATTAAAAATTGATTAGTAAGATAAAGAAATACTTAAAAGCAAGCACTAGTAATTAGTAAAGTGGCTTATTAAAAATACAGTAAAATATTAAGAGCGAAGTTATATTATGCTAAGTATTTTATAACAGGATTTATTGAATTATTATTAATGTTATACTCACTATAAAACCCTTCTAGAAATATCAGTTGAATAGCCTATTTAAACCTAGAGTTTGAAGATGTCCATCTACACTGTGCCTATCATGCCACCCATTCCTTGTCATGTCACTAGTTCAGTTTGAGCTTAGCCAAGGAAGGACGCTGCTGTCTGCAAATGAATCCAAATGTCTGTAAGCACAAATCCAGTGTGTTTTCCTGCCATGTTGCTAAACACCTTCTAGTCAGAATACTGAGGTCGTTCATCTCTGTCTGGTTTCCTGGGAGCTCCTCTAGAGCTCACACAAAGCTCACATGGAGCCCATATGTGTGTCTTGTGAACACTGTCTTCTTTTTCCCTTTCTCTGTTATGCCCAATTAGTCTGTGAATGTCTCCAACTACTTTTGAGAAAATAGCCTTCCTACAATTGCCAAGAGCATTTTAATTGTTGATACTGTTTGTATTGTTTACATTGGGTGGGGTTGTGTATGCTCTTCAGTTCTCCATCCAGTGTCACCGTTTGAGAAGATCATTCTATTTACTTGTCAGTATTTTGGTGCATGCCAAGCAGCCATCTACCTCATTCCTAGTGAGCTTAAGAAGAAATAGAAATGTGCCAAACTCGTTGAGAAACTGAGAGCATGGAGAAAGTTAGTTAACACTGTATTTACCTTCGGTTTCGGTGACTGTTTTTAGTTTATAAATATTCTAACTAGTGATTTTTATAATCTAAGGAAATTTCTTAAGTAACTTAAAAATAATAATTAGAAAAATGTTTTTGAAACCCTATATTCTAAAAAGACAGTTTTCTTTTAATTTAGAAACACTAATCATAGTCTGCCAACTGTAACATGTAATTCTGTATGGGGTGTTTTATTCCTTTTTGGTGAAAATGAGAGGTTTAATAACTTAGAACTGAACAACTTTAAGTTAAAGACAACTTTTTTTCTTTCTTTGTTTTCAAGATAGTGTTTCTCTGTGTAGCCCTGGCTGTCCTGGAACTCACTCTTTAAACTAGGCTGCCTCAAACTCAAAGAGATCTGCCTGCCTCTGCCTCCCGAATGAAGAAAACATACAAGGTGTTTTTAAAAGAAGTGAGTGTATAGACTAACTACAAATATTGAATGCTTATTATACCTGAGCATTTCTTGGAAGATTTAACTTTTTCAGTAGAGTAGTCAAATATGCAGTGTAACAAGAAAATTTTGATAGACAAGGAGAAATTCTGTGTGAACACATAAATACATTCTAACTATTCAACCATGTGTATTACTGAACAGTGTCCAGTACAGGGACAGATGCTCTTGAGATTTTCTGAGACCAGACTGTTGCATAGCCCAGCACTGGTGACATAGACAGTTAGATAACTAACATTCCCTAGGTGTGTTTTAAAAGTCAACAGAACCCCTTCCCCCACAGCTAGCCTATAGTAAATGTGTGCGTGCATCTCCTGGACACCCTGTTCTTCTTTTCTTTCTGTTATGCCCAGGCAGTAAACATCCTGAAGCCCTTTAAGAAATAGCTTTTCCTACAAATCTAAGGACTTTTTCATTGTTCATTTTGTTGTTGTTGGGTGTTGGTGTTCACATTGTATAAGACTGTGTACACTGTGCAGTTCTCCACCCTGATGTCACCTCCCTGCCTTCCTAGCCAGGCCATAGAAACAGGACTTTAATAATTCCAACCAAGCTCAGCACCTGTAGGATTCTAGTCTTAGCATATATGTAGAAAGATCAGAGCTTTCTTAAAACTGGGAAGTCAGAGCCTGTGTGAAGCATTTGTCTGCATCCCTTCTGGTGTAGCCTTGCCTTAGTGTGACCATCCATCCCAACTGCTCTCAAATGAGGTGTTTATCCTTGGACAGGGCTGCAGCCCTGAACTGTAACACATTTTCCAGTTGATCTGCATCTGCCTTCTACTACACCAAGAAGAGTTGGACTGCAGAGTCCCATCTGCTCCCCTTTTACCACTATAGGTTCTATAGTAGCCATTTACTGAACACAGTTTTCAGAATGTTTGCCTTCCTCAAAAACTCAATTAATGAATACCTTCAGGGAAAACGCCTGCTGAGTGGGCAAGTGACAGGCATCTTGAGAGTCAGCACTCACTGGCCGCTCATTGCTAGACCTGAGCATCAGAGACCAACAGACACACTGACTGAAGCGCTCAAGTTTGCCCCATTTCTAGTCATGTAATTTAAAAACAAACCAAAAGAGCTTAGGAAAGAGAAAGTAGAGATACTAGATTATGGTACATTCATAGTGAACCTCCATGCTGGCATTTTGTTCATTAGGCTAGACTGAGAGAGTGGGTTTGAATGTATCATAACCCTACCTTCCCATCTGTGGGATTGACTGCACGGGATGTACAGAAACACTTCTGGTGCGAGGTGGCAAGGGGATCTGAGGCAGCTACAGGCAGCTTTGTGGAAATGGTTGTGGGCTATATACAATTTTGGTCCTGTGTGAGGCCTCTAATTGGTCAGGAAGGTTATAGCATTTCCAAGTCTTCTCTTTAGGCAGGACTCTGGTTCTGGGCTGGGTACAAGTTGGAGCAGGCATGAAGAGGAGATGGGGTTCTCTCACCTGCTCTATCCTCTCTTCCTTTCTAGGCCTTTTCCTCCCCGTTCAGTTGGCATCCTCTTCTCCTTCCACCTCCAGTTTTCTCCTCCTCCGGTTTCTCCCCTTCTTTCCTTTCATATTTTTTATTCCTTCTTTTTTAGACTGCCTCTTCTCCCAACTTCTTTCCTTATCTCCTTGCCTTGCTCCATCTTATGTCTGGCCTCTCGTTTGTCTTTCCATCCCTTTGTATTTCCTCTCCCTGTCCTCACTTTCTCCTTCCTCTCTTGCCTTTCTACAAAATTTCACAGTGTTTCAAAGGCCTGGCCTTTCCTCATTTTCTAATTTCACATTTCAGCATCTTGTAAATGTAACAGCAGTTTACAGCTGAGCCCTGCTCCAGCTTTTTTCCTCATTGTTGCTAGAAATTTAATGTTTTTAAAACTGGGTCAGATCAAAAAACCAAAAAAAAAAAAAAAAAAAGATTAGCCATGTGGCTGGGACTTAAAAATTTACAAAAGGTCATTCCCATGTTGAGAGTCCCTGTGTAAATGATGCAGAGTGGCTTGTGTGCAGGCAAGTTGTGAATGTATTAAGTTATTCTGCTCTTGCTTCATCTCTAAGGTTGGTGGGACAAGAATGCCTACCCGTAACCACAAGAATCCTGTCTCCATGGAAACCAAAAGCAGTCGCCTGCCTGTTCAGCAAGTTGAAAATGAAGGAGTGGCTCGGAATAAAAGGAAAATAATGTAAGGGCTGGACCATAGAAAATGAAGTTTCAGAAAACCCAGTTATAACAGTGTTTAATGTTGAACTTTAAGGGGAAACATACCCAGAAGATCAGCGAGTGAGAAAAGTGTTTCCCCTCGCTATCCTGGAGTTCTTACAAAGTGCCTTGGAAACCTACTGACTGCAGGAATGGTGGTGACAGCAGGAGTTAGTCACTCCTCAGCACTGGTGCACGGAGAATGTAGAATGCTCCATTAGCATGGCAGCAAACTGAATAAGAAAAATATTTTTATAGCATTCTTTTCTAAAGATCATAGGTAGGAAAACCACTTGCTGATTTAGGAACTGTCATGTATTATGTTATCAATTTGATTATATTGCCACTCAAATGAGACTGGCCCAATAGTTAAATATTGCCAATGTTAGAAACAGCTCTGTGCATTGTTTATGACCTATTTTTGTCAGTATTAAAACTGCTGTTGATGTTTGAAAACCTGTTGAAATTCCTTTGTGGACCCCGAAAGTGAAAACAAGAAAGATCCTCATCTCTGAAAAGTGGCAAATTAATATTTTCTTACTAGGCAACCACCCTTGTGTTTTATAAAAACAAAAAACATTCTGTGGTGTGACAGCTTTGGTGGCAATATCTCTACTACTTTGCACAAATTCCATGTAAATGTGGTAAAATACTACCCAAAGCAGAAATAACCATGAGGATGCAGGAAAAAAAACAAAAACAAAAACACTTGATGATCCTATCAGACATGGTGAAGGTGCCATTAAACCTAAGATTGTTTCTTCTCATGTATTGTGGTTAATTCAGAAAGCAGCATCAGCAGTGGGTTTGGCCAGTTTGCATTTGAGGGGACAGAATATGTTTACTTTTTGTTACCTGTTTTTTAATAAACACTAAAAGCTTCAGAAATGTGTTTGTCATTTCAGAAATACAAGCTTTGTCATCAATGGCAATTTTCATGTTGTTCTTTAGAAGGTGTGTGTGTGCGCATGTGTGCGTGTGTGTGTTTTCTATGTCAATATAAAAAATTATACCCAAAAATTGGAGTCTAAAGAAGTGGCTTATTGCAGAGGACCCAGGTTTGATTCCCAATCACTTGGGTGCCGACAACCATCTGTACCTGGAGTTCCAGGGGACCAGATGACCTATTTTCTGGCTTCTGTGGGCACTGCATCTATGTGGTGCACTTACATACAAACAAAACATTCATACACATAAAATTTACTTTAAAAGAGGAAGACCTGGGCCTAGAGAGGTGGCTCAGCGGTTAAGAGCACTGATTGCTCTTCTGAAGGTCCTGAGTTCAATTCCCAGCAACCACATGGTGGCTCACAACCATCCGTAACAAGATCTGGCACCCTCTTCTGGAGTGTCTGAAGACAGCTATAGTGTACTTACATATAATAAATAAATAAATCATAAAAAAAAGAAAGAAAAAAGTTAGACCCAAAATCCTTTAAAATAATTTGTTGAAATTCTTTTCACAATCAAGTTTTCTTTTGCATTGATTTTCTTGAGAGGTTGGTTACCTAAATTATTAGTACATACAGATTTTTGTTTTGATTTTTGAGACGGGGTCTGTACATAGTCCTGTCCTGTAACTCAAAGAACTCCACCTGCCTCTGCCTCCTGAGTGCTGGGATTAAAACATCCAATTACTATATAATTTTTTTCCATGAGTGCACTGTAGCTGTCTTCAGACACACCAGAAGGGAGCATCGGGTCCCTGTACACATGGTTGTGAGTTGCCATGAGGTTGCTGGGAATTGAACTCGAGGCCTCTGGAAGAGCAGTCCGTGCTCTTGCCTGCTTTGCCGTTTCTCCAGCCCCTACTGTAAAAGGTTTAATGTAGCATTTCCTCAGCCTACCAGTCTCCTTTTAAAGCCCTTCACCTTCCCCCTAAACTTTGTCACATATGTCCAAATCCAGAAATAGTTGTGACTCATTTGTCATTCAGTTTAGGGGTGTGACAGTAGAAGATCCCTTCGAAATTAGCTCTATCCCAAAGATGGACAGTACTTGCTGCAGTCTGCATATCAGAGGCTTCCACTTTCTACATGTGACCAAACCTCTGGACAACTCTGATCAAGAAGAGCTGCTTTTCCACTTAAGCTTAGCAAAGGCTCTTTTTAAACACATATTTAGTGTCCATTGTTGTTCTACATTGCTGCAAATATGAAGGGATTTGTAAGCAAGGAAGTAATGTTGATAATACTATAGCAACATTTTTACTGTTTGGGTTTTTTGTTGTTGTTGTTGTTTTTGTTGTTTTGTTTTGTTTTACTCCAAGCTGGGAATTAGGTAGAGTATTCACCTACCATGCCTGTGACAAAAAGTTCTGTCTAGATACATAGGGGAAAAATGAGATATTACAATATTGTAAGCCTAAACCTGGCTCATTTGTTCTTTTATGTGAGTGTATAATTAATATAAAAGTCTTAGAAAACAAGTAAAAGAATTTGACTACAGCTTTGTATCATGACACATCCACTAAGTCACCATTATTGTCCTGTTACATTCAGACCTCAGAGTATTGTTCACTTCACAGTAGACAATAAACTCTTGAGGGAAGGAAGCATATTTGCTCATCATTAGATAATAGGGTAGTGTAGTATAGTTACCATGCTCAGGAGGTGTGTGTTTCATTACAGAATGGATAAATAAGTAGATATCAAGGATATATGGTTACATGAGCCTGTCCCAAATCAGATTTTTCTTTTCCTTGTAGGTATACATTCTAGTAGAATTTCTGTGGTGAGTGCTCTGATCAAGTACATGTTAAAAGTCACCTTGGGTGGGGGTATATAGCTCAGCAGTAGAGAGCTAGCACGAGAGCCTGAGTTCCATCCTTACAACTACAAAAAAGAAGAAAAAGCCATCCATGCAACCACGTCCTGATAACTAAGGAGGGTGTTTCTGATGTAACGCTTCAGCTGACTGCTTTCTGTCTGGTTGCTGTTGTCTCTAATGCATAGGAGTTAGAGAAGTAAAGCTGCAGACTCAAAGGTCACAGTTGGCTGAAACGCAGGCTGTGCACATGGAGACGACCAAGGAAACGGGATCCCAGCCCACACAACTCGGAAACCAGTAGTGAATTTAACCAAATAAATAGTACCATCAGGGCTCTTGTCAGCATTAGTGTACAGAGTGCACTGGCTAAAGGTTGGATATTAGGAGGTAGGATTTGAAAATGGGAAAGGTCCAGAGTTAATAAGTCAGCACTGTCAATCAGCTATAGCCTACCCAGAAGCACCTGTAGTGCTGGGAGAATGATGGGGTTATTCACTGGGAAAAAAAAAAAAAAAATAGAAGTGTGGTTAAGGAAGAAAGCACATTGGGAGTGTTTGCTATAACCATTTCTACTCCCTGGCTTCTGGGTTTGGACACTATGGTTGCTGAGTGTTAAGTTACCTAATACACCATATTTAAATGACAGATACTGTCTCCTAGTCTTAGTGAATTGGAGTCCAGGTGCAGCCCAGCTTACTGCCCCAAGCTCATGAGCTGTAATTGCAGTCATGCTGTTGACTGGAGACATCCACTTCCTCCAAGCCAAGGTTCACACAGATGTGTGTAGGTGGGCCTTAAATCTAATCAGACAGTAATTGGTTATTTCTATACCATTTGTGCCACTGTTGCACCAGGGAGTTACTATGGTAGCTCACAAGTATGAATCTATTTTTAAATGACCATACATGCCATGTACACATTTAGGGGTGTAAAAGAGACTTAGTGCATGGGGTGGGGGGTGGCCATTCTTAAAGGAGCCATCTCAGCAGCTGGGCTACACAACAGGACCCTGATATCAGTTACTATCAACACATTAAACTGAGGTAGTAATGACTTGTATCTTAAAGAGTTGTATTCAAGCTAGAAGGGACATCAATACAGATTTCAGAGTCACTGGCATATCCATGGTGATTGAAATTGGAGCAAAGGGCAAGATGGATCAGCAAAAATGAATAAGAAAAAGGATACCAGGGGAAACTGGACATTTTAGTTGTACCAGAAAATTCCCAGAAAGTTGTGGGGACAAATCAGAAGGACACAGGGCTAGTTGAAAAGGAGTCCCAGGTCCAAGAAAATTTAAACGTTAAATGACTATAGTAATCATCGGCAATCCTCTGAGTTAAATAGTAATTCAAGAGTCTATACTGATCATAAATGAATAAACAAGAAGGAGGGGACTGTTCAGTTCTACAGAAGGCCAAACAGCCAATGGAATGACAGAATTAGAAAAGACACCCATTTGTAAGCACTAAAGTAACAATTACTTAGCAGTCAGCAGTTAAAGTTAGCAAGAGGGTTTTTTTTTTTTTTTTTTACATCTCCAACAGATTTATTTTTAAAGGAATGAGCTAAGGGAGAAAAAATGGGGGTACAGGAGTATGGACTAGAAAATAAATACAAATGTAAGCTGTTTTACTAATTTTATGATCACAAACTTGTACAGAGAGCAATGCCCTGTACAGAACACACCAGATTCAAACGGGGCGTTCCCTTAGCAAGGCTGAAGACTCAGTCTCTGGCATTTGGAACTTAGGATGCTGTCCTTGCTTTGGGGTGATCGCTGAGTGTTTGGCACTGATCATGCTTTTTTTTTTTTTTTTGGTATTTTCCTCATTTACATTTCCAATGCTATCCCAAAAGTCCCCCCTACCCACTCCCCCACTCCCATACCCACTCACTCCCCCTTTTTGGCCCTGGCGTTCCCATGTACTGGGGCATATAAAGTTTGCAAGTCCAATGGGCCTCTCTTTCCAGTGATGGCTGACTAGGCCATCTTTTGATACATATGCAGCTAGAGACAAGAGCTCAGGGGTACTGGTTAGTTCATATTGTTGTTCCACCTATAGGGTTGCAGTTCCCTTTAGTTCCTTGGGTGCTTTCTCTAGCTCCTCCACTGGGGGCCCTGTGATCCATCCAATAGCTGACTGTGAGCATCCACTTCTGTGTTTGCTAGGCCCCGGCATAGTCTCACAAGAGACAGCTATATCTGGGTCCTTTCAGCAAAATCTTGCTAGTGTATGCAATGGTGTAAGTGTTTGGAAGCTGATTATGGGATGGATCCCTGGATATGGCAATCACTAGATGGTCCATCCTTTCGTCACAGCTCCAAATTTTGTCTCTGTAACTCCTTCCATGGGTGTTTTGTTCCCAATTCTAAGAAGGGGCAAAGTGTCCACACTTTGGTCTTCGTTCTTCTTGAGTTTCATGCGTTTAGCAAATTGTATCTTATATCTTGGGTATCCTAAGTTTCTGGGCTAATATCCACTTATCAGTGAGTACATATTGTGTGAGTTCCTTTGTGATTGGGTTACCTCACTCAGGATGAGTACTACTCAGCTATTAAAAAGAATGAATTTATGAAATTCCTAGGCAAATGGATGGACCTAGAGGGCATCATCCTGAGTGAGGTAACCCAATCACAAAGGAACTCACACAATATGTACTCACTGATCATGCTTTTAATCGGATTTGAACAGAAGAATGGCCACCTGACCCGGGTAGAAGTAGATGAAGTGTTTGGTTTTGTGTGTCACGTGACTGTCGACGTTTTGGCCCACAATGCAGTGCCAGGTAGGGTTTTACTTCTTGTCAAAACCCTTCTTGATATGGGCCGCAATATCCTTCTTGATGTTGTATTTCTCCAACGCCTGGGTAGCACACTCCACCGAGTCCTGTTGTATCTCTTCCCACATGTCTGCATTTTTGATCATCACCTTCCGGTCGCACATAGTTACCCTGGAGCAGAGGCCAGCTGGCTGCTGCGAGCTCCTAGGGAAGGTGCGGGTGCAGCAGAGGACAACCGGTCGCTACCGAAGCCGGGACACATCTAGCAAGAGTTTTTTGATGATAAGTGGGAACAATTACACAGTCTTATTTTAAAAATCACCCTGAAAATTGTTATTATTTGGTGAATATAGTGGGTTTATTAATTTACTTAGAGTTGAAGAAACTGTCAGAAATTGTCCTAAGACAGAAGGCAGCCACTAATAAGATTCAGGAACATAACAGTTGTGTTTCCTAGTTTACGCCAGAAGAAAGTACAGTGTCAGCAATAAGGACTCTTCCTGGCATAAAGGGGTCCATCATGGAGAAATACCCAGAGGACCCAAGCCAGAGACAGTCTATAAAGCAAGTGGGTGGAGATTTTCAAGAATCCCATCTTTTCTATGAAAGACACAGGAAGGCCACAGAGTTGCTCCTGGTTGTGGACACTAGCTAACTGACTCACGACCATGGTTTAGATTTGGTTCCTAATCCAGTGGAGAGGATCATCAGAGCAGCATACCTTAGCACACATAGGTTAGTGAGTATTGGTAGATGAAGGCTAATCTTGTTTTAACCTTGCGAGGCCAGAGAGAAGCCATACTTGTGAAGTAAATGCCTATGTGTATATTGATATGAGATATGATGTCCAACTTATTTACAAGTTGGAAGACTTAGATGTGGAAGGGGCAGTAGGGAGCATTGATACTAGGTATACAAGAGCAATGTGTATACTTATATGTCTTTCTGCAATGTTGTTATGAATTTAGGGTTATGGCAGAGTAGATCTTTTTGAAAGGTACGATTTGCATTATCGGGGAATTCAGGGGAAATAAAGATTAAATAGGAGAGTGTTATTAGATTCAGCCCTCCTCTGATGCTGATTCTGATGTGAAACAGCCAGCAGTGCAGGCGAGTGGGGAGGGAGGCGACCAGGGAGAGTAGAGAGGCCCTGAGCAGGATGTGGAAAGGAAAGTCAGTAAACCAGAAAGAGTACCTAGGGGAAGGGAGTTGTGATTTTTAAATGTTGTGAACTTGTATTTTTAGACACATTTTTACAATACTAATTTAATGTTAGCCTAACTCAATGGATTCAGCCAGCCTGGCCTGCACAGTGGGACCCTGTCTCCAAGGTAAAAGCAAAGATTCCGTTTGAAGGATAACCTACTTTAAAACCTCTTGAAGACAGTCTTCCCAGCTGCAAAGCTTGTCTGAACTTGAATACATAGCCTCTGTTTCTTCATGCAACACCACCACCAAAACCCAAAAGCTTTATCTGCAGGCCTTGGGATGCTGGGAAAAATACCTGTTCACCACTGACCCAGAATGTGCTTCAGTGACAGAGTGTTTGCAAACCAGCCTTTACACAGACCGGCATCCAACATAAACTGCTGGAACAGACTTTAAACTGTAACCTTTTCCATCCCACCTATTAGCAATGATCCCAATAAACAAAGACAATATTGTGTCCATGACCAGTTTTCCTGCTTCTAGAATTCATGAGGCGATTGATATTTTTTTGTCTCCGTGGATGTCATCAGAAAGCGAGGAAGGGCTAATCAGTGGGTACAGAGCCTTTCTTGGGTAGAAGAAATAAGCCCCGAATGTGCTGCTGCCCCACAGAGGCACGGCAGGAAAAGATATGGAACTGTTCTGTGTCCATAAGTTCAAAAAAAGATTGAAACTTAAGTGGGGAATGCTTAAGGAGTCAGATATGCTCACCCAGTTTGAACATTACATGGCGTGTGCATGATTTAAAACATGAGAGGATACTTCATAATTATGTTTGAGCTTAATGTGTCAATTAAAAACATCATTTGTGAAGCACTGAAGAATGCATCTATAGTAAAGAGACTAGAACGTGAATAGATTCAGATTAAATGATGGTTTTCAGAGCTGTTTGTTTTATTGGGTGAGAGAGTTAGTAGTCCTGTACAACTAAGGCATAGAATGCACTGGGTGCGAGAGAGGACTCCATGAATCAGAGCTCTGGCTACTCCTCCAGGGACCCAAGTTCAGCTTCCAGCTCTAACATGGCACTTCACAAATGTCTTTAACTCTAGTTCCAGGATATGGACCGCCCCCTCTCTTCTGGCTTCCAAAAGCACTGCATGTTGCATGCACATAGTACACAGCCATGCAGGCAAAATAACCTGCATAAAAAATTTAAAAAGTCCAGCCCGGCGTAGTGGCACACGCCTTTAATTCCAGCACTCGGGAGGCAGAGGCAGGCGGATTCTTGAGTTCGAGGCCAGCCTGGTCTACAAAGTGAGTTCCAGGACAGCCAGGGCTACACAGAGAAACCCTGTCTTGAAAAACCAAAAATAAAAAATAAAATAAAAAGCCCTTTTTAAAAATAGTGTATTCTACTTCCAGTTTGTATATTGTAGAGTCAGTCATTTATGTTTAACCAAATAGTCTAGGGCCTCAAAATATTGCAAACACATTGACTGTGCTGCAGAATGACACAATAGAATGCATTTTGCAAGTATGTCTGCCCTCTGCCCTACCAAAAGTGATGAGAATTCTAACTCCCCAGTGCCTCTGCAGGCAGATGACAGTTCTGTCCAGCCCCAACCTACAATCTCACACACTTGCACAACCAGTTAGTGGCTTCAGAGTACAGTATGAGTGCTAAAGGAAGTTGTGAAATCTCAGAGCATTAAGCTTGACCGTCTTTGTGCCCCAGTGTGTGGAGGGCGGGGGAGGCTAATAGAGTGGTCGGTCAGTCCCTAATTCAGTTTGGCTCTTTTTAATGCTACACCCTAGTGCCTGCAAACTTTTACTCATAAGGAGCCAGCACTAGGTAACTTTGTAAGTGCCTGGGGCCAAAATGTCATTCTGTATCCAGGGGAGTGCTGAGTTTGCTGACAGGAAGTCTTCTGCCTCCCAGCAGCCAGCGCTATGCTAATTCACATCCAGCAGGCTACAGCTGTCAGCTACAACTTTGAGGGGTTAAGAAATGTCAGTGGATAAGCTTTGAGGTAGCCAGCCCTGTGTGCGTGGGTGCGTGCATGTATGTGCATGTGCATGCATGCGTGTGTGTGTGTGTGTGTGTGTGTGTGTGTGGTGTGTGTCTGTGTGTGTGTCTGTGTGTGTGTCTGTGTATCTATGTGTGTATGTGTGTGTATGTGGGGGTGGGGGCATGTAAAAGCCAGAGGTCAACCTTGGGTCTGTTTTTAATTTTTTCTCTACCTTGTTTTTGAGACCGGGTCTCTTTCTGTGTCCAGAGCTCTCTGGATCAACTAGTCTAATAAGACCCAGAGATCTGTCTGTCCCAATTCGCTAGTGCTGGGATTCCAAGTTTGCCACCATGCCCGGCTCTTTTATGTGGGTTGGGGGGCGGGGGCGGGGTGCACAGCATGTATTTTACCAAATGAGCTCTCGACCAGTCCTCCAGAGCTGGCAATTGTTAGAAGAGTGGTTGGGACTAGCACTGAGGTTGACTCTCAACCCTACCAATGGATATGACCCATCTCTTCTCTCTTCAAGCCTGGGTCTTTTTATTGCTGAAGTCCTCATGCTTCTCAGCATATTCTACAGGCTAGCCACTTAATACTTAATTTATCGAATAGCAACTTAAATAGATAGAAAATTTCCTTTTAGGTGGCAAGTCAGTGTAAATGTGAATCGAGGTCAGATTGAATCAATGAGGGGCATAACTACCATTGGGGACCAAACCCTGAAAGGAGTTTTGGGAATCTCAAGTTGGGAGATAAAGTACAACACTGCGGAGGACCACATACAACCATGAGCTGTTGGAATAGCAGGTCACCCAGTGGGGTAAAGGCCTCTCCATTGGGGAAGTAGAGGAAGAGTCAGCCTACAGGATATGCTGCTCGGGGGTCGGGGTGGGGGATTTGTGGGGGGAACATTGTGGAGCATTCTGCTGACATGGGGGTTAATCAAAAGCTTTTCATGGGACTTGGGGTAGAGTAGGCAAGATGGCTGACCTTCTCTAAAGAGAGTCATTGTACAAGAGATGGAGGATAGGTTGGGAATGAAGGCAGTCTGAGGGCAGTATGAGGAAACTACCTTATGATGTAAGCCTAAGGGCACAGTGAAAGCTCTTCCTGGGCAAGCCAGCCACCCTATGTCTTTAATGCCAGACAAACCTGCCATAATTATTGGAATGCAGCCATGCCCTGGCTTGGAGGTTCAGTGGCAAATGTCCTAGAGATAGGTAAGTCCTAGCTAGGGTGGTGAGTTCTGCAGCCTTTCTGTGAACACATCGGGTGTCTGTGCTTACTTGAAAGCATAGAGCTAAATAAAGTACAGGTTTCTTTCTGCACTTCCTCTATGGAGAATTGAACTCCAGATGCATCATTTGAAGAAACTCTTGACTCTGAAAAAAGATCAGTGACTTCCCAAGAAAGTCACTTAAGAAATAATAGCTCAGGGGCTGAAGTGATGGCTCGGCAATTATAACAGTTATTACTTTTGCAGAGGACCCAAGTTCGATTCCCAATACCATGTGACGGTTCACACACATCTGTAATGCCAATTTCAGGAGATCCAACAGGCATGCATGTTGTATACACACATGCATGTAGGCAAAACATTCATACACACAAAGTAAAAATAAATTTAAAAAAAAAACAGCTCCAGTTTGAAAATGTATCTGAGTTAAGAGCGTGCCCACCTAGAATGTAACCCTGGCTTGATTAAACATGGTGGCACATACCTATAACCCCAGCACTGAGGAAGCTAAAGTAGGAGGACCAGAAGTCCAGGATCATCCTTGGCTGTATATTTAGCCCATGGCTAGCCTGGATATGTGACCTAGAAAGGCTTTGAACAGTCTTCTGCTTCTACTGGCATTACCAGTCTGTACTCCTATTCAGACCTTGGCGTGTTAGCTTTTAAGAGCCTTGTGTTGTAGTGTCCTTACCTATAACTATGGTACCACTGAAATGTCCACCTCAGCCCTTGAAACTTTACCGCTTTATCCTTCCCTCCAAACAAGTAATTTTTAAAGTAGCATTGCTCTTTCTGAATTATTTAGTATATCAGCAAACTATAAAAGCTTGATTGGGCTAACAGATCTCTACTTTGAACCTCATATCAAAATGAGTAAATGTCTTTAAAACAAAAGCAATCCTGCTGCGTTCATAAATCAGTGTCCTCAACTAAGAGCCTGGCCGTGGCTTTGTATACCTTTAACCCCAACCAGACAGTTTTCTATCTTCCTGCTAACTTCTGCCCTCTTAGTCACCAGACTTGGCTGGGAGTGACCGTTAGCTTTTCTACAAAACTATGACCAGGATTTGCTTTTGACAGAAATACTTAAGCAGAGGAAGATAGGAGTGATTAATCATGTCCCTAGTGACCAACCTCGCCACCAGCCTTTATTCTGGATGGGTTGTATAAAAATAAACAGTCACACCTCTGCCCAGCCACTTCCTGCCTGTCCAGAAGGCATGGGCGTGTATTCTATTTCCTCTCTGACTTTTAGGTTGTGCAATAACTTCAAAGAAACCTGAGTAACTGAAACATTGGTTCAGAAAGAGTGACTTGCTGTTCTCTAATGGTTAACTGTCCCTCGCAGGGCTGGTCTTTTCTTCCTGTGTTCTCAGACACTTGGGTTTCTTTTCTGATGTTTGCCAACTTATAATTATTGCTTCCATAGTTCCTGTTGCCCAGCCCTGCCTAGCGCTTGACACTTAGTGGAGTCTAATGTTGGCTGCAATAGATGAACCCATCCTGGAAGTCAGTGACGGTTATAACCAGATTGATCCTGGCAGTTTAGCGGGGTGGGGCATGGAGGAGCCAAACCAAGAATGTTTCCATCTATTACAGGATAAGCTTTTTTTAATCTCTAATTTTATAGAAAATATTTATAAAAATTTGATAAGAAAGGAAATTCATTCTCTCTGTGTCTGTCTCTCTGTCTGTCCCTCTGTCTATCTCTGTCTCTGTCTTTCTGTTTCTTTCTCTCTGGCTTTTTGTCTCTCTCTCTCTGTGTCTCTCTCTGTCTCTCTCTGTGTCTCTCTCTGTCTCTCTCTGTCTCTGTGTGTGTCTCTCTCTGTCTCTCTCTGTCTCTGTCTCTCTCTGTGTGTGTCTCTCTCTCCTAACAGTTTTTCTGAGTCCTTCCTTTTGGGCTGCATAGCCTGAGACTGGAGTTGTGTCTTTGACCCCACCCTGGTTGCTATAGCTGATGAATCATAGGAACCAGAGTCGGGAAAGACCAGTGAGATCATCTGGCCAATCTCCAGATCAGGGAGTGGAGCACTGGGATGTGGGGATGACCAAGAAGAGAGAGAGAGAGAAAAAAAAAAAGAGTGAACTAGAATCGAGTGAACAGCTTTGCCTTTGGCTTCTTAGCACAATCCTCTGACCCACCACCCTCTTAGAAAGCAGATAGGCATCCCTCCCGAGAAAAGCAGATGCTGCCATGCTAGGGGAGGGGCTGAAGCCCAATCACCTGAATAATAAAGCTGGACTGGGACTCATTTAGTGATTGATTTAGCAGTCTGAGAAAATGTGAGACTCTTACCTTTGCAGAACTTTATTAACTTCGAAGCTTGTAAGGAACTTGGAGATAACCTGGCCCAAACTGCATAGTTCCCAGATGTTGAGAGACTATCACTGGAGAAGTATGAAACCCCAGATATACCCAGGGCAGGAACTCAGACCCACCCTATCCCACTATGCACAGTGTCCCCCCCTCCTGGCCTTCCCCTCACCTGCCCCTTCCTCCTTAAGTCTCCATTTCTTCCTTGTCCTCTCTTGGTTCTGTTTTCTGAAGAAATGGCAGGGGTGACTTTGTAACAAGCTGTCCACTCTAGGCCTGACTGCTGTCACCCTGCAGGGAGCATCACAGATCAGGTGAAGCCCCCTTAGCCCACAGGCAGCCTGCCCCCCACCCCACTTCCTGACTTCTCTTCTGGAAATGTCTCTGTTCTTCCACCTGTGGAGACTTGGTTTCACTTCCTGTTTCTGTTCTCCCCCGCCCTGCCCTGTAGATATTGTTAATGGATCATAGTGCCCTCGGCTTCAGTGTCTAGCTGAGCTCCACCTCAGTTCCCTGCATCCTCTTATGGCCTAGTCCTTCTGCATCAACTCTGGCCTTGCGAGTAACAAAATAGGGCTCCACTCCCTCCCGCTCTCCCTATGCTTGTCAGTGGTGACAGCGTGTGTCCCCACCATATGCTCCTATCTCTAGCTGTCACCCCTGTTCTCACAGGCATGTCACATATTATTAGGAATACAGAGCATTAAGGATATTTAACAGCTCTCTGGTGTTATTTTTAATAATGCTGTGTCTGGAAGGCCCAGTGGCATATGCCTTTCTTCCAAGTACCTGGGAGACAGAGGCAGGTGGATCTCTGTGACTTCAAGACCAGCCTCGGCTAGTGAGTTCTCATATAGCCAGGACTATGTAGAGAGACTCTGTCGATGATGATGATGATGATGATGATTACGATGATGATGATAACTTTGTCCAGCTTCATTTGACAATAAAGAAACATTTTTTAATCACAGATACACATTTAAACAACGCAGGACCCGAAAACATGTTGGGGGATCTGTAGTCCAGTGTGAACTACAGCATTAACTTCTTGTACATAGTCAGTCCTTGTTTTCCATGGTATTGGAATGCATTCTGGGGCTCCCTTTCCCATGGGTAACAAAATTTGAAGATGCTCAGATCCCGTCTTTAAAATGACACAGGAGAACCATGAAGACGGGGCCCAGAGAGTGGGCAGGCTGGACTAAGTAAATGCAAAGTCATTGGGCAGGCATTGATGAGACCATGGAGACAGATTTACATATGATTCTAGTGTGCTACCTGATGGCTCCTCTCTTACACTAAGCACCAGTCTTAACTAGCAGTGATCTGTGATTTTGTGTTAGGAGGTCTAACTGGTAAGTGAGCACTAGCCCAGATCTTTGACCACACCAAGACACCTAGCTTTGACCAAAGCATAGGCCCAGGTCATACTGGTCAACTGGGGTTTAATTTCCTGCATGGCTGACCCACTGTGACACTGCTAGACAGATTCCGTGTGCATGCAGTGTAGCCACTCTGGAATGTGACATTTCTAGTCAGGGTTTTCTGGTTTCTGGCTATAAACAATTGTGTGGTTAACTAATGCAGCTATATGCTCACCCCAAATCTAAGGTTGGGGGTACTGACCCATGACTACATTAACCAACCTAGTAGCTCTAAGGAGCAAAATGCCATCAAAGGACCCCATGATAGGAAATCTGGGGTTCATTTCTCTGCTGTGTCTGATACCCATGACCACAGAATAAGGTGGGAGGCTCTCATTTATGGGAAGTGGATTCAAGAAACAGCAAGAGCAATAGGAAGTCACTATATGACGTTGGTAGAGCCATCCTTCTGCCACAGAAGCTGGGGACAGAAGCTGTTGGCATACACACACTATGTGAAGTTGTCAAGGCTGAGGTCTCCCAGTCTTTGGCTCCTCAGAAACAAGGCCATCATGGATTGTGAAAACCTGGAGAAAGCCAAACAAGAGGAAATCCAAGAGGCTGGGGAACAGCCTGGGTAGAAACCACAACCACTGGTTTCCCTTCTAGGGGGTAGCATCCCGGCCCATGACAATAGCAGTTGACTAGCCAGCCATAGGTGGCCTAATACTTCCCTGATGGCATCCAAGTAGCTCCTGCTTACTCTGGCTCCTGCTGGAGTCCCAGTCTCAGTCAGTACCACAGAAGGAAGAAGAGCCTGTCCTCAGCACCCTGTCTCAGCAGATGGTTCTGGTGCTGGACCTCCTTGTTCAGTTAGTTGCCTTGGTAAATGGTCTTCTTGTGTTCCTGGGCTCAGCCCTGCTTCGTCTTTGAGCTGAAGGCTGAACAAAGACCAACTCAGCACCACTTGGACTTTATTTAATACCACAGTGTTTTGAATTGAAATGAAATGAAAATATAATTATATAAAATGACACGGTATCTGCACACTCTCCCATTACAAGTGTGCACACTGTCCCGTGTGCTTTCCAGATATGTGCAGCCTGTAGCCCATAGAGAACTATGTGGCCCTGGAGAGTTTCCAGTGTGGCCCAACGTTTTCACACACTGTACCATCATGTTGCAACGTTAAAAGGCTTTAAGCCATCTTTATTGCTTATAAAATTGAATGTAAGGTGAACGCCCTATAAGTAGTTGTCTTAGTGTATTGTTTAGGGAATGCTGTCCATGCTCGATGCAGGCACACGATTCATTTTAAAAGGTTTTCTGTGAGCAGATGTTTGAACATCTGGGTATGGAAACCATGTATGTGAAGGGTCAGTAATCTTCACTAACATTAGTGAAGTTTGCACAGACAATGGGTCCGAGAAAGAGAAAGACGTATACTTGAAAAAAAAACCTATTGATCTATCGATCTATTTGTTAGGCCAGAATTTAATTATTTAAAGCACTTCTACTTATAAAAAAAAATACATGGCCTTTTCAGTAAATAAGAAAAACCTGTTCTGTGAATCAACGCTCAGATGTGTGTACAAGATCACTAGACCTAAACATAGTACACGGTGCTCATTCTGGACCTAGGTTTAAAGATGAAAGAGAATATGATGTTTCTTTTTTTCAAGTCCATGGTTCCCAGCACTCACTAGAGTCCCTTTCAGCTAAGGCAGCTGCGCAGCATTGGGGACATTTGTTAGGAGGTCCACACTGGCCAGGGGCAGGGCTTTACAAAGCAGACCTTGCAGCTCCTAGTCGGAGAGTGAAGCCCCACACACATGTATAGCACCAGGAGATAAGGTACAACCCAAACAATGCAGAGTCATGGGAATAAAGTCACCAACTGTACCTCTCCCATAAACTTCATGCCTCCACGTGTCTTGTTATGTATATGTGCCCATAAACTTCATGCCTCCACATGTCTTGTTATGTATATGTGCCCATAAACTTCATGCCTCCACATGTCTTGTTATGTATTTGTGCCCAGTATGTATTTGTGTTCTTCAGAAACCCTCCATGTACACCCTGCCTTGATTGTTCAATCCTAAATCACCAGTAGAGAATCAACGTCAAGTGAGGTTTGTGCCCTTCATCCACGTGTTCTAAGTGTGCAGTGTTTTCTTTGTCAACAGAGAGCGCTATAGTGTTCCAACCTGTCCTTCATCTGTAGATGTTTTTCTTAATAATTGGATTTTCTTCATGTGGAGGAAAAATTTTAAAAATATTTGAATGCGAATAAGATGGTTCAATGGGTGAAGGTGCCTGCTGTGCAAGTCCAGAGCTCTGAGTTTCACCCCATGAAAAGATGGAAAAGGACAACTGATGCTACCCAGTTGTGCTCTGACCACCACACATGTGCACATCCATAAATGTACCAGACACTCACATGCGTAATAATGATGATATTTCTTAAAGATCTGAGTGTCCCTCCAAACCTGGCACAGACCATCATAATCTTAATGTCTTTTGTTTTTTGTTTTTGTTCTTTGTTTTGTTCTGTTTTTTTTTTTTTTTTTTTTTTTTTTTTTCGAGACAGGGTTTCTCTGTGTAGCCCTGGCTGTCCTGGAGCTCACTTTGTAGACCAGGCTGGCCTAGAACTCAGAAATCTGCCTGCCTCTACCTCCCAAGTGCTGGGATTAAAGGCGTGTGCCACCATGCCCAGCTCTAATCTTAATGTCTTAAGCAAGCAGCTCACCCTCACCTGGCTGTTTATCTGTTTTCTTTTTTTCAGCTCTTTCCAATATTATGGAAGCACCTATGTTAAATATTAATGTGTGCCTCAGTTGGCAGAATGCTTGCCTAGTATGTATGAAGCCTGGATCCCCAGCTCTGTATAAAACTGGAGAGGGGTCATGTCCCTGTAATCCCAGCATTTGGGAGGTAGAGATCTGAGTTCCAAACTAGTTTGGTATACAAGAGATGCTACTCAAAATATTAATAAACGAGGGTTGGAGAGATTTCTCTGTGGTTCAGAGCACAGACTGCTTGCTCTTCCTAAGGACTCTCGTTTGGTTCTTAGCACCTACATGGTGGCTCACAACCACCTCTAACTCCAGTTCCAGGGGATCCAATGCCGCCTTCTGCCCTACATAGGCTATGCATGAATGTGGTATACAGATATACATGCAGGCAAACATTTATACACATGTTAATAAATGATTCATTTTTACCTTTAAAAAAATACATTTAAAAGGTGATCATTCTCTTGATGTGCACTTTCCAAAAGGCAGCCATGATCAATTTGGCCTCTTTTCTCCTGTGTATTTACATACACCTGTGTGTACATGTGTGTACCGACACATATATGTATTTACATTTAAGGCCTAACATGGATATAATTGAATTACTAATATCTTATTCTGTTTAGCTTTTTAAAAACACTCCAGCCAACAGGATATGGTATTTAAATTTTAAATATATTCAAAGCTTTCATAATATATCAGGTAGCCTTTAATAAAGTTGACAGTAAAATGATATTTTCTGTATGTTTTTATACTAACTAAATCCTTTTGAAAGATTCATGTGTATGACGCTGTGTGTGTGTGGGGGGGGGGGGCGGTTATAAGCACTATAAGTGCGGTCCCTATGTGTCCAGCAGGAGTCATCAGATACCTCTGGAGCTGGAGTTAAAGGCAGTTGTGAGCTCTCCTACCTGGGTGCTCGGGGCCACCCTCAGGTGCTCTGCTAGAACAGGACCCGTGTAACCGCTGAGCCGTCTCTCCAGCCCCTCATTCATACTGAAAGTTATGAAAAATATGGCTCTTTTTCTGAATAGAGGTAAGAGCATGACTAACACGTCCTGCCTGCGGAATTATGTTTTTTCCTTGATGACAGATATTTAACTTCTAAATACCTGTGTGCAAATACAAAGACAAAATAATGTGCAAAATTATGTTGAAAAATGCTGGTTGAAAAAAAATGATGGTGACTGATAGGATTTGAGATATTCATCCTTTGCCTTACCGATCTGATTTTCAAAAAGGTAGCTAGCTCAATGATAGGACACTTGTCCCGCACTTGCAAGACCCTGGGTTCAATTCCCAACACTGCCTATTCCCTCAATTGCAGTGAAATGCACTAAGAACTAAGCTGCTGCAGACTGGAGGGATAGCTCAGTAGTTAAGAACACTCACTGGCTGTTCTTCCAGAGAACTCAGATTTCCTAGTGCCCACACAGTTGGCCATCCAATTCCTGAGGATCCAATGCCCACTTCTGGCTTTCATGGATATCAGGCATGCATGTGGTACACAGATACACACGCAGTCAAAACACCCATACGTATAAAATAAAATAAACATTAGAGTGGGCTCAGGCAGCATCCCTGTGAGTTGGCCTAAGAATGGATTAACTGAGCACAGGGAGGAGAGCTGCACAGGCTCAGCCTGAGTACTGGCACAATCCTTAGAGTAAAGGGGAAAGATGTCAGGAATGTGGGTCATTTTTATCCAGTTGTGTCATAGAGGTCTGGTGATGTAACTCAGTAGATATAGTGCTTGCCCAGTGTGCACAAGGCCCTGGCTTCAATCCTGCCACTATAAAAATGCAAACGTGATAATGTATGCCTGTAAGCCCAGCACTGAAGCAGTAGAGACTAGAAGATCAGAGGGGCCAGGTCATCCTCGGCTACACTGTGAATTCAAGACCATCCAGGGATACATGAGACCCTGCTTCAAAAATAAATAATACCCAAACCAAACAAACTCAAAAAAGCCTTGAAATGCCTTTGAGCAAGATCATTCTGGCTGCTTTGTAACAAATCAGTGGGGAGGCAAAGGACCTGGGATGTTTGAGAATAACACCGGTGTCCTGCAGATGTTTCTTACAGATGTTTCTGAACATATCTCAAAACAAAGTGACTTGTCCACGTGGCGGCCTCTGTGTGGCTTAGGTCATGACAGGAGCTTCACAGAATCTGCCTGAGGTCTTATTTTGAGTCCAGAGTTGCTAGAGCTGAAGAGACTTAAAAGCTAGTAAAATGACCACTGTCCCCACGACCTGCAGGGGACCAGAGTTAGTCCCGCTGAGGGGAAAACTGGCTTTTCAGAGGCTAATCTGGCTACAGAGCTTTCCTGACACTTTTACAAACTGCTGTTAGGCTGGAATGAGAGCTTTCCCTGTCTGTGTGTGTGTGTGTGTGTGTGTGTGTGTGTGTGTGTGTGTACCTGTATGAGTATGTGTGTACATGCATGTGTGTGAGTGTGTGTGTGTGTGTATGTATGTATGAGTGTATATGTGGATGAGTGTGTGTGAGTGTGTATATGTGAATGTATGTGTGTGTATATGTGTGTATGTGTGTATGAGTGTGTGTATGTGTGTGTATGTATGAATGTATATATGTGAATGAGTGTGTGTATGAGTATTTATGTGAATGAGTGTGTGTGTATATGTGAGTATATGTGTGTGTGATGGGGTGTATATGTATGAGTCTATATGTGAATGAGTGTGTGTGTGTATATGTGAGTGTGTGTGTGTGAGTGTGTGTAAGTGTGAGTGTATATGTGTATATAGAGACAAGAGAACAGCCTCTATTACAGTTCCTCAGGGACTCTTTTGAGACATGATCACTCAGTGGCCAGCAACAGGTCAAGTAGGGAAGGCTGGCTGGCCAGAGAGCCTGGCAGACCCACTCCAACCCCCAACTCCCTGATGCTGGCACACATATAAGGGCACACCTCCACAGTCGGCTATTTTTTTTTTAACTTTTTAAAAAAAATTTTATAATTATATTTGTGTACAGAAAACTTAGTGTACATTTAACCCAATTTAGTGGCGAGTTCTTTAGCCTTTGCCTTTTCCAGCTTGGCAATGCAAGCCACAGACTTAGGACCCAGGACGTTGCCTCCCCAGTGGCGACGGATCTCATCATATCTGCCATTATAATTGGTCCTAATAGTTTCCATCAGCTTAGCCAGAGCACCCTTGTCTTCTGAGTTAACCTGTGTGAAGGCAACAGTGGTACATGTCTTCCTGTGGACCAGGCACCCCAGCCTGCCTTTCCCTTGATGATGCAGTAGAGCACCCCCATCTTTCGACACAGGGCAGGTAGGAAAACCACCAGCTTAATGGGGTCTACATCATGGGCAATCACCACCAGTTGAGCCTTCTTGTTCTCCACCAAGGTGGTGACTGTATTGACTCCTGCTCAGAGGACAGGTGGTCTTTTAGTTGGGACGTCCCCTTTGCCAGCAGCTTTCTTCTCAGCACAGGCCAGTAGCCTTTGCTTCTTCTCTTGCTTTGTCTCTGGCCTGTACTTGTGGGCAAGCTTAAGCAACTGAGTAGCTGTCTTCCTGTCCAGCACCTGGGTGAACTGGTTAGTGGCAGGAGGTACTTTGAGCCGCTTAAAGAGGATGGCTCTTTGCCACTGCAGCCTGATGTAGGGGGGCCATTTGACGAAGCATGTTAGATCTCTTTTGGGCCTCTTCTCAAACAGAGGGTTGACCACCTTCTTGGCCTCCTGTTTCTTGACGACGGCGGGGGCTGGGGCCACCTTCTTCCCCTTGGCCTTCTTCCCTTTGGGCATCTTGCTCAGCTGGTGGAGAGATTTTTTTTTAACTTTTTATTGATTCTTTGTGAGTTTCACATCATGCACCCAACCCCACTCATCTCCCTGTCCCTTTCTACCTGTCCTCCATCCTTGCAACCTCCTCTACAAAAGAAAACCAAAAATAATAATAATAATAATAAAAAACTTAAAAAGAAAAAAAAAGCCTCCCTATGGAAACTGTAGTGTGTCATGGTGTGTCACACAGTACACCCCTTTGCTCAAATAGCTTTACTTGCAGTGTTCATTGCAGTGAGTTCTTGGTCTGGTTAGAGGCCTCTGGCTTCTGCTGCACCATCAATACTGGATCCTCACTGTGACTCCTCTCGGCTAACCTGTAGATACCCTGTGTTTGGAAGTTCCTGCGGCTTTGGATCTGCAGGACAGGCCCTGCATGAGGTAGATGTTGGGATGAGCCAACTGAAAGCCCTAGATCTGGGCTACCTCAGCTAGCACAGTCAGCTTTCACTATAGATTCTGGAGACTGAGCTCTGGTCTTCACGATTTCCAAGGCAGGCACTTTACCTCCTCCCATCCCCCACCCATCTGACCTTTTTGTGGATTTTTATAAACTATCTAGTCAGGGTATTCAGTGTAATACAATCGTTGCTGGCATTGGTTAATTTGATTTCCAAACCATCCCAACTGTGTCTCAAGGAAGAGTCCCCTCAGATTGGCTTTTGATAAAATGTGTGTCAGATGAACTTGCAGACAGAACCAATGAGATCCCCCGAAGGAATGTGAGATGCTAAGGAGATAGGACAAGAAGAAAGACCTCGTATTCAGCAGGACATAAATGAGGCCTGGCCACATACAGCTCTCTGTACATTTAGCTTTGCCAGATGTCCACGATAAGTCAAAAATTGTTTTGGATGGTTGGTGGCTTTTTTTATGTTTCACATGATGTCAATTCAATGCTACTTTTGACACGGGACCTCCTACCCTCCCTCACACAAGCAGGAATGTGGAGCCTGCAGGCCTGGGTGGAGAAATAACCCAGGGAGGCAGGCTACTGCTTGCTCGTAGTAAGTGCCTGTGTCTTATGTTCCAAGATGTTCACCCCCAGTAATCAGATAAACAAGGTTTCGTCTTTAAAGCTGCCCACACTGAAACACAATGAATGTAAATCAGACACTGTATCAAAAGGGATATCTTGTTTTCTGTTTGTCACTCTGCTGGGGCCAACTTCACAGCTACCTGTCTATGTGACAGTGGTCACTGGGCCTATCTCTTTCCCTAACTGTCATCCTTTGGTTCCTAGGAGTGAATGAGACCATAGTGGAAAGTATAAACAGATGTTGATATCAGAAGGGACCAGGGCTGAGAAGATAGTGGCCTAAGATCTTGTAGCTTAAGAACCTGAGTTCTGTTCCCAGTTCAGGTAGAAGGCTTATTGGCCAACCAATCTTGCCTAATTTGTGAGCTCCAGGCCAAAGAGATAGCTTGTCTCAAATAACAAGCTGGGCCAAGGTGGGTGTTCTGAAGGGACAGCATTCTAGAGGCTGACAGTGCCTTGCAGGTCATGTGTGATACACGTGACCATGTGTGATACACGTGAACCACAAGCACACACAACTAGATGGAAAAGAATCATTAGAACCTAGAGAAAGTAGAGAGGTGGACTCTGCAAGGACGGAGTTGAAAGACAAATGTGACTGGGCAGTGGTGGTGGTGTACACTTTTAATTCCAGCACTGGGGAGGCAGAGGCAGGCACATCTCTGATTTCGAGACCAGCCTAGCCTCCAGATAACCAGATCTATACAGAGAAACCCTGTCTTGAAAAACAAAACAAAACAAAACAAAACAAAACAAAACAAAAGAACCAAAACTAGTGTTTAAGGTATTTCCAGCTCTCTTGCTAGCTTGAAGTTTAATGCCGTGTGAACAGTCACCCACAAACACAGTTCACTACTGTTGTTTCCTGGAAAAGCAAGATAGAAAAGAAACAATATGACCCAGAGAAACAGTTTGTCAAGGAACGAGAAGGGGGAAAAACCTTCAATAACGTACAATTAGAAAAGACTGTAGGACCTGGGGTGTATTGGAGTACTGGGGGAAGGAGGTACCTTCTAGCCTTGCCTCTTAGTCTCCCTAGCTGGTTAGAGGCCTCTCCGCTTTGATTTACAAGGCGGAGTAGACTGTGTAGAGCAGGGCCAAGCAAACAGCCCTCCTCACACTGCTCCAGCTGGTGACCAGAGGTTAAGCTAATATGTTTGCAGACAGTGATGGAGAGCTGGGTGCCAACAGCCCAGTTCAGAGGAATCCAAATATATGCGCCTTGAAACAATTCTACCCTCCATTACCTCGCTGCCTAGAAGCCTTTTAAAAGCAAAAGAAGTGAGTTGGGCAAGCCAAGCAGCTAAAATCTTAATAACCCAGAGCCAGCCTGAGCAGGGCCCGGTACTCTAGGAGTAAGGGGATTGGGGCGGGGGAAATGGGTGGATACTTGTAGGACCTGGGTAGGCTGTGGAGCTGTCACGTAGGGCAGGACTGGGCTTGGGCTGCGTTCCAAGTTGGGTGAGTCACCCAGCAGGGTGGGAACAGGCCGGGGAGGGAGGGGATGTGGGGCGGCCTCGCGCTGGGAGGATGGGGCGGGTATAAAAGCCCCACCCAGCCCAGCCGGGCTGCTCCGCTTCAAGGGAGGCTCTCAGCGATAGGTGGCCGGCCCAGGTAAGTGGGGCGCGGCCCGGTCGCCCGCTATGGCCTCGGGGTTGCGGTGCTGAACCGGGAGCGGGCAGGCTCCGGCGATGGGGACCCCGGGAGGCACGGAGAGGGACCCACCCCACCCGGTGATCTGCGAGGCCCTGCAACAGAGTTGCAAAGTGTCCCGCGAGTGACCGTGCTCTTTGCATGCCATTCTTCTGAGGGGTCGGGGCGCAGGGGTAGGGGGCGTGCTTCCCCTTGAGGTTTCCTCGGAACGGGGAGACCCTGTGTGGGGCGGGGAGCCGAGGGGGGCGGCATTCCAGACGTGCTAGATGTCAGGAGGGGGACTGGGTGTGGCCGCTGGAGGAGCCTCCAGCCCAGCAGTGAGAAAGAAGTCTGTGGACTCTCCTGGCTTCGCTTTCCGCACTGCGTTCTCTCACTCTGGACCGTAACTTCTGCAATTTCAGGTGAATTTCCTTGCAACTGAGGGACTTGCCTTTGTGGAGTCGGAGCAGGGTATCTGGGGGAGGTCCGGGGGACACCAGAACCTCAAGTCTTGACTACGGGGTGCCCTTCTTTACAATCTCAACTCAGTCTTTGCCATGAACTCTAGATTGCCTGCTAGGTCAGCGACCTCAGACTTCATTCCTTCTGGGGAGTTTGTGGCTCGCTTAGAATGTGTGCAGAAGGAAGTGTCCCCCGGTGGTTGTAGGGAACGTTGCCTCGACTGTGCTGATGCCACCATGAATCAGTTGATAGGGTCTATAGAAAAGGGCGTGGTTCCTGGGCAGCAGGTTACAAAGCTGGCGCGGAGGGCTGTGGTTCGAGAAGTTTCTTTATCTATGAAAGTGGTTTCCGAACTCTGCTGTTGGTAGCGCCACTCACACTGAGTTATTGAAGGTTTCTGAAAACAAGTTCATTCAAAAATAGCTAAATAAAGCACACTGAAAACAGTGTCATGCAAATGTAAAAACAAAGCAAAGGCAACAAAATAACTGTTACTTGAGACAGAGCGGTAATCTCAACACTCAGAAGACTGGAGCAGCAAGATCCCTTTTGAATCCGACCTGAGCTACATAGTAAGTGAGATCCCGGGGGGGGGGGGGGGGGGAACCCAACTAACAACAACAAAAAAAAAAAAAAACAAAAACCCAAGAGCTTATGATCACGATCAAGCTTATTGGTAGAGTACCATAGTAGGTTGAACTTCATTCCCAGACCTGGAAAAAGCTATTCATGTGTAAACTACTATGCCATATTCAACTCCAGCCCTTAAGAGCAACCATAAACTCTTGGAATCCAAGGCCCTGAGTCTGAAACACTCAGGAGTATAATTAGGTGGGTCTGCAACTTGGACTCGGGAAGCCACTCCCCTGCCCAACCCCAACGAAGCTATAGAATGTGTTTGGAATCCCAAGCTAGCACCAGAAAAAGATTAATTTGCCGTGTATTTGAGTTCTGGCTAAAGGCAGGGGAGCAGAATGCAAACTGGGAGGGTGAGGGGTGATCTGTGGGTGGGAAGAATAAATCACTGATGTGGGGCTCAATTTTTTTCTTCCTTAATTCTAAAGATAGTCTTGATCAAATCATAAATCATATCAATTGGAAACCCTTCTCCCATTTCTGTTTCCTGCATTCCTCCCACTGTCTTGCAGCCTGTGTGCCTTGACCTGTTAGGTTGGCTTTGGAGACTTGCAGTCCCACCCACTTCCTGCTCATTTCAGAGTATGAAGCACTCTGTGGATCTGAGTCAGGGAACTTGGAGCCAGCAGAGGAGAGCAGGGCAGAGCCCTGTCCTCTTCCGCTCTCTGAAGCACACAGCTGATCTGAAGTCCAAGGGTTTCTCCAGGAGCACCCATCAGGTCTGCTGCAGCAGGGGTAACCCACTAGGTGCATCTCTCGGTTGAGGGTTTCCTGTTTGGTGTGTTAGAGGTTCAGGAAGTTTGACTAACTAGCCAGGCAGCACTTGAGGCTTTGACAGAGTGCTTGGACTGGTGCCTCAATGTTTCACATCCTGTGTCTTTGAGCTATTAAAGTACCCTATTGATTGGCATTAGGCAGGCAGTCTTGGTCATTGGCTTCCTGGCTAGTCTCTGATTTAAGTAGTTTTCCTGGCAAGGCAGGCACTCTTCTAAATTGCTATTGATTTTTGAGGACTGTGGATTCTCCCTGCACCTTTGGGCCTAGATTAATATGTGTGAGCATTTATGGGAATTTTTGCTCTAACTCTTGGCTTGTAGGGAGACCTGTTTCATCAAGCAAAGGTGGTTGTGTTACGAAAGGAGTACCAGGCACTATGGGCCATTTTGTTTTACAAACTATCTTGTAGGTATCCATGATGTCCTAATCACAGGTAATGGTACTGAGAATGCAGCAGTGGACTGGACACACATACACATAAATATGCACACAACGTGCATATCCACATGCTCACACAAACACACTCACACATCCTTACTTTTTAGATGTTGAACCTATTGGGAAAGAAAACAAGAGACAAGATAAGCGAATTGACTGGGCAGATGGCAATTTGACTTGACATTTTATATTTTCCTCAAATTAATATCCACTCCCAAACCTAGCTGGGTCTCCTTTCCTGGCTTTCATCCAGTTGTTAATAGAGCTGGACTTGGCGTTGAGCTTATCCCAAAGAAGTGTACAGAATCCCTGGGTTCACCCTGTCTGCGGAATCAACTGTGAGATTTGAATAGAAGTTGACTGTGTTCTCTTTTTCTGCACCTACAAGTAATTCCCCCGGCCACACCCTTCTCTAGCTGTGGGCCACGAGAGAGGAAATTCCAGGCCTTAACAGAAATTCTTTCCACCCATTCCCTGTCTGGCGTGGTTTTCCTTTTGTTACCAGAGGCAGTGCCCATCCGTGTTGTGGAGGGGACTTGTGATTCTGGGTGGGTCCACTGATATGATCTCCAGATGTTCCCACTAGGACACACACTGAAGTTTTTAAATGATCTGAGCTCCGATCTTCTCAGGGTACCCGTCTGCAGCACGGGAGCAGTCTAGTTCCAATCCCAGACTTGATGTGGACACTCTGACCACAGGAATGACATGGAACCGTTTGTGTGTGCCCTTTGTCTCCTGGCCACACCCAAAGGACACTCACAGCTCTAAGGAGTCATAGGGCCACATGGATCTCCCACGTCCCTTCTGCTACCTCTTTGTCGTCGTCATCTGGCTCTCTGCCTGCTCCTGTGAGAGAAAGGAAATTGAAAAAGGTGACTATTTTGGAAATGACAAAGTAGACCTAAAACAGGAAGGCCCAGTGTGTGAACTACCTGCTATGCACTAGGTACCATCAGTCCCAGAAGTCAGGAGAAAAGAGTAAGGCACAAGCCCCATGACTGGACAGTGTGGGAGGTGTCCTCTACACACTCAGCTCTGGCAGGGCAGGAGATCTGGGCAAGGTGACATCGTTATGATTGTCTATGACTTAAAGTCTCACTTAAATGCCCACTGATCAAGATGGAGTGCTCCTGGTGGACAGGCAGATAGTACTAGGCATGTTGAGAGGAGAGTTAGTGACCTAGCCTGACTTATATGGAGGGTGCTTGTGTGTTCATGTGCTAAGACTATAGTGAAATACTGATAGTGTTGCTGAATGGGTAGAGTACATGCCTACAGGAACAAGTCCTGGATTCCATCCCCAGCACCTCATGAAACCGGGAGGTGGGAGGTTCAAGATCACCCTCAGCTACATAGTGAGTTTGAGGCCAGCCTGTGCTACAGAAGAGACCTCGTCTAAAGAGAGAAAAGGGGAGGAGGAGGAGGAGGAGGGAGAAGAAACCACAGACTTAAAGAGAGGGAGGGAGGTTCAGGGTGTGGTGGATTATCTTGAACTTGGACTTTTCTCTGGCAGCTGTGCCTTGTTGGAAGCCTAGTGTGTGGGCGGGCCATAAGACACCGAGATTGAATTGTAGATGCTCCCCAGGCTTCGATCCTCAAGCCCGAACGTGTTTCTTCCTGGATGGCCTCTTTCCACCAGCTCCAACTCTATCAGCTCCCAAGGCAACGTGGCAGTGTGTGTAGCTAGCAAACAAATATTGATTCAGATCAGACAGCCAGGGGGACGGCAAGCACTGGAGAGGCCTCTTCTGAGTCTGATCAAGGCCATGGGCAGAATTCCAGGAGTGCTGGGGCTTAACTTGGCCCTGTGACTCAAGCATTAATCAGAACCATAAAACTAAGGGGGAAAGTATGGGCCTTCAAGAAGGTTCTGTTAACCAGAGATGATTTAACGGGGTGAAGGGTGGGGTACAGTGGGAACTCCCTCTCCCATCATTCACGCGTGGTTTTTTTTTTTAATTGTTGTTTAAAATCCCAGTGTGGTTTGTACACTTCGATGTCCAGGACCTACAGTAAGGGCTGTGGTGGGGAAACCCAGCCCTCCACATTCCCACCCCCACACATTCTGGCTTTAAAATCCTGGTTTGAGGTCATTCCATTCCCTGATTGATTCATCGCGGTGGTTGCTAGGCATCTGTTTTGGGTAACCCAACAACAGACTTGTCTTTTTAACCACTCTCCAAGTGGGTGTGTCTCTGAAACTGCCAGTGGGTGTGTCTCTGAAACTGCCAGGTTGGATTCCCTACAAACCAGCCCTGTCAAGCTCCTGGGTTTAGTTGTTGGTTTTTTGTTGTTTTTTTGTTTGTTTGTTTGTTTGTTTCAAATTAATATTTGGGCTTCCAGGAATTAGCACTTTTTAACTCTGTGAATCTTATTTTTACTGTTTCCAGCGTTGCCTGTGAGACTCTTTCCCTCAGGTTTTTTGAAAACCTCTGTTTGGCTTTCTTTTTACAGGAGAGAGGTTAAAAAGAACGCCATTTGTACTTTCTGGTCATTGTTGTAACTAAGGTTTTTCGAACAAAACAATAAAATGTAATAAGAGCTAGATATTAGGTTTTCTTTGTTTTTTTTTTTTTTTTTTTTTAAGACAAACCTATAAATTATTTGTAAACAGATTGTCTGTTACAGGCAAACGACTGCCTGGCTGACCTTGTAAGAGCCCCACAGATTGTGTTACTGCCAGGCTTTGCCCCCTGAGAGCCTTGAGCCATCAGGTTAAGTCTCATTTACTAATATTTTCAAGGCCACAGGAGACACTCTGTTCCCTTCATTTAGGGAGGAGCTGAGGCAGGCCTGTTTTCCCACCAGTGGGGGTTGGGCAGAGCCACTTGAGATTGGCTGGAGGGGTGTGTAGCTCTCAGTCTGCCAGGACTTGGCTGGTTTATTTTCTTAAACAAAAACACCTGCCTGAGAAAGAGCCCTTTTCACAGTGTAGCCAGGTCCCAGCCTGCTTAGCTTAGCGTTCTCTAGCAGATAGCTCACCAGATAGCTCTTTCTGGTATGCAGGCTGAAACTAGTTGGTCAGCTGGGTGAAGTTGAGGTACAGGGAAGAGAGATGCAGTTTTGGGGAGCAGCCTGGCAGAAGGGGAGGGTGGCTGTGTCTGCAACTAAGTCACCCTGAGTCTTACATTTTGGAGGAGCTCCTTAAGACAGGGTCTCATGTAGCTCAGGTTAGCCTCAAACTCAGTATGTAGGCAACGATGAACTTGCCGTCCTCCCACCTCCACTGCTAAGAGCTGGGATTACAGGCGTGGCACTTCACAGCTGGCTTTTGTAGATCTCTTTAAATGTCGCGTTTTGGTGCGTGGGTCAATACTAACTGGTACTGGTCTAGTCACTTTGGCCCTCCCACCTTCCACCGTTCTGTTAACCAAACTTAACTTTGCACCATTTGCTCGGGCCCTTGGGTTTTAGGGTCATCTCATGGACATGGCTTCCTACCACGCCTGTCC
The DNA here is from genome assembly GCF_978045245.1 of Mus caroli. Classification (NCBI taxonomy): domain Eukaryota; kingdom Metazoa; phylum Chordata; class Mammalia; order Rodentia; family Muridae; genus Mus; species Mus caroli. Next base: position 68,148,287 of record NW_028227266.1, read on the forward strand.
CCTTGTTTGCCTGAGATACGATATATGCTGAGGTATGTATTCCTCCACAGAGTCCTACTATCTCCATCCCCGATGACGTGTTCCTCTGGCTGATGACTCATTTCTCTCAGCCTACGCATAGAGGCCTCACCATTAGGCCCTCTACTTCCTAGATCTTTGTGATGTTAAACCTCCATTGAGGAGCCATCAGGGTCTAAAGGGCAAAGGCAGAGGGCTTAAAGGTCCCTGCTTTTCTGCAGGCTAGGGCTATTCTCTTAAGTGTCTCTCATACAAGTGGTCTATTCCTTACTTCTCAGGTTCCTGTGACTAAATACCTAACCAACTACAAGCCCGGTGAAGGGGGCGGGGCTTACTTCAGCTTATAGTTGAAGTGGATACATTGTAACAGCTGGGAAGGCAGGGAGGCAGGAGCTTGAGGAGGCAGCTGGTCACATTGCACACACAGGCCAGAAGCTCAGAGAGATGAAAGCTGAATCTCAGGGTACTTACTGTCTTTGGGGATTTTTGTTTGTGTTGTTTTGTATGTAGTTTATGACCGAAGCTCACGACGTAGTACCACTCCCATTTAAGATGGGTCTTCCCATTCTAATGACTCTACACTGGGAAATCCCTCATAGAAACCTCCCAAGATGCGTTTCCATGGTAAATGGAAATCTACTGAAGTTCAGCAGTGAACCTTTTCCATGACAGGAGGGAAGCTGAGGTTGAGAATTCTTCATCTCTTCAGCGCCGTGTCAGTGCGTGGTTATCCTGAGTTTGTGGAGGATCTGACCATTACCAGGGTCTGGAGACTTCACTGGCACTGCAAAGGCCTTTGCTGACCTGGGGAGTTGTAACGCACTGACCCCTTCTCAGTAATCAAACTAGAGTCTTAGCAATCCTAGTGAGAAGCAAGCTCACTCTGTTTCTTCTAGCAACTTCCCTATTGCGAGACACTGCACAGCCTGGGGGTGAGGTAGAGGAGCAAAGGCTGTATTTTATCTCTAAGCTAAAATAGGGTTGCCATTAAACTTGAATGAGATAGGAAATATTTATGGGCATAGGCACTTACATATTGCTTGTCAATCTCTGTGACTTGGGGCTTATTATGATATTTTTGGATTCCTTGGTACAGAATGGTTGTGATGTAAATGTTACATATTAAAACCCCCTCTTGAGGTCATATTTAGGAGCTAATAGTGAAGAGTGCTTGTTACACAATGAGAATCAAACTTCACATCTCAGCACAAAGGGGCTCTCTCTCTCAGCTGGACTAGTGAGGCATCTTTCTCCAGAGAGCTCCTGTCTTTGCCTCTGGAACGCTGGGATCACAGATGGACTGTCATACTCACCAGGCTTTTAGGTGGGTGCTGGGGATCTGAACTCTGGTCCTTACACCTTTGTGGTCAGTCCTTTATCAACTGAGCATCTCTCCATTTCCATGACACCCCGTTGTGAGGGGGAGGGGACAGGGGTGGGAATGACAGGAACCAGAAAGTAAACCAATTTGCTACAGACAAAGCCAAGGCTAGCAGCACTTTTTGAGTACTGAATCTTTTTCCCGGGAATGGATAGGGGGAGGTATGGCTGACTCCTGATGCTGATCTCTGAGGGCTGTGCTCCCCTGGAGTTGGAGGAAGCAGTGGCCTTGATTTCTAACTATCTGACAAGATCAGATTGGGAGATTGAGTTGGTAGCAGCAGAGAGGAGCGACTTGACAAAAGAACAGATGATTATAAATGCTGGCACAGAAAGCAAGATTTGTGGGGCTCCCCCAAATCCCCCTTATTTGTCCTCTCAAGGAGTCGGGGCTGTGGGAGAAGAATTAACCGGAACTGAGAATGTGAAGTAGTACATCAGATGTCTTTGATCTGCAGGGCACTTGGGGGAGGGCAGCCATCCGAGGAGCAAGCAGGACTCAGAGCTGGGCAGACAGCCTGGAAGAACAATTCAATCAAAACTTGCTGTACTGCGTAGCTGAAGTCACCTGGACCGCAGAGCTGGGGGGTGGTCAGCAAAGGAAGATGTCTGTATAGGCTCCATAAAAGGCCTCTGGGGACTGAGATTGGACTGTGGCTTTCTGGAATTCCTTTAGACCAGCACTAATATGAAGAGTGCTAGTTCCACTTTACTCTGACAAAGACACAGAATGGGAGCTGCATATATGATTTTCCTCTTAGTCACATTATACAACAACAAAATGGTTCAGTGAGATAGCTTTGCAAGGAAAAGATACTTGCCACCAAGCCTGAGGACCTGAGTCCAGTGCTTGCTTACAACCCACATGGTGGAGGGATAGAACCAACCACAAGTTGTCCTCTGACCTCCGAGTGTATGCCAGGGCATGCACCTGTGCGCACAGTACAGTTTTAAGTTAAAAACATTAAAGCATACTGTTAAAAGTAGTAATATGGAGAGAGCTTAAGGTTAAGGGCTCTTGTTTTTCTTGCTGAGGATCTTGAGTTTGGTTCCCAGCACCCACATCAGTGGATCACAGTCACCTGAACTCCAGCCCCAGGGAAGCCATCAACCTCTTCTGGCCTCTGTAGGCACCCGCACTTCGAATGTGTGCCGTTGGCAAGTGTGTATACACACACACACACACACACACCTCTCTCTCTCTCTCTCTCTCTCTCTCTCTCTCTCTCTCTCTCTCACACACACACACACACACACACACAGTGCTCCAACTGTATCTCTCCCTTGACCTTGGCCACTGAGCATCATCTCACCGTCTCCATAGAGCTGCCTCTTCTAGAATGCCCTATAACCAGAATCAGCCATCTGCAGCTCTTCAGACCAGTTCCCATCGCTCTGGAATGTGCATCTAAAGTTCCTCTGTGTCTTCTGAGATGGAAAATTTTTTAGCATCAAATAATATTCCTTGGGGGGGGGGAAGGATGCACCACAGTTTACTGATACAGCAAGATTTTGACACAGTGAGGAAGCTGAGGGAGTGAAGGTAATTTAAAGGTCTTGGATGAGCTTCCTTTTTTGTCTGGTTTAAAAGGCTTCAGAGGGAGAGAGAACGAGAGGGAGAGAGAAGGAGAGGGAGAGAGCATCTTGCAAGAAGTGAGTACATCTTGACCATGAATACTGCTGCTCTCTCCCCAACCTCCCACCTCACACAGCCTAGATTCTGCTTGGTTCAGAACTCCCCTGTAAGTTGGGCAAATGGCTAGGTCATATATTGTAAGAAATATAACATATTATATTTCTTAAAATATATATATTTTAAGAAAACATTTAGGCAAAGCAAGTTCCTTGAACAGAATAGAGAGCTTAATTCCCACAAGTACCAAGACAACTGCTGGTGCAAACACTGTTGGCAACCTTTTGGGGAGGTAGCTGTTTCTTTTCGGGGTGTGTGTGTGACAATGCAGAATGACTCATCTTGTCTCAGTAGTAATCAATCTTGGTGATGGGGGCTGGGCATGTGGGGCTGTCCGTCCCAAGAACTTCCTCCACAAATAGGCAAAGGCCTTTCATCGGGATAGCAGGCCTGACTGATGAAGTGTATTTAGGGGATGATGATGACATTGCAATTGCTCTAAATCCTAAATGCAGGATCAGCCCTCAAAGAGATGTGTTCATATCAGAAAGTTGGTCTATTTGCATTTTAAGAACAGTTTAATAACTTCTTTGCGTATGTACGCATGCATGTGCATATGTATGGGCCTGGGTGCACTTGTGAGTGGAGGTCAGAGGTCTCCTCAGGTGGTATCCACCTTGCTTTTTGAGGCAAGGCTCTCAGTGACTTGAGCCTTGCCAATTAGGTTGGGCTGGCTGGCCGCCATGGAGCCCCAGAAATCCACCCACCGCCACCCACCTCCTAGTGCTTCGAGATTCCCAGACTTTTTCATATGGGTTCTGGGGATCAAACCAAAGTCTTGTACTTATTAGGTGAGCGTGTTATAGATGAACCCATGGTCTAGCCCCTGAACCTTCCGAGTGTCACTGGGAAAAACAGTTGTGGGGCTAATTGTAAAAGATTCCATTTGGGCCAACATGGAGGCACTATTGAGCCCAGTTCTTGACTTTCTTACAATGTGAAGTCACTGTGAGCAACACACAAGTCATGGCAGTTTTGATGTGCTTGCCACTTTTTTTTTTGTTTGTTTGTTTTTCAAGACAGGGTTTCTCTGTATAGCCCTGGCTGTCCTGGAACTCACTCTGTAGACCAGGCTGGCCTCGAACTCAGAAATCTGCCTGCCTCTGCCTCCCAAGTGCTGGGATTAAAGGCATGCACCACCATGCCCGGCTTGTGCTTGCCACTTTTGATGGAAGAACATGTTTTCTGTTTGAACAAGTGGTGTTTGCCACGGGGAGCTTTTAGGTTTTGCATTCGCAGACCAGAATTTGCCAGGTCCTGTTTAACCAGAGCAAGAGACAGAGCAGCTCCGAAGTCCATCCCCAACCTAAGACACTTGTCTCTAAGCTTTAACTTTCCCAGTGGTAAGACAGAGAATTGCCTGCTTTAAAAAAGCACTTGCTTTAACAGCCTCAGATGCAATGGTCCAAGAAGACATTAGTGTGATGAATTGCTGTGCTTCAGGGAAAAGAAGTTTGTGTGTGTGTGTGTGTTTTTAATAAAGACTTTGTATTTTTTTTTCAGCTTTTTCTTTTCTTCAAAATGTCTACTGTCCACGAAATCCTGTGCAAGCTCAGCTTGGAGGGTGATGTAAGTCCATCTAAACTCACTTTGTGGGATTTCGCAAATTGGACATCTGTTGAACTGTGTTACAATCTTGCTGTGTATACAAAGAAAATGGGGCCATAATTCAGTCATTATTAGGCGTCTCCCAGTGCCTGGGTTCCTCATTGCTTTAACTGTTCTTAGCAATTTTATTTGAAATAAATGTCATGGTGCTAAAACCGTTTTTGGCATCGAATGAGACTTGGACAGCATCTGTGCAAGGAACTCTTTGCTGGAACTGTGTTTTGTTGGACTTACTGCATCTGCTTTGATGACATGCTAGTTCTTAATGTCAACCCTTGAGGGTTTTATTTATCATAAGCTTCAAGCATGTCAAAAAACAATTCTTATGTCTTTTTCTTAGAATATCTGCGGTATTCTTCTAGGCAAATGGCTTATTATTATTATTATTATTATTAACCCACTGAGTTCAGTCAGTGCTGCCCATATGTGCATGGGTCTTCGTCTACTGGACTATGGAACCTATCATGGCCACATCCCCAAAGAGAAGTGACTCTCTCTCAAAGCAACTGCCAGCCACGATAGTTCCTCAGTTAGAGTGGATAGACCTCAGAAGCCTTGGCTTTTCTATTTTTACTCTAGCACCCGGGAAATCTTTTCTCTAAAATAAATCAGAATGTATATTTTTAAAAGAATTGAATTTATGTCATTAATCCTAGGGCTTTGTTGTTTTCCTTTTGTCTATCTGGGAGCTCAGAATTAAAATTTGTCAAAAGACAGGTGACAACTTGGGTCATGTGTACAAGATCCTCTGTGTTGTCTGTGGAACCTGCTCTCATGATGTGCAAATGAACGGGCCTGTTCAAACACAGACTGTGTGAAATATTAAAGCCTCTGTTGTTCCCTCATTGAAATCTTTCCTCTTCTTGGAACGTGGCCTGCTGGTAGGGCCTAGACAAGTCTTGCCATTATGTAATTTGTTTCTCCAGTGGATTTTATCTAATGCCTTTTGATAATGAGATTGTTCTTGGTATAAAGTTTCATGAGAGGTGGCTGTGGCTATGGCCAGGTTGGTAGAGTATATACCTAGCTTAGTTTGTGTGAAGCCATAGGCTCCATCCACAGCAGTGCCTAAGTCAGGCGTGGTGGCACACATCTATAACCTCAGCGTTGGGACATGGAGGCAGGAGGATTAAAAATTCTAACTTATCCTCGGCTATCTATCAAGTTGGAGGCTAGCCTGGACTACATGACACCCTTTTTAAGAAGTTTTGTGAGAGAGCTTTCCAGTCATCTCTTTAAGTTACTCTGCCCCAGGTGTACGTGTTCCCTGTGTGGAGAGATGGGACTAAACCAGCTAAAGTAAAAAATGCCCCGCATTGCCCAATATTTTATGGGAAGGAAAGATCACTTTTACCAAATTACTTAAATTCAGACAAGTGAGTTTTATAGACATTTCTTTATGTTTCTAGAACTACCACAGGCCCACACCCACCTTTCTCCCACTCACTGATATGACGACAGCATGTCATCTGATCAATGAAGCCAAGTGTGGCGTGGTGCATGACTGGCTGCCTGCCCTTGTCAATAAGTGACTGGTGGTCCTGTTTAGAATGAGGACGTTTGCAGAAAGCGCTTCGGTCGAAGTGTCTCTCATGTAACCTGCACATCACATCATCATCTTCCCAGAGTGTTCCCCTGCCTGAGCCCCTGGTGTCCAACTCACAACACCACAGGCCGCATGCCCAGGAGAGCTACGGAGGGGACCCAACTAACTCAATTACCTCATTTTTTTGAGCATGAACTGTTGGTGTTCTGGGTTACATGGGACAATTGATCAACTGATCAATTCAAGAAAAGAGAGCCAATACAGGATGGATTTAGGCCTCTCAGCAGCAGGGGTTCAGCCTCTCAAGGACTGAGCACTGACAGCTTCCAGAAAGCTCTTTTTATTGTTACACAAAAGGGCACCTTTAGCAAGTCAGTTTCTGAATACCAAAACTTATCTGATCTAGGAGCTGTCTTGAAAGGCCTCTCACCTAAGGAATCCTTAGCCATGCAGAGCCATTCTGTTTGCCAGGCATGCCTCAAAGGCCATGAGAGTCCTTCAAAAGAATAACTCTATAAAATCTCAGACAACAACCACTGGCCAAAGGCTCCCCCAAAGCCCAGGTGCCATCATTCCAGATTCAGGCCAGATGTAACAGTTCTGCTAGAATCCTGCTACAGTGAACATTGTAGATGGTAATGTTATGTTATGAGATTGGTCATGCCTGGAAATGAGGCAAGGACCAACTTTGTTAATGCATTTGTGTTGTTTCAGAACTATAAATATGAACCAGCTTTACCATTTGGCCCCAATTAACAGGTGTCTGACTATGAACTTAGAGTCCTAGCTTATCCTGAGGGACGCTTGGAGTTGTGTCTCAGTTGTTTCCACGTGTCGCTTCATTACTAAGAACCCAATGGTGTGGTTGCTGGGCTGGCTCAGCAATCCCTGACGTCCCCACAGCCAGCTGACTCTCTATAGGAGCTGCTCTGAGGTTGAACATCATCAGCATGTGACAACACCACTCGTTGTTTGTACCAGGGAGGCTGTGAGGGGGCATTGCAGGATGAAGAGCCATTGTGTAGGGGATTTGGGACCACCACCAACCAAGGACATATCACACAAACTCATTGTCTGCCCTTCATTTTGGGGCAAGTTATCGTGCGGGAACATTCAAAGGAAGGGGGATGTTAAGTGAGTAGAAGAGAGAACAGATAGAGAAGTCGGCCATTAGCTTGGGGAGTGGGCAGAGGCTCCCATCTATCAGCCCGGAAAAGTAGTTGGCTCTGACAGGTTTCCAAAAAGGAAGGACTATTTATAAGACAATAAGGAAAATGTGCCAGCCCTGTAAGCAGGGGGCATCCTGGAGAAGGCAGGGGGAGCACTGAGGAGGTGGAACGGAGAGGAAGAGGAACTTGTCACAGTAAGGAGGATGTGGCACCAAGGTGGGCACTCACAGCACAGTGCTGGCAGAAGTCCCTTCCCTTGCACAGCTCAGAGAGCATGCACTTTGGACTTCTGATTCATCTGCCTCCACTCCCCAGTGCTGGAGCTACCCTTTCCCCGCCCCTATGCTGCTGGGGGTCAAACTCAAGGCTCCATGCAGCTGGGACACACACTCTACCAACCGACCCACACCCCCAGCCTGGCATCCACTGTTTAAAGAGTGGGAATCTGGGCAGCACAGGCTGGTAGTGAAGGCTCGGCAGTGCACACTCATCTTCCAGGCATTTCCACAGTTTAAATTAGTTCAAATTCTTGCTAGACCACTTTCTTTCTCTTCAGAAACTTGACTAGGTACTCATCCCAGATCTCCAGCTTGGTGCCCTCTGCTCTGAAGCTCCCACTACAAATAAAATGCAGAGGGGAGGAACAGCAGCATGCTCTAAACTAGTGGAGCCTTTGAAGGACAGCTCTTTGTAGAAGCAAGCAAACTTCTCCTCCTCCTCCTCTCTTCTTCTTCTTTTGGATATAGTCTCATGTAGCCCAAGCTGGCCTCAAACTCATAATGTAGCATAGGATGTCTTTGAACTTCTGATCCTCCTGTCTCTACCTCCAGAGTGTTAGGATTACAGGTGTGGGCTACCAAGCCCAGTGTATGTGGTTCTGAGAGGTGGAAGTCAGAGCTTAGTTATGCTACACAAGCCTTCCAGCTATTGGGCTGCATTCCCAGGATCAAAATGAACCTTCTTATATATATATTTAAAAAAAAAAAGACAACTGGTGTGTGATGGTCTGTGGACACCTATTTACGCAGTATGAAAGAGGTTAGAATCGTGAAGAGGAGCGAGAGCACAGAATCAGGTTTCAAAAGTGTTGTTTCAATGCGAGGGTGTGCCGGGTATAATTTGATTGTATCTGTGTTCTCATCGCAGCATTCTACACCCCCAAGTGCCTACGGGTCAGTCAAACCCTACACCAACTTCGATGCTGAGAGGGATGCTCTGAACATTGAGACAGCAGTCAAGACCAAAGGTAGGCCATGCGCCTTGTCCACGTCAGGGCGGCCTTGAACTCATATTGCAGCCGAGTCACAACCACCGGTGAAAGTATCAGATGCCTTTTTCAGTCACCACACACACAGACACACTCACTACATATCATCTATTTTCTTAAAACAATTCCTCTTTCACCATTGGACACGCCTAGATTCTGCGGTTTCTCCGCCTGCCTTTGTAGAACATACCCTGCAAGTTAATAGTTAAGTCATTTGACAAAGATGGTGTCTTTTACAAGCTTAGCACAAAGGGTGCTTTTTATCCCGGCATGAGAAAGCTCTTAGCCTACTGGAATGTAAAGACTGCACAGAGGAACTCTGGCCACAGCTGATACTCACACATTAATAAAACTCACACTTCCGGGCCTTCCCCGAGTCAGCAGAAAAACACTGTAGTTCCCTAAGCCAAGAAAGTCCCGAGGGCTGAGCCATGGGCCCCCACATTCCTGTGTGGGCAGGAGTGTCTGACGTCATCACCACCATCATCATCTTGGTCGTCTTTACCAATATTTATTAAGTGCTCACCAGGAGCAGATACTGCATTGAGCCGCTCTGAAGCTTCCTGCTTAGCCGACCCTCAGATTGATTTCAGGTGTCATGTTGTGTCATTCCCAATTTACATATGGCACAACTGAGAGCTAGCTAGTTAACACGCTTCATGTCTTCTGGCCTTGGTTCTTACTTGGAGTTGGACATAGTTCTGTGACATAGCAGCCAGCGGTTAGGATTAGACTCATTCCTTTGTGTTGACTTAGAGCAGCATCTCCAGGAGTGAAAACCAGTGTGCAGCCTGATCCTGCTGCCATCGGATACCCTCCACAGTTGTGGTCCAGCACTAGTGGGGGCATCTGTGTCTTTTTGCCTTCATCCCACCCAACCCCCATCATTTAATGCTCCATGTTGTCCTTGACTTTTTGTGCCTAGTGGTTTTAGCGAGTAACAGTTTTCTTAAGTCTGTTCCTCTTTACAGTATAAGATTTAACATGTATTATTTTACGTGTATTTTGCAGATATTTATATACCAATGTTGGCAGTTTAATATGCTCATTTTAACATTCATTCACCTTAAACTTCTCAGTTCTGCAGAAAAAAAAAAGACAAAATCGAGTATATCATATGTTATTATGACAGTTATAATTTTTTACTTAAAAGGGGGAAAATCAAAGGCATTGGTAATTGAATTATGAAATTATGAATTATTGACTCTTATGCTTTCAATATATATTCTGTTTCTGTGTTTGCCAAATTATCTGTGATGGCTATGTATTGCCTTTCTAGACAGGCAGGGCAAACTCATTAAAAACATGCCCCTGGGGGCTGGACAGATGGCTGCTGTTAGGAGCACTGACTGCTCTTCCAGAGGTCCTGAGTTGAATTCCCAGCAACCACATCTATCTGTAAATGGGATCCAATGCCCTCTTCTGGTATGTCTGTGTAGGCTACAATGTACTTACATACACAAAATAAATAAATAATTCTTTTTAAAAATGCATGCCCCTGATATTTCAGATAAGTAGCATCACTTAGATAATGAGCTGACAGGAATCTGGAGTGATTGAGACACTCCTGAGCACCTTCGCCTCAGATCAGGAGCTGGCTTTATCTTGACATCAAAGGAAACAGAAGTAAACCTTGAGTGTCCCGTAGAAACACAAACCAAGGGCTGAAGGATGGCTGCCAGTTCCCTGTGGCCTTGCATTTGATGCAGAGGTGGTGAGCTGGGCTCTTGCAGGCTCGTCAGAGCGAGGAGGGGAGGAGCACGGAGCCCATTGCCCCGGGCTGAATAATTGCTGTGAAATCTGAGGACTGGGTGTGAGAGGAGGCTAGACACCAGTGCAGTTACTAGGAGGGGCAGAGTGCACAGAGATCTGGCTCTGCCTAGTAACTCCTCTCCCAGCGCCCGCCTGTGAGAACTCACCTTTGGGCATTATGGTGGCTCTCTTTTAAACAGGATTCCCCTTCTGCTTCCTCTTCTAGCTTCTTCTCCTATTCCATACAGTGCCCTAAGCCAGCCGTTCTCAGCCAGAATGTCTCCACTCCCACAGGGAGTGTATATCAGATACCCTGTGTATCATATAGTTACATTATGATTCCTAACAGTAGCAAATTATAGTTACAAAGTAGCAATGAGATGATTTTATTGTCTGGGGGTCACCACAACATGAGAGGCCGAGTTAAAGGGTCACAGCATCAGGAAGGTTTGAGGACCTCTGCTAAGCAGATGGTGGGTGCCTATCTGCCTTTGCTACTCCAGAGGTGTGGAACTTTTTATCCCTGAGTCCCTAACAATTGCCAAGCATAGCTCTACTCCAATATCCTCCTTCCCCACACCCCAGACATGGTCTTGCAGTGTGGCTTAGGCTAGCCCAAGCTTTTGATCTGATTGTCTTCCCCCTGTGTCCCCAGGACTCCCTGTGTCTACACCTGTGTAGGGCTGATCACCTCAGTGTCTCCTGGGTCTCCACTTCATGTGGAATCTCCTTCTTGTCACAATGCTATACTTACTAACTTCTAGATCTGTCTCTCTCTTTTTTTTTTTACGTGGTTTTATTTCTTAACCTTTTATAAATGCCCAGGGCCATGAGGTTGTGTGAGGAGATTAAAAACCCCCACATAGCATTCAAAAGTTGTACAGGTGTCAGAGCACAGAGGAAGCACAGATGCACTTCTGGGACAGGGAGCACAGGTTCATTACAGGGTCTGGGTGTTGCCAGAAAAGTGAATAGTCCCTGTGAGCTTTGCCCCACCTTCACCAGCTGAATTTAGCTCCCTCTTGTGAGCCAACTTCTTCCATTCTAGTCGGAGGGGTACTGAATGTATCTTCTTGCATCAACTAAACCCAGTGCATGGTTGCTTTGTATTTGCTCTCTGGCCCGGAGGTGGACGGTGTAATACCTTATGTTAATTTATGTCTGGTTAGAAGCTGAGTTAAGTCATGCAAAAGTAGTAATATTGCTTAATTAACAAGAGGTTTCTGAGACTTGATCCGTAGGAGTTTCTTGGTCTAGATTGGCCTTGGGTTAAATATATACTATGGAGTGTTCAACACAGCTGGGGATGGTTTACCATATGGGTCCAAATAAGTAGAAAGGAAAGTCAGCTAAATTAGAAAAGGATGAATCTCAACTCCATGAAATAGATGGTAATTAGCAACAGCACAGCCCTGGAGTTAGCACTGGTGCCAGTGAATCTGAACAGCTTTGGCGTCTGCAGAGGGGAGGGCTGGGAGTAGCTCTATTATTGCCAGTTTTGATTTGAGCAGTATTTGTGTTCTCCGGAAGGGCGAGCCCCCCCCCCCCAATTCTTCATGAGCAAGAATTCCAACTATAGAAGTGAGTTTCTTTTTTCTTAACATTTTAAAATAGAACCACCTAAGATTCCCAGCAAGGCTACAAGACCACTCTCCTATGTAGCGGAGAAGGGAGCCAGGACAAGTCATTTGGGTCCCTTTTGCAGGTGAATGCAAGCAGCTGGGTGCAGTAATTAAGGGAGTGTATTCTCTTGAAAGTGCCAGGAGGCATACTGGCTGGGGAGCAGAACCTCTTTCTTGTAAGATTGGGGTGCCTCTGTGGGGCGCACCCCATGAAGAAGTCCTTCGTAACTCATTGGCCCAGGGCCATATTGTTCGACTAGAAGGGAAACTGGCCCCACTCTTCCCTTTGCAGAGGCCTCTCGCTTGAGGCTCCGGGTCACTGCAAACCAGCCCTCATCTGACAGCTGTTCTCAGAGTCAGACCCTGTTGAGCCTTCACAGCTGCTTTAACGCCTGAGCACAGCATTCCTGTCTAAGAGCATTGTCTGCATAGCTGTGCAGGAACCAGGTGGCTGCAAAGCACTGGGGAGGGAGTGCCCAGGGCTCTTTCATTGCTGGCTTCATTGGCTGCCTCTCCCTCCTCAGCCCTTTCTTCTTTCTACTGAGGGGATCCAAAAACCAGTTTCACCCACGAACGTTGGAAGAAACCAGATTCTAATCTGGCATCTGCATGGTGGGCTGAGTGAAGGGTGAGCCTGCAGGGTTCCGTTGTTACAGCTGTTCAGGTTTTTCCTTTCCTGTTCTTTGAGGCAACTAGGGTACCAGGGCATAAAAAGGTGCCCACATTGTACACACATTACTTTTTTTTTTTATTATTTCTTTGTGTTTTCCTACTGGTTCTAGGTGGAATTTTAGAAACACACTAGATTATTCTCTGAGAATTCGAAGGGCTTTTTTTTTTTTTTTTTTAAATTATTTTTAAGTCAGGGTCTCTTGTATCGCAGAACTTGCCATGTAGCCACAGATGACTTAAAGCTTCTAATCCTCTGGCTTCCACCTCCCAAGTGCTAGGATTACAAGGATGTGCCATGACACCCAGTTTATGTGGCACTAGGTTCCAAACTCAGGGCTTGCATGCTAGACAACCATTCTACCTACTGAGCTATACCCCCAAGCCTGGGTTTTTAGATGACAAATGCATCCCATACTGATAACAAAGGAGACTAGGCCTTAGGTCCTATCTAAGAAACCTAGCCGAGGTGACATCAGAACAGAATGGGAATAGAAGTTTGATCTTTGGGCTAAAGTGCCTTCTTGGGTATTCCGTGGAGCTAGGCCGTCCTTGAACCGGGTCTCTGTCCCTCAACTATAGCACACCTGTCAGAGGCCTGATGCTCCTCAGCCCCTCCCCTGGGTATCCAATTCCTGTCTCAGCTCTCTGGAGCTTCCGTTGTTCACATGGAAACTGCACTGTTAACCTCATGGAAGCTATAAGCAAACATGGCCTGGGCTTCTCTCTGCCCTGTCTTTTCATAGGCCAATAGTTGAATCCAGGCAGCGGCTGAGTCTGGGTCTGAGAAGCCAAGGGAGGGACTTGCCTCCCATCATTCCGTCAGTCTTTTTTGTGTCCTAGCAACCTAAGTCTTACGATGGTCCCTGTTTTCTATCTGGGAAAGCCAGGTGCAGAGAGAGAAGCATGGAGCCCCAAGGTCGTATATGCTTGAGTCCCAGGTACCTTTCAGAATATCGCCTCCCCTGCTTATGCAGAGACCTCCTGTATTTGGCACTGTCTCATCCCTGGGCCAAAATGCCGAACAAAAGCGAGTTAAGGGAGAGAGGGTTTCCTCTGGCTCACAGTCAGAGAGTATAGTGCATCATGGCGGTGAAGGCAGGACAGCAGGAATGTATAGCCCAGCCACACTGCACCAGGCATGGAGCAGAGCGAGGAATACTGGTGCTCCCCTCACAGTGCTCAAGGACCTCCGCCAATGGGATGGTGCTGTCCATATTTACAGTGGGGTTTTCCCACCTCAGTCAATCCTACCTAGGTCACCCTTCACTAGTCATGCATAGAGGTTTGTCTCCTAGGTGATTTCAGATCCTGACTCCCTGGCCCGGTCCTCTCTGGCATACTTCAGGCCCTTTTGTGAAGACAGATGATTTCTTCTAAGCCAAAGATCTCAAGATAGCCAGCAATCTGAGCTGTAGGCCTATCCTCCCGCCCCCAACTAGATAAAGCAATTTTCCTTTTCTTTCCAACCAGACAGCTCCCACCCCGAGGCCTCTTGAGCCCTCATCAGCCAGACAGAATCCACTCTCTGTGCAGTCAGCATGTCTCTGGTGTTGTGAATCAGCATCCTGTTCCAGAGGGTTCTTGGTTCCCTGCCAGAGACAGTGGAGACACGCATTTTCCATGGAATGCCGGAGTCCAGAGCGGGCCAAGGATTTCTGCCCGCAGAGAGGAAGAGAGCAGGGCGGGCTTTGTGGGTTTGGATTCAATGCTTGAAACCTTTTTAATGCTTGAAAAATATGGTGGGCAGCTGAGAAGACCCGGCCCCTCAAAGTCTCTGCTGGAACTCAGCTGTCAGTCATGCAAAGACCTCCCTCAGGTAGACTCTGCTTAGAACAACGATGGACCTTTTTTTTTTTTTTACCATGTCTTCAATTGGAATATTGAAAATATGCAGGTGATTAGATTAGCCAACCATCTTCATCCAAGGAAAACATGCTTAACTGCGACCCTGCACCCGTGTGTCTCTACATCTTGGATCTTTGTTGGGCTTAGGCCGCTTTACTTCTGTAAAATTTGAGTCTGTTGGATAAGTTTTTACAAAGATCACTTGAGTAGGGCCCAACAGGTAAGAATGCTCGCTGCCCTCGCAGAGGACTCAAGCTTGGTTCCTAGTACCCAAGTTGAGCTATTCACAGCCCCCTGTAGATGCAGCTGTAGGGGGATCTGTGGACGCTTTCGTCTGGCCCACAGTTTCTTTAGATCTCAGATCCTTCTACCTAGTCAGTCCTTGCTTAAATGGTGGGGAGTGAGAAGTTGGAAAGAACCCAGTGCATAGATGCAGAGCCTTATCCTCTAATTTCTGGAGCTAACCTTGAAGGCATGGCCATCAGTATTGACTACATTGCCCACCTGGATGGCTGAGTGTTTGCCCCACCTCTTTCATCTGTATTTAGACTGTGGTGGCCAATGGCTTCTTGATCCCTGCAGCTTCAAGCTATGCTGGATAGTTTTCCACAGGAACAAACTGTTTCACCCACTGGGATGTCAGGCCAAGGAGAAGCAATAGTGGTCTAAAGATAATATCACCGGGAGAGATGGCTCAGAGGTTAAGAGCACTGTCTCTTCTTCCAGGGGTTCAATTCCCAGCAACTGCACGGTGGCTCACAGCCATTTGTAATGAGATCTGGTGTCTTCTACTGGATTGCGATCATACATGCAGGCAGAATGATGTATACATAATAAATAATTTTTTTTAAAGATAATATCACCAATGGGTATTCTTGTGCTTTGGCATAGGTTATGCCTTATGTGCCAGTCAAGGCACATAAGCCCAGAGAATGCTGGGCTTCTTGAGACATGCCAGCAACTACCTGTGACACAGCACTGATGCAGATGAGGGTTTAGAGGGTTTAGGGTCCAGAGCTGCCCACTTGTAGACAATCTCTGTTCAGTTTCTCTGTAGTCATCAGCATGATACGGCGAAACCTTTGATAAATCTGCTTCTAGATCCAGCCTTCTACACAGATCCATATTCCTTTGTTGGTTTTGTTTGTTTGTTTTTCGAGACAGGGTTTCTTTGTATACCCATACAGCTTTAATCTCAGCAGGCAGGAGGCAGAGGCAGAGGCAGGCAGATTTTCTGTGAATTTGAGACCAGCTGGGTGAATCCCTGTCTCAAAACCAAAAACCAAAAAAACTGAAAAACAAACAAACAAACAAAAGCACAACAACAACAACAACAACAGCAAAACCCTCAAAAAAGAATAAATAAAATTCAGATTATACTGGGCACTCTGGTTTACAAGCATGCTTTTTTGTTTGTATGTTGAGTATTTTCCCCAAATCAGTTAGTACTTCCTTGCTCTATTTTAAATGACCACATACATAGCATAGTATTCCAGCATGTGGACAAAATGAGATTATTTAATCAGTCCTTTATTGGACATACAAGGGTGATAATCCGTATCCTCAAACCCAACCCAGTGTCTAGCAATAGGGTTTCTGTATTCACACTGACTGCTCTAAAATCATAGGTGGAGTGCTAGACATTTGTTAGTATGTGGCCCCACTTGGAAATGAGTACATAAACGTTTTAAAGCATCTTTCTTTTTATACCCGGAAATTATCACGTTGTAAATGCGCGTGAAGCATCAGGATGCTTCCCCTGTCCAACTGTTCATTGTTCTGCCACCCAAACATCATAGTTCTGGGCTCCAAGTGCTTTGGGATGCCTCTGACTTTCTGTAAGACAAGATGGGTGCAGTCTGTAAGTGACCTTGTGTGCTTAGAGACTCTGGAATTGCCCACCCAGTCATGGCAAAGGCTTTTCCTTTTATTGGGCAAAGTTCATAGTCAGACAGCGGAAAGCTCTCTTGCTGCCCGAATCCTCAAAACTGAGCTTTGCTGAGTTAAATGACATGTGAGGACTATTTCTGATATAAAAATTGGAAACTTTCAGATACCTCGAACCTTGCTTATCTTTGTAAATACACATGTTCCAATTAAAATAGGTACTGAAACATTTGGGTGGCACTTCAAAACTCCCAATTTAGATTTAATTTAGATTAAAGCACTTATTCTTTTTTAATACAGTTGTAAAATTGATTATTAAAGTCACCTATTGAAGATTGAAAGCATAGGATGTATACTTTCCTTGTGAGACAATCTCGTCTTCAATAAGTGTGGTTCTATTAATCAATTAGCTATTAAAATATAACTGCCATATTAAGCCTGACTCATTTGTCATGACAGCTGGTATAATTATAAAAATTATACCTAGCCATTTATACAGCCATAATCTTGCAATAAATATAAATAATTGTCTCTATTAATTCATTTTGAAGGTTCTGTCTATTAATTCTCCAGTTAAGTGGCAATTTGGAGACCTTCATTTAAAATCTTTGTTGTTCGTTCCATCTGACTGCCAGAGTTCCACACGTGTACCTCCCACTGTTGATTTTGGAAACCAATTCATGAATAAAATAGCTTTTTAAGTGCAAATATTTAAAGGGTTGAGGCCCAAGGTCCAAGGCTTTCTGGGGAAGAAGGTAATGAGGGTGCCTGTGTTTGGGATGAGCTAGTCGTGACATTCTAGTATTGGGTTTGGGAGAGAGTATGTGGATTTCACTGTGTGAACGTCTCCTAAAGCGTGTGGTGGGGTAACTGTTCATAACTTGTCTCTCCACAGGAGTGGATGAGGTCACCATTGTCAACATCCTGACAAACCGCAGCAATGTGCAGAGGCAGGACATTGCCTTCGCCTATCAGAGAAGGACCAAAAAGGTACTGGAACCTTAGCGTGGAGGGCAGGCCTTGTTGAGTTAATGTTCTCAGATATTGCCTGTTCTGTTCTTAATTAATAAGTGTGTGTGTCCCTTGTTTGTGTTGCCCTGCATACCGTAGGGTGGCAGGCCCTAAAGCTTCCAGATGTTTCCCTGTCTTCAATTTCTATCTTGTCACAGAAATGCTGGGGATACAGATGTGTGCTACCGCATCTGGCTTTTTTTTTTTTTTTTTTACATCTAGCACCATTACCTGCTAAGCCATTCTCCACCCCTGCCCCCGTCCATCATTACTTTTTCTTTTTGTGAGTTGTGGATCTTCTTTAACCAAAAGGATCCTTCTAGAACTCTTGGATGTCCAAGGTTTCCCTCTTACATCCTTGAGAGGGTTGCTGCTTACATAGGTACACCCGTGGGAGGTAGAATGGAAAGGTGACATCCTGGAATACACGAGGGAGGCATTCTGGAATAGACGACAAGGAAGAGAAGCAATGGTCCCACTGGTTTATGTGCTGACTCTATGTCGTTGCTGTGCTTAGGTAGCAACTCACTTCCTCTCATGGCTTCTCTGGCTTCTTCGTCAGGTGTTGTGAATGTAATTTCAGAATGGTTTCCTCCACTGGGCGTGAATCCTAACGTGTGCTTCTCATTTACACGGAGGGGCTGGGGAGACAGCTCCGTTGGTAAAGTGCTTGTCACACAAGCATGAGTACCTGAGTTCAATCTTCAGCATCCACGTTAAACGAGCTAAATACCCCAGTGCTAGGGACGCTAGAAAGGATTCCTGGGGCTCCCCAGACAGTCAATTTAACTGATTCAGAGAGCTCTAAATTACACACACACACACACACACACACACACACACACACACACACACACACGGTGTCTTCAGATTCAGCCTGGCTGAAGTGCTGTGGTCCAGCCTGCTATCTTCAATAGGCTTCGCTCCTAGTGTTTATGGAGTTTTCTGTGTGTGTTTTTCCTTTGCTTATCCACTCGTGGCTAAAGCAGGCCCCGTCTTGTCCACCTTAGTTTCCCACAGCACTAGGACATTTTACCTTTCAGGATATGCTACTTAATCTTAACGCTTTGCTATTAAAAGCTTTTGACTTATATTCGGACAATGCCATCAGGGTGACCTCATGCAGCTCCCGCCTGACTTGAGGCTTTCACTCCCCGCCACAGTAGCGTTGACCTGAAAGAATGCCAGGAGAAACTGTGTGTTCCTGGAGTTGGCGTGACCACCAGGTCCTGGGAGTTCCAGGTCAAGCCTGGCTGAAGCTCTGTCCTCCATGCTCCAAAGCAGTTGGGAAAGGACGTAAATGGGAAAGCAGCTAGCTCCCTTCATCCCACACACGTTACAATTCTCCTTTCACGGTATGACGTGTGTTAATCTTCTGCAGTGAGGCTCAGAAGGGAGTGTTTTATGTCTCTAGCTTTCCCAAAGGATCTGAGAGCCGCAAGAGCCAAGTTCCCGTTGGAACAGGAGATCCACTATTCTGGACTGAAGGAAATAACTGCTCATTCATTGTGGCCTTGGAACTGTGTGTGCACACATGTTAGGTAGCTGGAGAACGCAGATCCTTCAGAGCCTGTTGGAGTAAACACATTATTAGAATCATGAGAAGGGTCAGCAAACACACAGGCATTAGCACGTGCTAAGGACAGCCCACTGCCCTGATGATACTTAATGGTCCAGGGTGATTATCTGTCACAGGAAGATGCCGCAACTGCCTGAGGTAATTTTCTAAAGGACGTCCTAGTATTGTTTTAGGTGCACTGTTTGTCAAGATATGGTCTGCAGCAGTGGTTCACAGTCTGTGGGTCATGATCTCTTTCAGGGGTTGAGCAACCCTTTCCCAGGGCTCACCTAAGACCATCGGAAAACAGATGTTTACATGATGACCCAGAGTAGTAGCAAACACACAGTTATGAAGTAGCAACAAAAATACTTTTGTGGCTGGGATCACCGTGGCATTTCTGACCAGGACAAAGAACCCTATTAAAGGGTTGCAGCACTAGGAAGGTTGTGAACCACTGGTCTAGAGGGACAAAGGGACCCTGCCCAGGTGGTGAGCTGCTGCAGATACTGTCACAGCTAGTAAAAGAGGGACACAGGGAGGAAGTTTGCATTTTATGCTTTGTCCCTTCAAACTAGTGCTAGACACAAGGTTTCTCTACGCAGAGAACACTCATTGTTCTATTGATCCCTTCTGGGATTTTTATTTGTGCTGAGTCCTATACTGGGCATTCTGAGCAATTCAAGTCAAAGTGGAAAAATCCAGTAGGTGCCCAGATGTCCCCTGAGGTGAGAGCAGAGATGGAGGTTGGGGGGAGGAGTGTCAAGGGCAGACCAAGTTGGGAGTCACTTAACCTCAGGGTTCCAATTTGGAAAGCTGGTGTTATAATTGGTATGTGTTGTTTTAGAAAGACCCTCCTACCTCCCATGCATGGTTAGGGCATCAGAAGCCAGAAGAAGAAGGTGAATGGGGTGGGCCCAATGCTTGCTTGCATCCACGCCAGGTCTGACCTTCTTCTTTCTTTCTTTCTTTATTTATTTATTTTGGTTTTTTCGAGACAGGGTTTCTCTGTATAGCTCTGGCTGTCCTGGAACTCATGTTTTGTAGACCAGGATGGCCTCGAACTCAGAAATCCACCTGCCTCTGCCTCCCAAGTGCTGGGATTAAAGGCATGCGCCACCACCGCCCTGCTCAGGTCTGACCTTCTTGACACTTGCTGTATGTCACCTTTAGAGGCTTGTGGAGCCTCAGAAATTGTTGGCCAGCCAGCCTACAGGGCCAAGTTCCAGGCCATCAAGAGACCTTATCTCAACCAGAAAGTGGAGGGCACCTGAGGAATGACACCTAAGCTTGTTCTGTGACCTTTACCCACATATGCTCCTACACACACACACACACACACACACACACACACACACGTACACCACATAAAAATAAATGCAGCTCAGCTCAGTGCAGCTGTGGCCTCGTCCATTCCCATGGCTAGTGAGTACCCAATCCCCGAGGAAATATCTTTAAGAGCCACCCTGAATTAAGGATATCTGTCTACATATCTGAGTGCTGCCTCAGACCTCCGACTTTATTAAGATTGTGTGTTCATGATGATAGTGGCATGATGATGACATTGTTCAACAGGAAGTTGAAAGGGACTCCGAGGGGCTGGAGTTCACATCATATTCTTCATCGCCCCAACCTGGAGGAGATGGGAGTTGGCTCAGGGCGAGGTGCAGTGTTTTACATAGGGAAAGCTCAGCACCCACCCCCACTCCAGCCTCGCTAGCACAGCTAGCTGCAGGCTACAAGGTCCCACCCTAGAACAGCATCACAAACGCCTTCCCTGGGACCTCTATAGACCTGCAGGACTCCACTGGTCTTTCTGCCTCACTTCTTTTCAGCTTGACTTGGAAAGTGACCTTGGAAAGTGACCTTGGGACTCTCCGCGTCTCCCTGAGACTCCACTCTTAGCTCTCCTCTCAGGAGCTATCAGCTACAGCAGTTTCTATCTAGTGATCAGCCTGGGTGTTAGTGGATTTCCTTACCACGTGGTTTCTGCCCTCCTGGTCTGATGTAGGGGACGAGGAAGTTCTCCCCAGACCGCAGAGTGGTCAAAGACTCACACATAGCCTGCTTTTTAGATAGAGCCATCTTATTTCTGTCTCGCTGGTTCCAGAGTGGACGTTGGTTCCAAGCAGCTCTGAGACATCTCCCTTTTACAGGAGCTCCCGTCAGCGCTGAAGTCAGCCTTATCTGGCCACCTGGAGACGGTGATTTTGGGCCTATTGAAGACACCTGCCCAGTATGATGCTTCGGAACTAAAAGCTTCCATGAAGGTAAACATGTGTGGGGTGTCATCCGTCAACCTGCCCATTAGTGTCTGTGAATTACAGCCTTTTGAGTGTAACTAGGTGATTGTCAGTTGTGTTGGAGTCTTATTTGAAGTCATTTCCCCCCAATGCTATAAGTTGTCAGGATTTGAACCAAAAATATTTCAATCTCTCTCTTTTTTAATGACGGCAAAGAAATTTCCTGATGCTGAGAGGCTGGCTAGCAGCTGCTGAGACTCGGCACCTGGGCGATTGGAATGCCTCTTGGGAAAACTGCTTCCTTGATTGCACTTCCTTTTTAAGGAGGATATGTGTGGTATTAAGGAGAAAGAAAAACAGCTTTTGTTCAGTAAAGCTTGCAGATTCTGCCCATGCCCTCCTGGATGCTGCTTCCTCTGGCTTCCCCCTCCCCACCCCCCCCATCCGTTGCTGGGCCAAAATTTGGATTTAGTCCAAAAATCAGCAATGCAGTGCAGGTGAGGATCGATACCAAGGTGGGACTGGCACCTGAATCCAATGGGAAGTTTCTGCAGGACATAATATTGTTATCTAAGTTTTGACTTTGCAAAGCTATTTTGAACATGGGAATTGAGGTTAAATTAGTAAATTCTAGTTTAGAAACGCCCTTGGATTTTGTGCTCACCTAAGCTACCCAGTATTACTCAAATGTAAGAGATAGACAAATGTCTGCCACAGCAAAGCTCAGGGCCCCTTCTCTGTGTACTTGTGACATGTTGGATAATCTGAGGCTGCCCTCTGCTGGTACTTCTTGGTAAGGCATCTTCAATGAGGGGAAGCTGTATGTCACCCTGTTGGGTTGTCATCTTTTCTGGAGAAGACACCAGGAATGAGGCCCCTTCACACGTAAAGTACCACCAGAACCCTGGAACTGATAGCCCAGAGCCACTGTAGGATTTGTCAAATCTCTCTCTGTCTCTTTTTTAGGTCATCAGCATAGCTCTTGCTAGTATAGTGGCATGCTAGGCAGGCTGTAATGCAGAGGAGATACCAGTCAGTGCCGTGACACACCAGGCACGGGGTGCAGGCTAATAATCCTAGCACTCCAGAGGTGGAGGCAGGGGGATCAAAAGCTCAAGATGATCCTTGGCTGTATTGGGAGTTTAAGGCCAGGGTGGGATACCTGAGACCTGAGAGAGAGAGAGAGAGAGAGAGAGAGAGAGAGAGGAAGGAGGAGGAAGAAGAGGAGGAGGAGGAGGAGGAGGGGGAGGAGGGAAGGAGAGTGTACTTTTCATGCCAACAACAGCTTTGATGATGGTAGCATTCCTGAGATTGCCAAGCCTTTGGGCCATTGGGGTCATGTGTAAGCCAATCTTTCCCCAGGTTTCTTTAACTATCAACACTTGGATCAGTTCATCTTATTTTTGTCAAGAATCCACTTAGTTGAGATTTATGTGATTTCACTGGTATCTATGGTCGAGTTATTATTGACTTAAAGCAGACCTGTGTGAGCTGTCAGTCACTCCACTAATCCAAGTAACTGGGTCCAAGGAAAGGCGCTTTAACTGCACCATCTTTGACCAGACGCCAGCTCTTCCATTAGCTATCATGGTTGAGTGACTCTTCCGAAGATCTTCAAGTGACGTTAGCAAAAATGATGCTTTCAAAAAAAAAATCTGTTTCCACATCGGGCAATACCAGTGGCAGTGTTTTGCCATATGTCACAGGAGAGGTTGGCCCTGTGATAAGAATTATTCTTAAGCTGTGGAAAGCTTGGGCCAAGTTTTAGAAATTGCCAAGGTCACCTTTGAAAGTGGAGATAAAGCCCTATTAGACTTCTCCGATGTGTGGGCGATGGGAGGCGAGATACTGCGCTCGGCTCACTTTCCCTCGGTGTCAGGACCCAGGATTTCTTCTGACACATGAGTTAGACTTTATTTCTGTCATCTTTGAAAAGCCTGCCTCTCCCTGGAAATACTCAGAGATGCTCCGTGATCATCTCAGCACACCCCTTGAGAGGTTCAGAGTGCTATGTAGACCTTTGGCTAACAAGGGAAGAATTTGGGGTTTCACTGGAACCTGTGGAAAAAAAAACTATGATTAAAATCCCGGGGAGAAGAGTCAAAGATGAGATTAAGACTAAGATTCAAAATTAACTATTAACCCGGGGCTTAGCTTAGATTATACAAGGCACATTTTAAAGGGGCATCTACTCTCTAATAAGTTTAATTAATAGCTGACACACTTTTCATGTGGGTAAGTACCTTTCTTATTGTATTAACACCTTATAATTGATTTACATTTTAAACAGTTGTAATTCTACTTAGTTCAAAGTGGTACCTCTATATTCGAGAAGACATGTACTAGAAGACCCTTGTTATTAAGCCTTGACTTTGATCAGGAAGCCAGCTTTGAAATACACGTTTCATTGAGTCCTTTCAAGCTCCCTAGCACGCTCAAAAGTGTATATATTAAATTCAAATATCCCACTCATTAAACTCTCATTTCCTAATAAAGTGCTAGCCTCTAGGCTTATTTAGCACTTTTGTTATTCCTTCTTCCTAAATACCTGAAAAGTGCAGAGTAATCAAGCAAAAATGGAAGTAACAGGATGCATTTTTTTTTTTTAAACATTAAGCCATTTTTGCGTTTCAAAGAAGAGAAGCGAATTTTCATCCTAACTAGCACCTTTCCGCTAAGGAGATGTTCTAATCTGTGGCAGCTGCTGACAGCGGCCCCACACCATTTCTTGGTCAATGAAGACAACTATTTCCTGTTTATTAAAATAGTGGGTGGCTGAGATAGGAACTAAGAAAGACAGATAGCGAGTCGGAACCCCACGGCCTCCTCTGGCGCCCAGGGATACTACAAGGCTGTCTCTTCTCATTCATTTTTCAAGAACATAGTAGAATATAGATGTTCTGCTTTTACAACATCTCGGGATCTGGTGATGTGAAAAAGAAAAGAAAAGGCAGCTTTATGTAGTGCTTGAAGAGCAGAGCACAGGCTGCTCAGGAGGGGCAGGTGACCCTGACAGAGCTATCTGTTTGCCTTTTACTTGACGGAGGCCAGCCTTGAGAGAGGCTGCTGATGAGGTGAGGGAGGCTGCTGATGTCTGGGCGTCTTGCTTCCCAGGGCCTGGGGACTGACGAGGACTCCCTCATTGAGATCATCTGCTCACGAACCAACCAGGAGCTGCAAGAGATCAACAGAGTGTACAAGGAGAGTGAGTAGCCTGCTTCTGAGACCCACCCTCTTAGCCCAGAGCGTGTGTGTGCATCCCCGGGTGCACTCTTGCATGTGTGCTTCCGTGCATGCTTGCGTTCATGAGTATGAAGAGAAGGGTCAACCTCAGGGGGTGTTCTTGGGAGCCATCCACCTGCATTTTGACAAGGTTCTCGCTAAGCCTGGAGCATACCAATTAGTCGAGGCTGGCTGGCCAGTGAGTCCTGGGATGCCTCCTGCTTCTGCCTCCACAGCACTGGGGTTTCAAGCACACCCTTAGCACATTAGGCACAGTCGTGGAGGTCAGAGGACAACCCTCAAAGCTGCTGATTCTATCCTTCTACTGTGAGGGGGTCCGGTGCCTGGATCTCGGGTCATCAGATGTGGCCAAAAGCACTTTTATCTACTGAGCCATCTTAGCAGCTTGAGAAACAATATTTTAGTCAGAGACGAGTTCGCTGATTAAAGAGAACCTGGGGACCCCTGGGCTTGACTTAGGCTTGTTTGTCCGTTAGACTGACAGTCACCCTAGATTTGATCTCATGTGAGGAGACCCCCTTCTAGAAACTCCATCCTCAGTTGGGGACTCAGGCTATTTCCACACTAACACAGCAATGCCTGCGTTTTGAAACTCGGTGGGTGACAGACAGTTGTAGTGGGTGCTTGGGTGTGCCTGCGGGAGGCGTCAAGCCAGATGTGTTGTCTCCTCAGTGTACAAGACTGATCTGGAGAAGGACATCATCTCTGACACATCTGGAGACTTCCGAAAGCTGATGGTCGCCCTTGCCAAGGTTGGTCTCTCTCCCTCCCACCCCTTGCCTCCTTCCACAGCAGGCTCAGCTCCTTCTATACTGGGGAGGGAATTAACTAAATCCTTGTGCCTGCTCAGAAATTCCGCTGCACTCCCGTCTCTGCAGAACTGTCATATTTGTTAATAGGATTTCTTATCCTGCAGAACCGTGTGGACAACTGGACGCCGGGGCCAGGGGAGGGGTGGGCAGCTCCCAAGCTCTGGCCTGGATTTCTGTGCTAACCTGCACCGAGTGACTAAAGGAAGGTCACTTTGCCTCTATTTGTGGCCACAGCGGACGCATTAACGTGACCTTGTTCCTTTCACCTTTCACTTGTGTGCGCGCACATGCAAACCTTGCCTCACTAGTCCTTTGGCATATGTGTGGGTCTTTGAGGTGCTTTGCTAACATTACCGCATCAATGTAGATGTAAGGCATGTCTCCCGTGAATCTCTAGTTCCGGCCGGCATGCATCTAAACACCAGTCTGTCAAGGGAAGGGAATTCTCTCAGGGAGCCCTGTGGCAAGTGACTGAGGAGTGTGCTGCAGCCTGGCCCACTTGCATCTCCATGACAGTGACAACTCTGTGACTCTCCTGTCTTCATTTGCTCCCCATTCAGGCACTGCAGACTCTGGGTCCTTTTAGAATCTACTTGTATCTTGCTTCTTTGACCAAAACCCATAGCTGCTGTTCCTTTCCAGAAAGCCCCACCACTTTCACCCTGGGCCTGGGAACCTCCATCTTCATCACTGTGTTTCTTTCTTTCTGCTCTGTGATGGCCCTGGGTGTTGTACCACTCACCTGTAGACCTGTTCCCCTTCTGCCTGTGAATGCAGAACACCCCCAGCCACCACCATACTGCCGGTTCCTGAGGGTTCAGTTCAGGCCCCGTCCTAGCACTTCTGGGCTCAGCCTACTGTTTACTACAATAGCTCTTCCCTTCATTTACATACTGTATCATCACGGCACTCTCAGTTGCCATGAATCTCACCGTTATACCCAGCTTGACGGACGAGACTTAGATGGGTTCAGTTTCTCTGGGACGTGGGTCATGAATTCAGTAAGATCCTCACTCAGGCTTGGGTACCCAGGGTTGGCTAGCAATGGTGAGACATAGCGTACCCGCTTCCTTCCCTGACCATCTCTCTCTTCCTTGGCCTTGTCTAGATTGACATGTGAAATGCTGTATTCGTTCAGGAATGAGGTTATGGCTCACCCAGGTTGGAGAGGAAACTGATGGTCCTTCTTGTTTTTCCCCTACAGGGCAGACGAGCAGAGGATGGTTCAGTTATTGACTACGAGCTGATTGACCAGGATGCCCGGGTATGTGCCAAGCTTCCTGGCGTGTGTATTTGGAGGGGTTGTATCGCACGCAACTATTTCTTTATGTACAATGAATAACCTCAAACTAACATTTGTTATCTCTCAGATCCTCTGGGTCAGGGATGGAGACTGGGTTGATCAGATCATTCTGGCTCAAGGTCTCTCATATGGTTGTAGACAAGACGTTGGTTAGGACTGTAATTACTGAGAGCATGGCCAGGTCAAAGGGTTCTTTCCCACGTGGCTCATGTGTGACTTACTGTTGGCAAGAGATGTTAGCACTCCTCCATGTAGGCCTCCACAGGCTGCTTGAAATGTCCCTGACAACATTGCCGCTGCCCTCCCTAGAGTGATCCAAGAGGGATCCAGAAGCCCTCATGCTCTTATGACTTGGTCTCAAGTGTCACACGTTCTTGTCATACTCTCATCATTAGAAGTGTGTCCATGAATCCAGCCCACAGCCGTGGGAGGGGTAAAACTAAGAGATATCCCTTCTAAGGGAGGAATGGGCCTTTTAAAGCCTCAGCCCATCTGAGAATATGTGGTTTGTTTCTAGGAACCGTAGTTGTAATGCCTGGGTCAGTTACCAGCTCTGTACCCACTTCCCATTGGCTCATTCAGGCTCTGACTCCACAGACGTGCTAGGTCCTGACACTAAGCTGGTAGGAAAGCCGGAGCAGATGAGGTAGGCACACCAGGCTAGGAAGGCTCCCTGCTCCACTCAGTGGGGAAGGGGCCTGTGGCTTCCTCATAAAGCTAATTTAGATAGCTGCGAACTAGGTGTGCCTCACCCAGAGGGGTCAGCTGTTTGGTTGTCTTAAAGCAAGCAAGTCATAATAGCTGCAGACAAAATCATGCACCTCCATTTTAATATAGTCTGGGGAGTGCTCAAGTATAAGAGAAAGGTTTTTAACAAGTGCTACAAGTAGGCTTTGTGGTCTAGGGAGATAGCTCAAGCGTGGCCCCAGAAGCCAAAATTTGAGCACACCTGTTCTAAGTGGTGCATTGTGGGTCACACCTGCAGTATGGGCTCGTGTGCTCACTTGTCTCTTGGAACAGGCTTTTTAAGTAACATTTGCTAGGGGTGTGTGGTTAACTTCTCCTGGTTGGCTGCATCTCTGCTAGGGGTGTGTGGTTAACTTCTCCTGGTTGGCTGATCTCTGCTAGGGGTGTGTGGTTAACTTCTCCTGGTTGGCTGCATCTCTGCTAGGTGTATGTGTGGTTAACTAACTTCTCCTGGTTGGCTGCATCTCTGCAAGGGGCGTGTGGTTAACTTCTGGTTGGCTGCATCTCCCACAGGAGCTCTATGATGCCGGGGTGAAGAGGAAAGGAACTGATGTCCCCAAGTGGATCAGCATCATGACTGAGCGCAGTGTGTGCCACCTCCAGAAAGGTGGGTGCCGTGCCAGCGAGGCCTCGGGGCCTGGAGGCTCTCAGGTGGCGAAGGCTGCACTGAGGAGCAGATAGATCTCTAGAACAACACCTGTTCTCCACGCAGATCTTTCAGTTTCCTTTATCAAATCACTTGGCCTCCTATCTCACTGTGAATCCTCTGTCCCCAAATATGTTCAATATTTGATATGTTAGCTTGTTTCACTGTGGTGTGTGTGTGTGTGTGTATGTATGTGTTCACATGGATGTATTTGTGCATATTGGAGCCAGAGGTAAACCTTAGGTGTCACACCTTTGGAACCGTTCACCCTGGGGTGGTTTTTGTTTGTCTGGTTTGTCTTTTAGACTCATTGCCCTTGAATTAAAAAACTAGGCTAGGTAACCTGGACAGAAGAGACCTGCCATCCACCCGCCTCAGCCTTCACAGCGCTGGGATTGCAAGCACAACATCGTGTTTAGCTTTTTTGTTTTGTTTTGATTTTGATTTTCAAGTCATGGGTTTTGGGTTTGGGGGCTAAACACAGGGCCTTCTGGTTGGTTGTAAGACAAGCATGCTGCCAACCGAGCCGTCTCCCTGGGCCTCCCCTATTCCCCTTCTTACTAGAGGATCCTTTGTTCTTGCCATGATTGTTGAAGTACAGGATGTGACCACCTGACTCTTACTGTTTCACATGACATCCACACAGATGGATTCCAGTGACAGAGCATAGGGATGGTCACATTCTGTGGCCTAGGCAGAGCCATTAGGGATAGGAGCTAGACCTGGGTCCTCTGGCAAGACAGGTACAAATCAGCTCTGGTCCACCAAGGTGACCACCAGCCCCTAGATGACTGCCTACCCCTAGGATGCATCAGGAATCACCTCTAGTTGTTGGTTGTTTTGTTTTTGTTGCTGTTGTTGTTTAATCAAAGTATCTAATTACACAGATCATCCATGCAGCTTTGACTAGCACTTCTGATATAATTTGTTGCTTTTCTTAGTGTTCGAAAGGTACAAGAGCTACAGCCCTTATGACATGCTGGAGAGCATCAAGAAAGAGGTCAAAGGGGACCTGGAGAACGCCTTCCTGAACCTGGGTGAGCAAGTATGGCCCTTCCACCTTGGCAGGGAGGACAGAAACGGGAGGAAGGAATGGCTGTGCGCTTGCTTCAAGGGGACTTGAGAGGTGTGGTGGCTTTTCTGCATGTCTTAGAGAGTTTTAGGATTGACTGTAGATTTAAAGATATGAAATGGGCTTAAATTGCCAAGAAGGACAATTTGGTGTGGAGAAGGGAGGGCTATACTGGGCAAGCTTACATAGACACCCGGTCATCAGTGACCTCTGCACCTCGTGGTTGAAGGTGCCGCAGTGGGTAGAGCCTACTAGTTCACAAGATTCTGAGTTTTCCTTAGCCTTCTACAGCCTTTGCCCATGGACAGGCCCATTCTGGTCAGTGTCTTAGGGTCAGGTGGGCAGACTTGACCTCTGTCTCCTTCCCACAGTCCAGTGCATCCAGAACAAGCCCCTGTACTTCGCTGACCGACTGTACGACTCCATGAAGGTAAGGACTGCTGGCCCAGAGGCTCCATTTCCACTAGGCTCCGCCTCTGTTTTGGCTCAAACTGAATCTCTGTGACTAGTGTGTAGGGCAGTGGTTCTCAGTCTTCCAGTTGCTGCAACCCTTTAATACAGTTCCTCATGTTGTGGTGGCCCCTAACCATAAGGTTATTTGGTTGCTACTTCAGAACTGGACTTTTGCTATAGTTATGAATTGCAATGTAAATATCTGAAACGCAGGATACCTGGTATGCAACCCCTGAGGGGTTGAGACCCACAGGTTGATAAGCATTAGTTTAGAGGATGGGTTCCCACTAGCTAGCTGAGATTGTATTTGGCAGGTGAGAAAGCACCATTCCATCTTCTCTCAGTTGTTTAAATACATGCGATGCAGCTCCAGAATAAGGTGTCACTGGAGGGAAAGGGTAAGGTGACAACGGTGTCTGATTTCTGCTGGGGCTTTCAGCTATGGTGTCCCATTAGTCCCAGGATAAAAGCAAACAGGATGTGAGTGACCATCAGCAGGCACTACACAACAGCTTTTCAGTTCCCTCCCTTAAGTCCTGGCAGGAAACCCTGCAGGGCACCTGGAGCCAAGGCCAGCTTTATAGATGCACAGCTGGGTGATCTTCCTGCATGAGCTGCCCCGACCAGCCTTGTTCTGGTTCTTGTCCTGCCAGGACTGGTCTGCCTTCCAGGCCCCTGCTTTCTTCTCTGGAGCACCTTCCGTGTCCATGTCGACCCTCTGCCTGCTCTCCTTGGGCTCCCTGTCACAGATAGTTTCCTTAGTGCAGGCTCTTTCATGCATTCACAAAGAGCCATAAGAACAGCGTGCCGGCCCATCCTCTCTGCATCCCTAAGTGTCCATCAGCCCTTTGCTGCGTATGCAAACTTGCAGGCTGGCGGTCAGAAGCAGAGCTGACTGGAGAGGCGGCTCAACAGTTAAGAGCACACACTGCTCCTGCAGAGGCCCCTTGGCTTCTCTAGTTTGAATCATTCATAGGCTCCTGAAACTTCAGCTACAGGGTATCTGATGCCCTCTTCTGGCCTCTGTGTGCACCTACATGTACACCTATGGGCTCCCCCAGACACATACTTAGAAATTTAAAAATAAATCTTGAAACATTCAGATGTGCTTGGAAATCTAAGGTGCTCGTCTTCATTAAGGAAACAGTCTCAGCACTGCATTTTTAAGTCTTGTAAGATAACAGCATCACGACCCACATGAGTGCAGGCATTAAAGAAGCTGGCTGCTGTTGTCGAAATCCTGGTTTGGCTCCCAGCTCCAGGCTGGACAGCAAGGAACCATCTGGAATGCCAGCTTCAGGGGATCTGACACTCTTTTCTGGATTCCAGAGGGCTTCCCTAGACACACACACACACACACACACACACACTTTAAAAAGCAGAAGTCAATCTTTTTAAAAACACACACAAGAGCCAGAAAAAACTGGTGGGTGCTTTTTTAATGACAACCTTGTCAAGGAACGTAGCTCTGATCATCACTTTGACTTTCAGGGCAAGGGGACTCGAGACAAGGTCCTGATTAGAATCATGGTCTCTCGCAGTGAAGTGGACATGCTGAAAATCAGATCTGAATTCAAGAGGAAATATGGCAAGTCCCTGTACTACTACATCCAGGTAAAGCCTGTGGCATGGACCTGGCTCTGCCAGGCATGGTGTGTGTGTGTGTGTGTGTGTGTGTGTGTGTGTGTGTGTATAACTATGTGGGTGTGCATGCATGTGTGTCTGAATGTATGTGTATGACTATGTGGGTGTATGTATTTGTGTGTGTATGTGTGTGTGTACAAGTGTGTGTGTGTATGACTATGTGCATGTGTATATGTGTATGTGCATGTGTATATGTGTATGTGCATGTGTGTGTGTGTGTGTGCAGGTGGTTGTAGAGAACAATGGCAGAGTGGTGACCTTCCTGTTTTCTCATTTCGTAGAGAATAGACTCTGGGCACCAAGAATCAGGGATTTATATTGAAAGTAGCCTATATGATTTTCATAGGCTCATAGGTTCAAAGAAGGTTTATACATTTCCCACAAGTGTCACTCTACAGTGGTCATAGGTGTTTATAGTGATGATCCTGCATGACCTGGTGACAATCAGAGGGACTCTGAAGGCCAAAGGTGTTTTGTATTCTATGATGCTCCTGCTTCCTGAAGATCCTCAGAGAGGCCTGACCATTTGTCTCTCACCAGTCCACCTCTTCTGTGAACTTAGTGTTTGCATTTTGGAAGGCTGGAGCATTCCTGGTGTTAACACTGTGCTCAGCTCCCAGGGTATTACTCTGGAGACAGAGCCTAGGCCTTGCATATGCTAAGTAAGCCCTCTACCACTGAGCTAGCATCCACAGCTTTTTAAACTTTTTTTTTGGGGGGGGTGGTAGTATGTGTATTGTCTGGGTGTGGGTGTGCATGTGTGTGTGCAGGCCAGCGGTCAACCTCTGGAGTCATTCCTCAGGAACTGTCCACCTTGTTTGCTGAGACAGGATTTCTGACTGAGAGTCGGGACTCAGTGACTGAATGAGGCTGGCTGGGTGGTGAATCCCAGAGATCCTCCTGTCTCTGCTTCTCAGTGCGGGTGATATTGCACGTCACCAGCCCTGGCTTCTTAAACTGGGGAACTGAACTCAGGTCCCCACGCGTGTGTGGAAAGCAACCCCTCCTCCTTCTCTTTGAGAAGGGTTCTCACTAAGATATCTGAGCTGGCCTTGAACTTGTGATTCTCCTGCCTCATCCTCCTAGTTAGCTAAGCTTATAGGTGTGCATTACCAGGCTTGGCTGCAATCCCCTTTCTAAAAGATCCTGACATTTCTATATCTATCTTGGTCTATGGTCACCAAGGACAGTTGTGTGTGTGTGTGTGTGTTCGGGGGTCAGTGCAGCCATGCTTCTTAGGGCACACGATTAAAGCCAGGGACAGCAAAGCTCTTAGAAATTATTTCTCCACTTCACTAGTTATTTTCATGCATCCTTAAAGCCCACAAAACTTCAGAGGGAGGCAGCCAAGGTTCTACCCTGTCCTGTGCAGAAGGGCCCAGGTGCAGGAGAAACTCAGGCATGCTGCAGAACGCCCTGCCGGACCTGCAGTGTGGGAGACATTCTCTACCCTCGCAGTCATGACAGGAAGACGTACCATTTCGTACTGTGCTTCAGAGGGCCAGGGCTTTGGTCCACTGTGCAGGCCTGCAAGTCCCCAGGGTACATCAAGGCTATGGCGGGTTGCTGTACAATCTATTGTTTTTTTTTTTTTTTTTTTTTTCTGACACTACAATTGCTTTTCTTTCTTTCTGGCCACTGCAGCAAGACACCAAGGGTGACTACCAGAAGGCACTGCTGTACCTGTGTGGTGGGGATGACTGAAGGGCTCAGCACAGTGGATCACCCAGAAGTGGCTCTACCTGTGCCCCAACCTGATGTTCTAGAGACTCCGCTCTCCACTAATGGACCCCTGAGCTCCTCCCTGTGAGGATGACAACAGGGCCACCGACCCTTTCCCCATCTTAGCTGCCCTTGCCTGGCTTTCTCCTCATTCTCTTCCTTTATGCCAAAGAAGTGAACATTCCAGGGAGTGGGGCGTAGCGTCTGTGACATGAGACACTTCCTCTTATGTACTGTGTCGTGAATAAACCGTTTTTACTTTAGAAACAAGAATGCCGTTGCCTTTGCTTTCGAGCCACTGTTCAGAAAGCAGACGTACTTGGGATTTGATTGTTCACCCAGGGAGGTTGCCCCTAGAGGATGAAAGTTCTAGAACTTATCTCTTCCCTCTGGTAGCCACTATACAGATGCACTTTTAAAAAGGATGAGTGAATTTAAAATTATATACAGTTCAAATTTTACCCCTTAGGCAAGGACTACAGCTCTTATCTGGGTCTGTGTGTGTGTACTTCTCCCTGGGGACAACAAATGTTTTATTCACCCAGATGAACGCTGACAACACACCAGAGAAATGATTCCACCCCAGTCTAACCTGGTGAACAAATGAGCTTGTATAGAGTTACTTAAGAGAAGAGAACCTCGCTTGAGGGTTACTTGAAGAGGCATGGGAAACTTCACCACTGAATAAAATGTCCCTGTCCCTCCCAGGAAGTATATGTCTTATGTATCCTCAAGTCGGGGTAGGGTGGGCAATACACTTCTTCCCACACTCATGACGTAACCCACTAATGGTGAGTACACCCTGGGGAAGGGGTCTCACAAGCCCCTTCTTGTTTCATGCTATGTGACTGAGTGGGTATCACAGCTACTGAGATTTCAAGTGGGCAAAGGTCCTGCCATGTTTGGGAGATAGTGTCCTATAACACACAAGTACACAGCCCTAGCACCACACAAAAGAAAAAAAAAATTCTTCGCTTCAGTCACTCTATTTTTTTTTTTTTTTTTTTTTTGGTTTTTCGAGACAGGGTTTCTCTGTATAGCCCTGGCTGTCCTGGAACTCATTTTGTAAACCAGGCTGGCCTCAAACTCAGAAATCTGCCTGCCTCTGCCTCCCGAGTGCTGGGATTAAAGGCATGCGCCACCATGCCTGGCCACTCTATATTTCTTAAGCTCAGTCCCCACTTCTGGTGGGAAAAGAATACCTGGACTCTAATGGAAGTTTCTTTTGGATCGATCCACATGCTATAGGTGAGAGGGCCAGGGGCAAGGTCCCAGGGACTCTTTTGTGGGTAAGGTAGATGAAAGTGAGTATCTGAGGTGGCCACAAACTGGGGAGAAGTCTGAGGTAGGATGAGATATTTTGGGTTTTCTTTGTCAGGGTGGGTTTACAGGTTTGGTTTTTGCTACTTTTGAGAGATTTATTTTTATTTTTGATGACGTATGTGCGCTTGTGTGTATGTATGATGTGCACATGAGTGCAGGTACCTGAAGTGACCACAAGAGGGCATCAGGTCACCTGGGCTGGAGTTAAAGGCAGTTGTGAGGGATGGTTCACACTCAGGTACTAAAAACTGAACTCAGAACCCCAGCAAAAGCAGTACGTGCTCTTAACCTCGGAGCCATCTCTCCAATCCCTTGTATGTATGTATGTATGTATGTATGTATGTATGTATGTATGTATGTATGTATTTTATAGAGTCTCAAGTAGTTCAGGAAGCCTCATGTGGCCTCACTGTGTAGCTGAAGGTGACTTTCTGCCTCCAATTCCCAAGTGCTGGAATTATAGGCATGTGTCACCATGACTGGAAATTGAACCCAGGGCTTCATATATGCTAGTGGGCACTCTACTACTGAACTAAGTCCCCAGCCTGGATTCTGTAGCCAGTGTTGCAAATGTCTCTGGTAGTCATTAGACTTATAAAATAAATTGCATCCAATCCCAACCTCGAGAGCCTGCCTGCCAATGAGTCAGGCTACAGCAAGCATGCTCAGATAGCTGGGCTAGGCCACCCACAGTGGATTGGGAACAAGGGAAGGAAGGGCACTTCTTTATGGAGAGGACTGAGGTAGATGAGAGCAAGGAGGAAACATCTGTGTAAAGTCTGTGGTGAGTCTTTACAGCTGGGAGGAGGCCCACCATAGAGATCCCAGTGGCTCATCCATTGATGGACATGCCAGTCATACAATTGGTAAAAGATTCAACTGCAGCCTAGTAAGTGGTTCATTTCTTCTGCCCCTTGAGAAAGTCAATGACTCAAGAGACCAGGTGAGTGGCACTATTAGGAATTGTGGCCTTGTTGGAATGTGTGTGTCACTGTGGGTATGGGCCTCACTCTAGCTGCCTGGAAGCCAGTATTCTGCTAGCCACCTTTGTATGAAGATGTAGAACTCTCAGCTCCTCCCACACCATGCCTGCCTGGATGCTGCCATGTTCCTGCCTTGATGATACTGGACTGAACCTCTGAACCTGCAAGCCAGCCCCAATTAAATGTTGTCCTTTATAAGACTTGCCTTGGTCATGGTGTCTGTTCATAGCAATAAAACCCTAAGACAGTCAGGGTCCTCTAGATTCTAGAGAGCAGTTCTCAGAACCTATGGGTTGAGATGTGTGTGTGTGTGTGTGTGTGATCACAAGACCCTTTTACAGGAGTTGCATTTCAGATATCTGCATATTAGATATTTACATTATGATTCATAAGTGTCAAAATTACTATGAATAGAAACAAAATAATTTTATGTTTGGGAGTCAACCACAACATAAAGAACTATATTTAAGGGTCACAGCATTAGGAAGGTTGAGAACCACTGGGCTAGAAGGACAGAACTGATAGAATGAATTTATATAAAAAACAAAATGTAAAGATTTATTAAAACAGCTTACAGAATAGGGTCAAAATAATCCAACAATGGTTGTCTCACACCTGAAAGATCCAAAACTTGGTGGTTGTTCAATTTACATGACTGGATGTTTCAGCAGCCCCAATATGGCACTAAAGGCCTGGAGGGTTTCTGGAGAGCTGCTGGTCATTAGTTGGAAGTCTGGAAAAATGGACTTAGGGATCACCATCACCATCACCACCACAGCAGCATTATCACCATCACCGTCACCAGCAGCAGCATCAGCAGCAGCATTGGGGTAAACTGACTCTACAAGGGCCAAACAGCAAAAAGCTGATAACCTTCCTTCTCCCATATCCTTTTTGGTTTGGGCTGCTACCAGAAGGTGCTGCCCACATCTGGACCTACTCACATCCATTAAAACAATCAAGAGAATCCTCCACCGATCCCAACATGTCAACCTGATATAGATGACTTCTAAATTGATACTCCTGCTCAGCTGAGTCTAAGTAGGGCAAGCTGACTTTTAAAACCATCAAACTCCCATACTGGGGATCAAACCCAGAGTTTCGTGCATGCTAAGCAAACACTCTACCACTGACCCACTGAGCTACCTACCCACCAGGTTCTCTCCCTAAGTCCTTAGTGCTATGTCTTTGAGTCCCTGTCATGGCTCTGAGCTTTCACTCATGGAAGGCTGTAGGTGTCTATAGCCCAAAAGTCAAGAGAAGACAGACAGATGCAAAGACAGATGTCAAAAACATCTTCCTCATGTTCCCATCACCTTCTGCAGGCCTCAGTAAGAGTCCCCGGGAAGTAAGCTAGGTACTTGTCATAACCAGCCCTGCTCTCTACACAAGGCTAGTGGGTGGCAAGTGATGTTTTGTTTAGCTGTATGGCCTTCAACACTGATGGAGTTCTAAAATTTATTTTTAAGCTTTATACATGTATATAGTTTATGTTGAACACATTCTTTCTTATGCTTCCTCCAGGCCACCTGCCCCCTACTGATCGATCCCCTTTACCCCCCTAGAAAGTATTACATCTACTTTAGTCTCACACACACACACACACAAACACACACACAATTTTTTTTGTGTGTGAATGTATAAAATCTAGGAGTCACAAATGAGAGAAAACCATCAATGTTTGAATAAAAAAAATATGACATTTGTCTTTTCTGCAACTGGTTTGGTTTACTTAATATGATCATCTCTGCTTGCATTCATTTTCCTGCAAATACATGGCTCTTTTTTTTTTTCTTTTTATGACTCAAAAAAAAAAAGTCACTGTGTCCACAAACCACATTCCCTTATCTGTTCTACTCTTGCTGGACACCTAGGTTATTTTCGTACTTGCCCCACTGGGATTAGTGCTGATGTGTAAGCGTCTCTGGACAACATTGGCTTGAAGTCTTTGGGGTGAATCCCCAGGAGTGGCGTAGCTGGGGTATTGTTAATATTTATGGGGGGCCTCCTTCTTGTCTTTCATGATGACTCTGGGCTAGTTTACAATCCCACCAGTCCAGATAAGTGATTTTTGAGTGAATCGAGAACAAATAAAGTGCATTTATTTAGACTTGGCCTTGGCAACACAATTGTAATACAATGAGGATTCAGTGTGACCCTGATCCTCTGTCTGGCCAGTCATGGCCTTCCCTAGGGCTCCTGGTCTTTGGCAGGTCCTTGCATGAATGGACTGTGTAAAGATAAGCATGTGTGTTTCTATATCATCACCTGTGTTCATACATGTGAATACCCTGGGTGTAGGCTGCTGGCCCCAGGTCCTGTTGACAACAGCTTATATCAGTACCTTCCCCAAGCTGAATTGTGGCTCCCTCCCAAACCCCTCACTATACTTTTCTATCAGGAGACTTTTCTATTTGCCAAAGGTTGTGCTCAAATAGTCTTCAGGTGTTAACCAGGCACAGAATGTGTGCGTGAGATGAGCTCTGGACAGATGTGGGGAGTCTGGAAATACAGAAAATCAAATGCAGTTAAAGCAAAGACAGCAGCAGCAGTGTTGAGCAAGCTGAGTGTGGCTGACTGCCTTGCTATGATGACCCTTGGGCAAACTTGAGATGGAAATTCAGATGGATTGTGGCTCCTGGGTCATATAGGGCCCATAATGCATCAGTATGCTACTAAGGTACCTTACCAATAACAGGCTGTTTAGTCAAATAATCTCCCAGCACATTAGAATCAGTGCTCTGAATCCCCAAATCCACTTATCCGTGTGCTTGGGGGCAGAGTTCAAGGAACTGCATAAGAAGTGGGACCTCTCTCTTTAACCCCGAATTATCGTGCTGAACTGCAAGTTGAAAGGGCTGGGCAGAGGCTGCCAGGGCAGTGTTTCTGCCCAAGTTTAAAGCTTGCTTTACTCTCTCCAGAAAATGAGCCTCGGGGCTTAGGGTGGAGGAGGGCGAGGCAGCAAGATGAAGGGGAAGTCAGACTCAGAGGGACGGGAAGAGCCCAGCCTCTTATCTGTTGGCCCTGATCCTCCCACAGGTGTGAGGAAAAACCCCAAAAGGCAAGCTGATGAGGAAGGACTCTTGAAAACGGGTCAGGACCTGCTTGCTGTCTTCTTTTGTGAGTTGTGGTTGTCCAGTGTGTTTCAGAATCCCAAGGCCATTGGAATTCCATCTCAATGTCTTCCAGATTCCAGCCCATTCTCCAAAGCTTCTCTTGAAGCTAAGGCCGCGGTTTGGGAGACTGGCACACTCTCAAACAATTTTGTTTTGCAAAGAGATAGAGAAAGATGTCAGACAGGTTTTAGTATTTTGTCACCTGATCACAACCAAAAGTCTAACTTTATTCTTTGAGGCATAAAGGGCCGTGGATGTGGCAGGTAACCATGAAAGATGTCACACTCTGACCATGCACAGGAGGTTTCCCCCTGACCTGTATGTGGGTTAGGATGGTCATGTGGCACAACATAACATGCTTTGCACATTGAAACCATTTACATGTATCCACTTCACCCATGTGCTTGTATACAACTTGAGTGTCCAGACATGGTGGGTCTGTCTATACTGTATTTCCCAGGGCATGTATGAAACGGAATTGTCTGTTAGGGTTTGTTGTTGTTGTTTGTTTGTTTTGTTTTGTTTTTGTTTTGGAAGTAGGCTTTCATATTAAGAAGCAAGAAACCAAGGCAAGGGATGGGCATCAGCTGGTAGGTGATTGCTGGAGCATGCATGAAGCCCCGGGCTTGATTCCTAGTAATTTGGACATTGGGCATGGTTGTGCATCTATTATGCCAGCACTTAGGAGGTAGGGACAGGAGAAATGGAAGTCCAAGACTATCCCCAGCTTCCTGGAGATGAAGGCAAGCCTGGGCTAAAAATGAAATCAAATAATAAGATAAATAAAAAGAGGGAAATCTTAATTGGAAGCTGAAGGGAAGACCCCAAAGGTCCCATATCCCCTTGGCCTGATTACTGGACAGTGGACAAATGATGATGTGTAAGAGTCTTCCTCAGAAGATGAAGTTTCCAGCATGCAAATTACTAGTAGCCAGAGCTAAAGCAGGGGAAACCAGGCTTACAAAGTAGCTAGTTACATTTAGCAAGAAAAATGATTTGAGGACAAAAATCCTTTAGATCAATCTTGAGCCTTCCAAGGACGCCAGCGTCTAGGCTTCTCCTCAGGGCTTGATAAGTGGCTTGTATCTTTGCCTCCTTTTTCTATCGATGATTGAGATGAAAACTCTGGTGCCAGGGAAAAACAGGGAGGGGTGGGGAGGGACACACTGAAGGGGAAGAGAGGGAAAGGGGAAGAGGAAAGGGAGAAATTGAAACATCTCCTAGCAATGAGGCAGAACACGCTGCAGCCACCAAGTCCTAGCTGTTCATTCTATTTATTGAGAAAAGCCTGAGGCCTGATTTCTTTCACTCCTGTACGTTTGAGCAAGCAAAGTTTATAGAGATGACTTATCTCATTGCGTTAGAAGGGTGACTTGCTATCTCAGCATCTATAAGCAATCTGAACCGACGTTGCTGGGTGAAGAAAGGCTTTTGTAAATATATGTGAAAGATGCCATCTCGTTGGGTGTTAAGTTGGAGGTACCCAGGAAAAAAATATTACATTTGTGCATTCAATTAGCTTGACTGTGGTTGGAATTCTGTCCGTGGCAGGCAGCCTTTCTGTGGAAAGACTGAAGCATCCTCTGTGTCAGCAGGTTTCCTGTGTGTGAGAGAAGCCCCCTCGCCCCCTCTAATGCCCTCTTTTGCATTCGTGCCAGTCCACGCCATGCGTTCCTAATCAGAATGTGTAGCTCAGTTCTTCACACTAGAGTGAGAGGGGTGAGTGAGCCAGCAGCCACTCTGTATGGGTATCCTGACGGTGGTGCACATGGGTGGGGAGAGCCTTCTGCTGCATTCAGTTCTGAGCAAAACTGGGGGGCATCATCAGGAGTGGATGGGAGGCCTCTCAACCTACTTCCTGGATGCTCTCCTTCTGGGGTCATCAGGATGCTGTGTAAGCATATTTAGATATAGGTATTTATGTGTATATGTATATGTATATGATGTATATGTGTATATACACATCTCCAGGCCAGCCTGCATTATACTGAGACTCTGTCTCAAAAACCAATAAGAAGAGAAGGAGCTGGGATTATGTCCCTGAGGTAGATCACTTGCCAAAGGTTTATAAGGACCTAGGTTTGATTCCTGGTTCTAAAACAAAGAACAAATACCAACACCACTACTATCTGCTTTTGGTTTGGTTTGTGTTGGATGCTCTATTCTAGTTTCATTGGTGTTGCAGTGATAAAATACCCAGATGAAAAGCAAGTAAGGGATAAAAGGGTTTTATTCAACCATACAACTCCAGGTTATAGGCCAGCATGGTTGGGAAATCAAGACAGGAACTTCAAAATGATAATCATGTCACGCTGAGTTGAGAGCAGAGAGCAATGGGTGTACACATGCCTACTCACTTGGTCACTCATTCTCTGCTTGCTTTCTCTACTTTTACACTGTTCTGAAACCATCTGCCTAGGGGATGATGCTTCCCAGAGTGGGTGGGCTGGGTCTTCCCACACTGATTAATGAAATTTAGCCTTTCCATGACAGACATACCCACAGACCCCTGCATATAATTTCTTACTGAGACTCTCTTCTTCCCTAGATGATTTTAGGTTGTATCAGTTGATGATTAAAATTAACCATCACACAGCTGGACACCTTTCCCAGAGGCAAATTTACATGGTTGGCCTTATTTTGAAACTCTAGTGAAAGCACAGTCTTTAATTAATGGGATGTGAAGAAATAGAGGAAGGTCAGGGTACAAGAGGGCTTTCTTGGCCTCCTAAAACCACAATGAAGTAATTTGTTTGGTATAGCCGTGTATCACTCAATGGCTGAACTGTTGAATTAGTTACTTCAGTCACTGCTGTGACAAATATAGAAGTTAAGAGAACAGGGGATTGTGAGATGGCACACTGGCAGGAGTGTGGGGCAGCTGGCAACAGAGAGACACAGAGAGGAAGAGACAGAAAGAGAGACAGCAAATGTGAATGCTGGTGCTCAGCTCGTTTTTTTCCCTGTTTATTCAGTAGAATGTTCCAGCCTAGGGAATGGTGCCGCCCAAATTTTAGAGGGCCACCTACTTCAATGAACTTAATCTAGATTATCCATGGAAGATATACCCAAAGGCATGTTTGCATAGCAATCTCTCTCTCTCTGCCTGCTTTCTTTCTTTCTTTCTTTCTTTCTTTCTTTCTTTCTTTCTTTCTTTCTTTCTTTCTTTCTTTCTTCTTCCTTCCTTCCTTCCTTCCTTCCTTCCTTCCTTCCTTCCTTCCTTCCTTCCTTCCTTCCTTCCCTCCCTCCCTCCCTCCCTCCCTCCCTCCTTCCTTCCTTCCTTCCTTCCTTTCTTTTTTTATTAGATATTTTCCTTATTTACATTACAAATGTTATCCCCTTTCCTAGTTTCCCCTCTGAAAATCCTCTATTCCCCCCCCCCCACTCCACCTCCTGCTCGTCAACCCACCCACTCCCACTTCTTGGTCCTGGCAGTCCCCAATACTGGGGCATAGAACCTTCACAGGACCAAGGGCCTCTCCTCCCATTGATGACCTACTAGGCCATCCTCTGCTACATATACAGCTAGAGCCATGAGTCCCACCATGTGTTTTCTTTGGTTGGTGGTTGAGTCCCAGGGAGCTCTGGGGGTACTGATTAGTTCATATTGATGTTCCTCCTATGGGGCTGCAAACCTCTTCAGCTCCTTGGGTCCTTTCTCTAGCTCCTTCATTGTGGACCCTGTGTTCCATCCAGTGGATGGCTATGAGCATCCACTTCTGTATGTGTCAGGCACTGGCAGAGCCTCTCAGGAGACAGCTATATCAGGCTCCTGTCAGCAAGTACTCGTTGGCATCCACAATGGAGTACTACGCAGCTATTAAAAACAACGAATTTATGAATTCTTAGACAAATGGATGCATAGCAATTTCGAATGGAATCAAGTAAACAACAAAATTCACTGGGCTTGGGCGATGGGTCAGTGGTTAAAAGCACTGTGGAGGGCTGGGGTTGCACTCCCAGCATCACATGGTTCTCCAGGTCCAAGGGCGTTCACAGCCTCTTCTGGACTCCTTGGGTACCAAGCACGCACATGGTGCACAAGCGTACATGAAGGTAAAACACTCACACACAAAATAATAACATAATTCTAAAAGTTTCTAAAAGATTGATCATTATGGGTGTTAGAGGAACTGCCTCGTTAGGTGAGGTTTGACACTACATTTCCCACAAAGGGTGCAAATCAAGACAGTTTACAGTGGCACTGGATAATACATAAGCTTATGAAGCAGTAATCTTTAATCTTATGGGTGACTGCTGGATACAGCCGAAAAGCCATTTTAGGATGTGTGGCTGTGTTTAGGACGATCAGACGATCAGCAGCTCTCCTTCAACAGACCCCTTTCCACTGCTTCCATGTAGCCAAACCACGGCTCTCTGACATTGAGAATTTAGCCACAAAGAAACAAATCTGGCTGTGGGGGTGGCTGTTACTGTAAATAGTAGGAACTTCCCTGGCCCCTTGCCTATTACAGCCGAAGCCTATTTACTTTCAAGTAGCTGTCTAAACACTAACTATATGCTCCAGAGGGAGGCGGACCCACAGTCCCAAGCACTCAGGAGGCTGAGGCAAGATGGGCTCTTCAGCCGAAGAGTTGAAGGCCAGCCTGCGCAGTATAGGAAGACCCTGTCTCAAAAACAAACAAACAAACAAACAAACAAACAAACAAAAAAAACAAATCAAAATTAATCATAAAATTCAAGGGGCTGGAGAGATGGCTCTGAGGTTAGGAGCACTGGCTACTCTGGCAGAGGACCCAATTTTGGTTCCGAGAACCCACATGCCAACTTCCAACTCCTGCTGCAGGAGATCCAACACCTCCTATGGCCTTCACATGGCACACAGACATACACGCAAACAAAACACTCATGCACATAAAATCAAATTGAAATAATTTTAAAAGTTTTAAGATGTAGCAAGGAGCTGGGGAAGGAGCAGATAAATGTTTAGGACAGTACCATCAGGGAGCTCAAAGTTTACTGTGGGTCCTTGAGCTTGGGCAATCATCTTGGCTGGAATATGAAATGTCTTTCACAAGCACACTTGAGATCCGGGTCTCAGGTTGTGGTGGCATTTTGAAGGCCATGGGGCTTATAGGAGGTGGGGTTTGGCACATACAGCAACAGACACACATACACACATACACTAACACATATATACCCAGAGGAGGGGAGAGAGAGAGAACAAGCGAGCACAGAATACACACACTTTCAAATACACGTCACAACACACAAATACATATGCAAATTCACATGACAGAAAACACACACACGAGCACGCACACACACAGCATCACATATACATTTTCACACACTAATATAAACATATTCACATAGGAAAACACACCTCACATTGCACTTATACAAACTCACACACTAGCACACGCTCATACAAACCCAGACCAGAAGGCACATGCTCGCACATGCAAAATATACATGCTTATGCACACACATATACACATGCAAACACACACTCATACACTCATACAACATGCACACACACACTCTCTCACACACACTCACATGCACACATACACACATGCAAATATACATGCTTACACACACATATACACACAAACAAACATACACTCAAACACTCATATAACATGCACGCACACTCTCTCACACACTCACACACTTACATACATGCACAAAACATGCATACACACATAAATACACTCACACACACACACACACATTCACACACACGTAGTCTCTTGCATATACCTAATTTTGTTCCAGGTTTGAAACCCTCAGAGCATCACACGTTCTTAGCCAGAACCTCAGGGTGCAAGGCAGGCACAGGCTTCCACTTTGGGGGGAGGAGCGGATTATTATACTGTAACGTCAGGACACTAAGCACAGAGGCACATGAAACCATCTCTACAGTTCACAATTCCATTTGTTCTGCGGCTGGGAACATCACTTCTTGGAGGAGTTTATAATGAGGCAGAGCGCCGCCTTGTGGAGAAGTGCAGAATGGCCACAGCCTTGGATTTGCTGGAGACTTGAGGGCTTCTGATTTTTGGAATTTAAAAAAATCTACAGCAAAGCCTGTGGACTCTCCTTTAGTGACTAAAAGTTATTCCTACTAACTATGGAGGTCAGTCTCCGAGGTGTGCTGTGGTCCTCAGGGCAAACTTCTTATTCTCAGGTGTTTACATTCTGTAATTCTTAACAGTTTTTGTTGAGCCTAGCCTTTAACGGCCGAGCCATCTCTCCAGCCCCACACTCTGTAATTTATAAGAACTGTGGCTGGCACGAATAGGCATGGGATAAGAGTTCCAGAAGTTTTCAGAGAGGGTGCCCTATTTCCAGTGTTGCATGGAGGGTTTTCTAAAGCTGCCTTTCTTATCTTAAAAAATCCGGTTATGATTTATAAAGAACGAGACAGTCTGCGAAGCATTTGTCGTGCAAGCTGGAGGATCTG
Source organism: Mus caroli (assembly GCF_978045245.1). NCBI lineage: Eukaryota > Metazoa > Chordata > Mammalia > Rodentia > Muridae > Mus > Mus caroli. Next base: position 68,193,052 of record NW_028227266.1, read on the forward strand.
AGTTCATTCCTCAGAATCCACATCAATGAAAATAAAAGTGTGGGTGTGGTGTCGCACATTTGTAATCTCAGTGCTGGCGAGACGGAGATGGGCAGAGACAGGTGGATCCCTGGGGCTTGTGGGTCTGCCAGCTAATGTGACCAGTGAGCTTCCGGTCAAGGAGAGACAGTGTCTCAAAAAGCAAGGAGACAGGGCCCTCTGAGGAATGCCACTGAAGGCCACCCTCAGCATCCCATGTAGATGCAGGAACCCACATGTGCAAACTCACGTTCCTGTGCATGCGAGAACACACACACACACACACACACACACACACACATAGAGACAAAGAGACAAAGAGACAGAGAGGGAGAGAAAGAGACAGACAGACAGACAGAGAGAGAGAGAGAGACAGAGACAGAGACAGAGTCAGAGAGACACAGAGAGACTAGTAAGTAACAAAGACGCCCCCAGCAGCGGGCAGAAGTTTTAGTAGAAGCGAAAGGCAGCAGAGTCCCACTGTGAGCTGCACTCATTGTGGAAACAGGATGCTCTTCTGGTTCCAGCTTTAGTTCCAGGTTGGTGGCTCTTTATCTTGACTGTGGATAAGCTTCTACCCACCTGTGGGCTTTGTTTTGCTGTTTGTATTTCTTCTTTTCTCATTGATATAGATTCTCATCAATTTTCTCAATTTTCCAGTTTAGTCCCCAAAGGGCTTGGGTTACGGGCATGCCTCATGTGATGAACTGTATTTTTTAATAAAAAAATTAACTCACATTTGTGGGTGTGTACTTGTGTTCACACATGCCACAGTGAGTGTGTGTGTGTGTGGTGGGGATGGGAGTGGGGGACGATGATAGAGGACAACCTACAGGAGTCAGATCTTTGGTCACGTGGATCTCAGGGGTTTAACTGAGGTCACCAGCCCTCAACTGTTTTGTTTTGTTTTTAAATCTGTAAAACGTCTAGTTTGAACACTATAGCTTCAAGCTTTTTCAAGATCTACAATTTCCTGTGTCTAGGAGGAGTCCTCGGTTAGAAGGGTAGCTCAGAGGGTGGACTGTCTACTTGGCAGACACCAACCTGGGTTCATCACCTAGCACCGCATGTACCCGGCATAGACCAGGCCTGTAATCCCAGCACTCAGGAGATGGGGGCAGAAAGATCAGAAGTTCAAGGCCATCCTTGGCTACTTACTGAGTTTGGGGATAATTTAAGTTACTTTGAGACTCTACCTCAAGAAAATAGTCTTCATTCATCAATTCCTTTTTTATATTATTATTGAGCTTTTAATTTCTTATATGAATAAGAAACTCTGTTACACTTTAAATGCCGAAATTAGTAATTTAAACTGTATAAAATTAAAGATATGTAATAAGTGCATGCTCATTTTCTCATCTCAAAGAGAAAGTTCTATGAATGATAACCATGGCGATTTTGAATTGTATTTATTTCTTTAAAAACATTTTTTAAAAATTTATATCATGTGCATTGGTGTTTTGCCTGCATGTACATCTGTGTGAGAGTGTGAGTTACAGACAGTTTTGAGCCACCATGTGGGTGCCGGGAATTGAACCCAGGTCCTCTGGAAGAGCAGTTGGTGCTCTTAACCATTGAGCTATCTCTCCAGCCCTCAAAATATATTAATTTCTCAACCCAGGTTTCCTGGTAAAATGCAACAATCTTCCCCAAATAACTTTATTTTTAGTGAACATTGCAGCATAAAAATGCTTTCAGAAGACTTTACTTAGGATATTATGTTTTACATAGTTAACATTACATTTTACATAGTTAACATTATATTTTACATAGTTAACATTATGTTTAACACTGCATTTTACATAGTTAGCATAACTAACTCCTTTAATGTCTTTTCTTTTGCTGAAGTTCTCATGTCCAAGTATAAGAGGGAGGGTCTCAAAGAAAAACCACATTTCATCCAAGGACAGCAACCACTAAGGACTTAACCAACGGAAACATGTCTTTACAGCATGCTGGGCCCCCCCCCCCCGCCGCCGCCCCCCCCCCCCCCCCCCCCCGCTGCCGCCGCCGCCGCCGCCGCCGCCATCTAGGTTCTATCTGAATCCCACCACTGGCATCTGACAGAGGTGTTGAGTCAGGGCATAAGCAGTGTCTCCCTTGTGACTTCCTGATGGGTACTTGGGGTTGGGTGCAAACTGTCTCTGTTTTCAAAGCACTTTCTGCTCTGTGGAAATCCTGTATGTACATTTTAAGCGTTCACATACATTTAAAAACTCTCACTTACTTCTTTACTTCAGTGAAATACATTTTTTCAGTGCTTTTGGAGTTAGGAGGTGCCCAATGACTTGGTCGTTATGGGGGGAACCAACTGCTTTCTGACTGGATTTGAGGCTCCCTTCAAAGGAGATCCATGCCTGTCACTGTAAACCTGCTCAAGAAAAGCCTGTGGCTGGGGATGTCAGAAGTCTAAGTGGAGAACATATTTACTGTTTGAAAAATAGATGCATTGTCAAAGTCTCCTCTAAATATTTATGTCTATACCCATAGATCAATGCTGTTCCGAAAATGAATGAATAAATAAATAATCATAAAAAAAATGTTTTTTTAGGACAGAAGTTGCACTGGTGAAGCCTGGTCACAAGAGGGCGCTCCAACAAAGCGTCTCAACTCATAATCGCCATCAAACACTTTGGTTTCTACAATTTCTTTCTGGTTGTATAACGAACAAACCTTATGTTACAAATATTGTTACAAATAAAAACCATATGATTTTTAAAAAAAGGTTAGGAGGTCTGTCAGTGAGCCTTGCATGCAAGCCAAACTACTTTGATGAGCCGAAAGAGCTTTGTAATTCCTCCACCAGTTTCAAAAAGGAGCAAACAATTTGCACACCTTTCTTGCTTTAACCGCAAAACAAAAACCACACAAACTCGAAGCACATTAAGAGAAATTCCGTCTTCAAAGAAGACATGAAATGTCTTTTTAAAAATACTAAGAACTATGATAAAAATATTTTTAAAACAAAACAAAACCTTGCTATCTAATCTGGATAGGACCATGGTAGGAAATACCGTCATAGCTTTTAGAGACATGGAGAATTGCAAAAGAAAGTACCACAAGCTATCTGCTGGTATCTGGAGCAAAGACCCACACCTCCAGATTGTATATCCTGATGGTTCTTGTGAGCATAATTGTGGAGAATAAACACAATTTTACCTCTAAACAGTTTTTACTGATAATAAAGTAATTAGAATAATTTATGTGCCCTGGTGCTATTCAGACCACAGCTTTGCTTAAAGGAGGTTAAGTCAGTTATTGACCAGTATCAAGAGGGTATCCCCTCCCACCTTCTCTGGTGACATGTTTATGCCCAGCTGGCACTTCTAAATATTTAATAGAGAGGAAGAGATTCCGTTTAATTAGGCAGAGTGGGTTGTTTAGTGCAGGTTACTCATGTATCGGGGATAATGAAGAACGGAAAACACCCATTGAGCCACCTTTGAAGTCCCAGCTCCTTTAGGGGCCATTGTGAACTCAGCTTAATGGTGACTGTGTAGCTTCCACCCAGGGACTTGGTAATTCAGAGAGCTAAATCTAGGTGAAGTGACTGCATACAGCACCCACCCGTCCATGTTCAAAGGACTCTCTTTTTCCTCCCCAATCAAAGCTCTTCCATCTTATGTTTGATTGGAGTGTTGAGGTGGGGTTACAGAAAACTCACTGCTTTTATAATAGTCTTTCCCATTTTTCTTTCAATTTTATCTTCATGTATTCTACTTGTGTGTGTGTGCATGTGAGGGGGGGGAGAAAGAGAGAGAGAGAGAGAGAGAGAGAGAGAGAGAGAGAGAGAGAGAGAATCAGGTAATGGACGCTTGTTACTGTCACAGTGTTTCGTGTTCATAATCCCTTCTGAAAATGAGAAATTAATTTTTTTCTTTAACTCCGACCTCGGGTAAAAATACCAAATATTTGTGTGCCTCGGATGTACAGCAAAAAGGCCACCTAAATTAATGAGGTTTCTCGAACGGGTGCTCAGAAATGAATTACACAGCTTAAGGAGTCGGGGAGATTGCTCGTGATTCTTGAGGCAATCTGCACGGTGCTGCGGAATGAGAGACGGGGCTTTGTATTATCGCTGTAGGATTAGCTCTTAGTTCCTGAAAGCAGGTCTATTTATGGGTATCTAAGATGGAGTTAAACTCGGCAAAGGTTATTATGTGGGTTTTCTGAACCCGCTCTGCTGAAGGTCTATTTTCTGTCACCTTTTAAAGTTTCCCTTGGAGCCGGCCTTGCAGTCTGCATCTGGAGTGAGTCCAGGAAGCTTGGATAACAATCTAATCCCTGTGGAGGCTCTCTGAGCAGAGGGAGGAGGAAGGAAGCGATTGCTTCCACGCTGGTCCCGATGAGGTATCCATCTTGATGTGATCTAAGCAGACAGACTGCAGCGAGGCTCCTCACAGGCCTTCCCTACCCTCCTCAGAGTCTGCGGCAACTCAGTAACACAAACTGCAGCAGACATCGGAATTAAGCCACCCCTAATAGGAGGATACACTAAAATGTTTGTGGAGAGAACGAGTGTTTGTTCTTCTGCAGGGAGAGAGGAGGGTTGCGTATAAATGCGTAGAGAAGGCAGGGAAAGTAATCCTTGCATTTTGCTTGGCTTGCGGGACACGTTCGGGACTCTGGAACATTCTAAGGGTTGCAAATTCATTTTCTCTTCAACTGGGTGCTTCCCTAAGTTATTTTTACAAGGTAACTTGGCGCCTCTCCTGCGGAGCTAGCGTAATGTAGTTGAAATTTGAAGATCAAACAGGACCTAATAATATGGGATTTGTTCTCTTATTGATCAGCAAGCTTTGTGGTGATGGTGGGGAATTGGATTAGCTGCTCCTCAGAGAAACGAGTCTTAGATGAGGTTCCTCGAAACTGTAGGACAAAGAATGGCGAACAGCTCAAAACATAAGGGGCACAGGGACATGCAGGATGGAAGGGGTTTGCAGAATATTCAAAATGAATGTTGGGAGTGGAAGGTGAGGTTGGGATGGTTCAGCCCGGTAAAGGTGCTTGCTTCCAAGGCTGATGACTTGAGCTCTGTCACACACACAGTGGACACACACAGTGGAGAAGAGTATGAACTCCCACAAGTCATAAGTTGTCCCCTCCAAACACAAACCCCGTGGCACACGGGCACAACAACAAAAACCAAAAACAAAAAAGAGGGAAGACATGTGATGGTTTATTGTGGTTTGTTTTTCTTTAGGTTCTGGCAAGTTTGATGGGAGTTGATTGCAACTTTGTGGAAGCCTCTGGAAAGAGGGAGAGACATTCATTATAAGGGAATAGAAAAGAGAATTGGTATGATAATTGTTTTTTGTTTGTTTGTTTGTTTGTTTGTTTTAAGAAATAAAAGCTTGGTTAGTGTTTCAAATATTCTAAAGGAAGCTGAAATGGGAAGAACAAATTTTGGGAGAGGGAACCTAAGAGGCACGGAGTTCTATTTAAGCAGGGGGCCATCCCTTCCTGGTGGAGATGAGATAGGCTTCAAGGCCAGCTACTCTTCATTTTTATTTCACTCTGCAGATGGGGAAATGGAGGTCCCGTTGCAACTCAGTGCGTTATTATATAAGCCAACACAAGGAGTGGGTGGGGAATCTCATCTTGATTCTGCAGGGGACCTGCCCAGAGAAGGCTGCTTGGGAAATGGAGGCATATCTGGGGGACTGAGAGGGACCAGTGAGAAGATGATCTAAATCCCTGAGCCATGTCTATGGATCAGCAGCATCTAGGGTTTCTTAGACAGCATCTTGGACCAGCACAGAACTGCTGGACTTGGATTGCATTTTGATGCAACCTGTGGGTGAGTTCTATCACAGTAGGGAGCAAGGAGCACCAGAGCCCCAAACTCCGGCTAGAATAATGGGAGAGCTATGCCAGTGCCCTAGGTAAAGCAGCTGCTGCAGAAAATGGCCTGCTTAGCTAATGGCGCGATAGTTACTGGTCTCATTGCTGTATAACAAGATACAGGTAACTCGAGGAAGTAAGGGAGGGAGGCATGGAGGGAAGAACAGAGGGAGGGACAGAGGGAGAGATGGAGGGATGGAGGGCTTATTTCTGCTCATAGTGTGAAGGTTTAGTCCATCATGGCCTCAGGAACATGAAGTGGCTGTCATGTTGCATCTGTAGTCAGGAAGCAGAGAGAGGGGCTCTGGTGCTCACTCACTTCTCCTTCCATGCAGTCCAGGACCCAGGCCGTGGGATGGTGCTACCAACAGTTAAAGTGAGTCTTCCCCCTCAGTTAACTCAGTCTGGATGCTCCCTCACACACTCACCCAGAGATATGTTTCCTATGTGAGCCTAGATCCTGTCAAGTTGGCAATGAACTTATGAATTGGCAAAATGGATATGTTAAAAAATTTAAATGCCAAGTGTATGGATTAAAACCTAGCATCATGGAGTGAGGGGGAAGATGAGGGAGAATGATGGCATTTCGTGACTCAGGCTCTCTGAAAGGCAACCTAAGAGTAGGCGTCAAGCCTTAGACTGTGGAGATGTCTGGTCTCCTATCTCCACCCCTCGGAAGCCACCCCAAGTAAGTTGTGATCAAAGTTGTGAATAAAAAGACATTGGAATGTTCATGATCACTAACATCACTGAAATGGGGACAGAGATCCAATTGAAGAGGGTGGTTCTTAAAGGGATTATGGTATTGTGGTGGTTTGAATATGCTTGGCCCATAGGGAGTGGCACTATTAAGCAGTGTGGCCTTGTTGGAATAGGCGTGGCCTTGTAGGAGGAAGTGTGTCACTGTGTAGGCAGGCTTTGAGGGCTCCTAGTCTCCTTCTGGCTACCTGCAAATCAAGATGTAGAATTCTCAGCTCCTCCAACACCATGTCTGCCTGCATACTACCATGCTTCCTGCCATGATGGTAACAGACTGAACCTCTGACTGGAAGCCAGCCCAATAAACGCTGTCCTTTATAAGAGTTGCCTTAGTCATGGTGTCTCTTCAGAGCAAAGAAACCCTAAGACAAGTATCTACAAAAGAATACTGTGCCGTCATTAAAATAGTGTACCAGAGGGAAATTAACTGTTCTGGAAACACGTTTACGGATATGCTTGTTGATTAAAAAAAAAAAAGTTCAGGAGTTAGTGTGCTTTTGTTTAAAAATATGTGCATATCTAAAGAAGTAGGAGGAATAGAGATGAATGTTAACAGTTGTTGTTGGGCAATACTAATACATGTATGCCACACACATGTAAAATACACATATGTACCAACACACACACACACACACACACACATGAAAAATGGGAAGAAAGTTAGAACCTATAAATCGATGCTATGGGTTGAATATGTCTTCTAGAACTTGACCTTTAAACTCCTATGTTAAGGTGTTTGGAGGTAGGGGTGGGGCTCTGGGGAGTAGGCTTAGGTGTGGTCAGGAGGTCGGGGACACTATGATAGTATTTATGGCTTTGTGAGAAGAGTCCATAGATGGCACATTAGCTTTGTCTCATGTGTGACATTTCTCCACCATGTTACCATGGAGCCAGAAAGCTCTCACCAAACACCAGGACTACACTCCTGGTCTTTCCAGCCTAGTGGCTCTCAACCTTCCTAATGCTGGGACCCCTTAATACAGTTCCTCATGTTGTGGCGATCCCAACCATAAAATTACCTTTGTTGTTACTTCATAACTGTAATTCTGCTACTGTTATGAATCATACTATAAATATCAGATATGCTGATGGTCTTAGGTGACCCCTGTAAAAGAATCTTTTGACCTCAAAGGGGTTAGGACCCATAGGTTGAGACTGTGCTAGACTAGACCCATAAGCTGCCAAAATTTCTACTTGATACATTACCCAGAATTGCATATTCTGTTATAGCTACAGAAAATAAACTGAGACTTAAAGGTGTTTCTGCCATTGATACATATTGAACTATGAATATTTGTTTGTAAGTCTTCGGGGCTTCCATATGCATTTGCTTGCCTCTGTTTGATGGCATAGGATGACCTTGAAAAACACTGAAGGAAGAGTGCTGATTTGGTCCATGATTCATTTGTTACTGTAGCTCTATTACTTGATGAAAAACAGTGTTAGGAACTCAGAGCAAGAGTAGCAAGCAATGAGAGCTGATGCAGCTATGCCCTTGCCACACTCCAGCCGTTATTCTAAATGCCTGTTGCTTACTAACTCAGCTCGTGTAACAACTAGAGTGGCCTCGTGATTTACATAAATAAAAATATATTTTGGGTCCATCCAATAAGTGTATATAGTATTGTCAAAGTTTGCAAACTGTTGATTATACCCAAAGCTAAGCAGCTGGACTAGGGAGAAATGGTTCAGTCCGTAAAGTGTCTGCTATCCAAGCAAGATGTGAGTTTAAATCCCCAGCCAATGTTTTTTAAAAAGCCCAGTGTGGTGGCATTCACCTGTAATCCTAGTGTTGGGGACAGGGGCTGTGGAGACTTCAGGCTCCCCAGAGCTGGCTGGCCAGTCAGTGTAGCCAATGGGTGTGTTCCAGGCTCAGTGTGACCTTGTCTTAGGAGTGGGGAGGTAGGGTGGAGAGGGAGGAATGAAGACTTCCAACACAGTCTCTAGTCCCTGCAGGTATACAGGCACAAAAGTGTACACACAACCACACACACACACACACACACACACACACACACACGAGCAAACATATGTCCCCCCAGAAGATATGAGACTTGAATAAACTTAATAAAAGGTGGCTTTTCTTTTTGTTTTCTGGGAAACCCTTTCTCACCCTCTCCTTTATTTGTTGGCTCTGAAGAGCAGATCTCATACAGCACTGGAAGCGAGCTTGTAGTTTGACTATATAGACTGTGACTGTCAGAGTCATCCTAAGCTCCAGCTTAAATTCTAATCAAGCTGTCTCTGATAAGCAGCTCTGGACTCCAACAGAGGGGAGGTCAGCTTTCAAGACTCTCCGGTGACATCTGTGTTGTGACAGCATTCATGTCCAGTTAATTTATTATCACTTAGCACCAAAATGGATGAGAATATAACCTTTGTAATTTTTAAGTGTTTTATTGGCTATAAAAGATAAAGTGTGAAATAAAACGATGTAAAGTGGTATTTTGTCAGGTTGAGGGATGGATTTATGCTTTAACTAACGTGACAGGATGATCAGTGTAACGGCCCGGGGAAGCTGCCGCCCACCTCCTCTCTTTTTATGTGTGAGTTCAACAAGCTTCCCTCTGTGGGCAACCTACTGAGGCTCACCCAACCCCAAGCCCCCTTTGTCTGAAAGTATTAGCTCAGCTGTTTAGATTAAGATTATCACACGGCTTCTGAGGCAGACGTTAAGCAACGGGGATAAGTTTAAATGAATAGGATGCTTGATGCGCTCAAATGGGCTATTTGTTCTTCAGGGACTCGGGGGGCCACACCGTGTCTCGAATGAGAAGGCAAAAACAAAGTGTGGGAGGTAAATAGAATATTACAGAGAGCAGAGAGCCTGATCTTTGGGAATGGTCGCTATGGTGTGTGTGTGTGTGTGTGTGTGTGTGTGTGGGATGGTATGGGGGGGATGATCTGGAGGGGATGGTCCAGGACCCTGAACACAGTTTCTCCTTGATGCAGTCTCTATAGGAAGAGAAGAGAGGATAAAGAAAGAGAAACAGAAACAAGCTAAAAACACATTGCAGAGTGATTATCGGCTCATTTGATGTATAGGTTAGAGTCTGTTGGAGGGCTGGCTAAAGCTCAGAGTGCTGGGCTACCTCCAGAGGTCCTGATGCAGGAGGTCTGGGGTGGGCAAGCATCATTTATGTCCATGTATGTGCACGAGTGGAGGCCAGACACTGGTGTCAAGCATCTCTCAGTCACTCTTCACTTTATTTAGCATGTGTGTGTGCATGTGTGTGTGTTTTTGTATGTGTGCACATGTGTGGGTGTGAATGTTTGTGTGTGTGCATGTGTGTGTATATTTGTATGTGTGTACTATTGTACTTGCATATGGAGGCCAGATTTCTATCTTGCATGCCTTCCACTATCTCTTACCTTATCCTTTGAGACTAGGTTTCTCATTAAACTCAGCAAGCTCTGGAACACCCCCACTCCCATTTTTATCATTCACACACTCGGTTACAGTTGTATATCAGCAGGCCTTGCTTTTCTAAATGGGTCTGGGCATTTGAATTCAGACCTTCATGTTTGCACTGCAGACTGAGCCATCTCCTCAGTTCCACCCCTTATTTTGTGGACAGGGTCTCTTGAAGAACCCTGAGCTCACTGACTGCGTAACCAGTGAGCTCCTGGGATCTGTCTGTCTCTTTCCAAGGCAGCACAGAGGGAGTAGATGGCAGTCCTGCCTTGCTTGTATTTTATATGGGTTCTAGGATTGGACAAGCACCTCACCCACTGACCCATCTCCCCAGCTCCGAGACTCCACAATTTTAACAGGGTTCGATCCTAAGAGACTTCAAAGTCACTGTGTAGGGAGAGAAGTCTGTAGTAAATGTGGACTGTTAAGATGGGAACAGCCATGTGAAGGACCCAAAGGCTCAGACCTGTGGGACTGGCAAAGCCTTCCCCAGGTGAGTCTCAGAGGCACAGTGAAGTCTTCCTCTGGTCCTTGTGGGTGGTCATCACATTTGCAGAAACTCCGAAACAACTCCTTCCCCACCTGAAGGCAGCTCCTACCAAGATTAGCTAACTCTGCCTCCCTTTTCAGCTGTGTGTACTAACCCAGCCTCTTTGTTTATCTGTGCATACTAAGTCTGCATCCTTGCTCATGTGTACACAATCCTCCTACCTCCTTGTTCATCTGTGCATAATAAACACATTGAACATCCAAGATAGATCTGTGTATGCGTCTGTCCTTTCTTCTTCCCGCTTCTGCCCCTCATCAGAGTTCCAGGATCCAAGCAGGGTAAGCACTGGTGCTCTGGGGACTGTTCACTAAGAGGGAGCCTTACCCTCCGTCCTACCCTCCATCCTACCCTCTGTCCTACCCTCTGTCCCACCCTCGGCCCTCACTTGTCCACGGCAGAATCAGCTGTATGTGACACAGGCTCTGTAGGGGTCCAGGAACACTTATTTTTCAGCTCAGAAGCACGAGGCACATGAGTCTATAGAGGTGTGCACACCTGATGCATGTGTGTGTGTTTTATGAGCAGTATTTCTGATAAATAGTTTTCATCTTTGCAGCTTCTAATCCAAGATTGTATCACGGAATGAAATCTGCCCCTTTCCTGCTTTCCTAAGTAAGTGTCCTGTTTGTTTTGTATGCTTTGCTTCCAGAGTAATCCACTTGCTTGGAACTCCTCAAGCCGTTGTCTGTTTTCTTACTGTGCTCTGGATGCTGAGCACAGGGCTGTGTGCCAGGCTCTGATTCTGGGCTCAAAGATTTGGTGCAAAATGGAGGTGCTGGGCCGTTTTACCAAAGATTCCAAGTTTGCGGTAGCAGCAAAACCCAGAGAAACAGCACAGGCAAACCCCATGAAGCCACTGGGGACAGCCTAGGCACACCCTTATGGAGCCACTGAGGAAGGGCCCAGGCACGCCCTCGTGGAGCCAGTCCTGGTGGTCATCTGGAGATACTAAAAACTGACTGTAGATTAACCACAAGGCGTTTTGAAGGGCTTCATGCTTGACTCCTGCAGCCAACACCTGAAGTCGGTGTGGTGTCTGTTTACCATGGATGCAGCAGCTTTGCACAGACTCTGCCACTCACAAGACAAACACGAAAGGCTCAGCTGTTTCTCAATGGCTGTGGTTCAGACACATTTTCTGAAGGCCACAATTTTAAACAAAAAACTATTTTGATTTTTTCTTTTTAATACAGTAAATCACCTCTGAGATTTAACTCCATGCTTCACAGCTGAACTGGGAAGATGGCTCTGTCATTCAGTAAATAACTGTTGTACCAACCAGGGAGTTTTGATCTTCAGAAACCATGTCAAAAGCTGGGCGTGGTGGCAAGTACTGATCACCAGCCAAGGGTGATAGCAGAGACATAGCGATCCCTGTATCTCATTGGCCAACCAAGCTTCAGTGAGAGACTCTCAAAAATTAAAGATGGAGAAAAGCCAAGGAAAGACCTCTGCTGTCCATAGCAGACTGCCATATATGCAAGAACACACCCACCTGCACCACACAATATCACAACTGCCACTGAATATTTTAAGTTCTAGTTGGTCATTCTTCCTGCTCCCCAGCACTGAAGAAGTGTGGGGGAAGTTCATTGATCCATTGACCTGTGTACTTGAGATCTAAAGTTAGTATTGATTCTTGTAAATCTAACTGCCTCTTGGTTTATATCCACCCCCTGTGCTTTTTAGTTCTAGGAGCAAATGACTGCTCAATTATACCCTGCTCCCCAGGGAGTCGGGCATGTCCTCTTTTATTACTGAAGGCCTGGAAGGCGTTCTTTCTGAGTTAATCCCCACTCCCATAGTCTTCTGCATTGCTACCCAATTGTCATGGCTGCTGTTGTTTGTCATCGTGACAGGATTCAGACTCAACCTAGGGGACACATCTCTGGGCGCGTGTGTGAGGGCTCTTCTAGACTATGTTAACTGAGGAGGGAAGGCCCACCTTAGCTGTTGGTAGCGCCATCCCATGGGCTGGAGTCCTGAACTGATTACAAAAAAGAGAGTGAGCTGAGCGCCAACATCCATCGCTGCTTCCTGGCTGCTGATGGGATGTGGCCAGCTGTCTCACGTTCCTGCTGCCAGGCCTTCTGCCACCATAATGGAACTGTCTTCTCAGAGTGCGAGTCAACACAATCCCTTCCTGGAGAGATGGCTCAGAGTCTAACAGTACTAGCTTCTCTTCCAGAGGACCAGATCCAATCCCTAGCAACCTCAGGCAGCTCACAACTGCCCGAGACTCCAATCCCACGATGCCCTCTTCTGCCCTTTGTGCTTGGTGCACAGATGTACCTGCATGCAAAAACACCCATACACAAAAAAGTAGGATAATTAATACACGAACCTTTCCTTAAGTTTCATTTTGCCACCTCAAAAGGACAAGTTCCTGAACCACCGGTGTTCAGGTTAAATTATGATATCAAACCCCAGCTCACCAGGCAGCTCTCGTCCTGCCTGTCCTTACATGACAATGTGTGCCTGGTGGCCACTTATGTTCTTGGTGGGTATGAAATCTTTACCTCCCAGGATGGAAAGCCAGGGATGTGTGGTGATTACAGCTGATGCTCCATGACCTGGGTTTGGGTCACATCTCTACCTCTCTAGGGCTGACCTTAGCCAAGTTTTGCACTTAGCCTGACCTTGTTTCCTGATCTGGAAAGCAGGGCTCAGGCAGATAGTAGAGGTTGGCTGTGGTCACTGAAGGACACCATTGTGGTAACAGAGGTGTGGTATGGTCATACTAGACGAAGGTGGCAGTTATAGTGAAAAAAGTGTGTGTGTGTGTGTGTGTGTGTGTGTGTGTGAATGTGTGCATGGATGTGGAGGCCAGAGGACAACATCTGATGTCATTTCTTACTCCCTCTCCTCATGTAGCCCAGGCTGGCCTCAAACTCAGTACCTGGATAAGTATAACCTTGCACTTGTGATCTTCCTGCCCTCACATCTATACTGCAGGGATTACAGGATTGTGCTATCATGCCTGAGTTAGTCTTGTTACTGTGACAACAAGGAACAAAGCCAGGGTTTCTCATCTTACTTTGAGGCGGAGTTTCCCACTGGCCTAGAACTTGCTAAGAAAGGGAGACTGGTTAGCATGCAGGCCCCAGAGAGTTTCAGTGCTGGGATTGAAAGCTTATGCCACTATGCCACTATGGGTTCTGGTATCAAACTCAGGTCCTTACCCTTGCATGACAAATTGATTGAGCTCTGTCTGTCTCTCTGTCTCTGTCTCTGTCTCTGTCTCTGTCCCTCTTCTTGCTTCCATCCCTCCCTCCCTCTTTTCCTCTCTAGCTCCAAAGACAAATTCTTTTGGGGGGGGGGGGCTAGATGAGCTATTTAGTGTAAGTGGAATGTTCTCACAGTAGGAAATAATGTATTCATGTGCAAGTGGGTGTCTATGGCAAAGCATATCTCCAACTCAGGAGCCTTGTTGTGTTGTTTTATTTTGAGATAGTGTCTCACTGGCTGGCTTGGGGTTCACTTGGAGATCAAGCTGTCCTAGAACTCCCAGAGATCCTCCTGCCTCTGCCTCTCAAGTGCTAAGGTTAAAGGGGTGTGCTACCACATCTAGCCTGAGTCTCTTTTTTTAAAAGAGCAGCTAAAATTCCAAGGATGCTTTCTCGAATCCTCTGGGCTTTCTTGCTCTTTCTCTGAAGCAAACCTACTCCCACCCTCCAGGCCCCAGCACAGCTGCTGGCTGACCACCACTGCTGAGCATTCTTGCTTTGACCATTCTTGCTTTCTCGGACCCTAACTCTAAAGGCACGGTTCTCCCTTATCTCCATCTACCTTCCAGACAGCTTCTCCAGATAGAGTTTTCACCTTGCCGGCCATGTTGTTTTTCTCTCAAATTCGAATACAGTGTTCCTTGAGCTTCCATCTGCGTCCATTTTAAATGGTTTTATTAAGGAGACTGAGAACCCTACAAAAGGGACCCCCCAGTTTCCCAGTAACACTACTAGACCAGAAGTGAGCAAGCTCTTCCTCAGGGATCAAAAGTGCTGAGCCTGCAGAATCTCTGGGCCCGGATGGGGCTTCTTCCTACTTCTGACGTTCTCCTTGCCCCCGCAGGCAGGCAGTGCTCAAGGGAGCAGGAGATGGCAAGGTGCCAGGCATGAATAATGAATAGCACCCTCATTTCCACCCGTGGGTCGGCTGTTTACACACCACATCGCAGGGATCTGGAGCCTGAGGAAATCTGACTTGCAGCCGGCTCAGGCTCCCCTCCCTCCCGTGTGCCTAGCTCAGGAAAAGGCAGAATTGTTACCCGAAGACCATCTGGCTCCTTCGCATGCGCTTATTAGGAACAGCAGAGGCGGGTCTGTTACGATGGGAAGGCATCTCTGGCACAGATGCTGAGTTGATGTGTAAAATATGGCTTCCGGCCAACACGCTAATCAGGAGCGCCTCTGAAGTGCTTCCAGTCGTCTAGATGAGGTGGCTCCGGCTCTCGTGTTGTTTGTACAAGCTGGTAGTTAGAGGTGTTGTGTACAAGATATTTGTAGTCATAATTTTCTCCAAACAGGTTAAGGCAAACACGATGAGAATCAGCATATTAATGTGCCATGTTTCAAATTAGAATCATAAACACACTTTCCTCATTGGAGGCCTAATCTGCTAAGAAGAAGCCAGATGTTTAATGACGAAACCATTATTCAGAAGGGCCCATCCACGTAAAACAAATCGTCGTCGTTGTTTACGTGGAAGGGAACACCTGCCTCCTGCCAGGAACTTGGACAAACTGCTTGGAGTGGATTCTTGCTTGCGTTGGATTTTCGAGTCTTTTGCCGTTGTTTGAGAATCCTTCCAGGAGAACTGCTCAGCAAAGGGGGAAGCCGTTCAGACCAGCGTGTTGCATTTCCCAGTGCAGAGGCAACCTCTGAGGATGGGATGGGGGGTTGGAAAGAAGTTGAGCTAAGAGATTTTGGGGATCCCCCTTTGCTGTAAAGTCCCCCTTGTCCTTCATGGTTTTGTTTCTCAGCAAAGAGCTCGGGAGAGACAGGCCTATGAGTGGCAGCCAAGTCCTCCATCTGCAACCAGAGCTTGCTGATGTAGAACCAGGTTTACGTTCCTCTCCTCCAGGGAAAGCCATCCCACCAGCACCCCCTCATCTTTAGGGAGTCACTGACACCCTCAACGTACCAGGAATGGATCACTTCTTTCCCATGTCCCACTCCACTGTCTTGCTGTCCCCTTCCATCTGAAGTTTCCCCTTCCCCCTTTCTTCCTCTTCCTCTTTCCCACTTCCTGCCAAAAAATGCATCTTAAAGCTGGGTGTGAAACCCTACCACTTGTGGGACCCAGGCAGGAAGGTAATGAGGTCAGCATGGGCTAATAGTGACCATCAGCTGGTCAGAGCTATATGGCAAGACTCTAAAATGTACAAAAAGGAAGGAGTGTGTCCAGTTGCTTACTAGGCCAAAGAGCACACACAAGAGCAGGTTGGTGTTGCCAGGTTAGAAACTATAGGTGATTTTATAAACCTCGATGCCTTTGTGCATCTTGTCTTAACTATCCAAAACACTCCAGAGCTATTTTTAGGAGTTCCAATTTATTTATTTTTCTAAGTTTGCATCAATAGTGGTAGATTTGGGGGGACCACGCACAAGAGGCTAGTCCCTAGCAAGTCCACCGGATGTTTGACATGCACACCATCCTAATAACTACAGCAGAGGGCTAAGGTAGCTGGGAGGAGAAAGGATGGGGGTCCTGAAACTGCCCTTCCGTGGGTTCTTGCCTCTGGGCATGGCTGAGTTTTGAAAGGAGTCAGAGGAACCCTCACCCTCACCTAAAGTTTCCCTGTGAAACCTGGAGGATGAGCAAGGCTCTGAGGGCTCATTTGTCCTGATGCTTTTTCTTTATCAAGGACCAGAAAATAAAACCACTCCTAGACTCAAGGATTTGTTCTCCTGCTGCAGATGTCTGTCACTTTCTCTTAGCTGTGACAAAAACACTTGAAAGAATCAACTTATGAGAGAAAAGACCACTCTGGGCTCAGAGCTTCAAAATATGTTGAAGGTGTGGCTGAGCGGGTCAGTCCGAGCTGGGGGAGGGAGTGTGTCATGGCAGCTGTCCTCATCCTGATGGACTAGGGGAGGAGAGAGAAACCAGATCCAAGGGCCGGTGTAATCTTCAAAGGTCTTCCTCTTAGTAACCTACCTACCTCATTGGGCTCAACCACCTAAAAGTTCCACTGCCAACTGAGTAGCAGCACCAGGTGGGGACCAAGTACCCCGAATGTGAGACTGTGGGGGACATTTTAGTTCCAAACCATGACACTTGATGTCTACGAATGAAATCTCGTTTTCTTTGAAATCACTATGACTTCTCTCTTGGATTCATGTCCTATGTCATTTTTTTTTCCAGTTTTATTTCTTTAAAAGTATCTCTTAGCAATTCTTTTTAATGTGTCATAGTAGGAACAAAGGAAGCTCTGACTCAGCTACCACCTGAAGTCTCTCAATAGTACCTTTTCTCTTGGGGTTCCTTTTAGCACGTGACTGATTATATTCTGTGACAGTACACTTTGCCTCTTTCCGCTGAGGGTGACTCTAATTTTTTGGGTTCCAACTTAAATCTGCTTATTGGTGATGACCATTTATTATATTAAGGTTGCAGTGGCAATTTATAAGGATAATGAGTACTGTGTCCTTAGCATGCTGTCTGACTCAGGGAAATAGGTGGCGTAGGGTAACCGTTTTAATCAGCTACGTTAGTGAAGGTTTGTGTTTTGATTCTGAGCATCACCTAGTAAAAGCTAGTTCATCTACATGGAAGCCTTTCACACAACTGAGAGCAACTCCTGTCTCCTTTTCACACCTAGTCTGTCTGTCTATCTATCTATCTATCTATCTATCTATCTATCTATCTATCTATCTATCTATCTATCTATCTAGAGGATATATACACATATATATCTTATCTCCCTATCCCTTCATATCCACCCTTTGGCCTTGCAACCTCCCCAACTCCCAAAATAAAAAGGAACACACACACAACAACAACAACAACAACAAAAACAAAGCATAGAAAAAGAAGCCGTCACAGTGTGTCCCACAGTCTATCCCTCTGTCCACACAACTTCACTTGCAAATGTTCATTGCAATGAGTCAGTGGTCTGGTCTGAGGCCTCTGATTTCTGTGACATCATCAATATCGGACCTCATCGGGACTCCTCCCAGTTATCCTGTTGTTGCCCTGTGTCATGGAGATCCTGCAGTTTTGGGACAGCAGGACTGGCTCTTTCAAGAGTCCCAAACATTCACAGATGGTATAGATTTTGGGGTGGGCCGTCTCAGAGCCCTGGATCTGAGCTTGGGTGGTAGCAGAACTGGTCATCTCTCTTACCTGCACCACCAGAATGGGCTCTCCAACACTGTTCTGGCTTGGCCACACAATGATGCCATAGGAAGGTGGCAAGGTCAACTCTCCCACTCTCATGTCCTTAGGGCCAGCTCACCCCACCCACATTCCCTGAGCCAGGCCTCCAGAACCAGCTCCACTGTGCTACCCAGTCAAAGTGCAGGGGCCACTCTCTGACTGTCACACCCTCACACCCTCCGAGCTGGCTCACCTGTGCCTTTGTCATCAGAGTCACCTCCACTGTTTTGCCCATGTAAGATACAGGGCCCTCTCTCCCAGTGCTATAGCCAATGAGGGGGCGGGGCTCTCCTGATAACCACAGGGTTCAAGGGTAGAGAGGGTATCATCCCGACACCCAGCCACCTCACAGCAGATGAGTGGTAGGGCCAGCTCTTTCTCATTCCCGACCTTAGGGATGACTTACCCACAGTCCCCCAACCAGGGCCAGTGCTTCTGGGCTGTCCAGGTGAGGTGCAGGACCTGCTCTCCCAAAGTGCTTCAGCCCTCAAAGGGCAGGGCCAGCTGTCCTCTTCTCAGGACCCTCAGGTCAGTTCTCCTGACTGTCACAGGTGGTGAGGGATGGCTCTGGGGGCGGTGGGGATGACATCACCCCATACCCATCCCTCTTCTGCACGAGTGCCACCCCACAGCAGAAAAGTGGTGGGGACAGCTATTCTCACACTCACACCCTCAGGGCCAGCTCATCTGTACCTCCCCTCCCTCCACCCCCACCCCCATCAGGGCCAGCTCCACTGTGCTGCCAGTGGTAAGAGATGGGGCCAGTTCTCTAGAGCATAATATCTAGTGGGGGCCGGACCAGTTCTGCACAGCCCCTGGTGGCTAGCCCAACCAGGGACATCCACATGTTTCTCTAGTGGTAATAGGAGCCATGAATATTGGCACTGACTCCTGTGGCTGCATAGCCATAGACTCAGGCATAGTCCTCAGCAGCAGCTCAGACTGGGACCTCACCATGGCCCCAGGTGGTAGGGCTGACCACTCACAACGGGCTTCTCCTCTTAGAGCTCAAGCTGTTCCACCATATACTCAGACATTGTGGTGGCTCCTGCTACAGGCTGGCCACACACCAAGCAGGCCCCTGGGTGACATCCTCTGTCTATACTGTGTGGCTGCTGGCAAGCAGGTGTCTATGGCCTGCCTGTGCCGTGCGCTGGAGGGCAGGTTTATGGTGACATGGCAGCCCCCAGGTCTCTGTCTTACTCCTTCAACACTGCCTGGGTTTGATTTGATTTTTATGAGTCCTGGGCATAAAACAGCATCAGTTACCAAGCCAGGCATCAAGCTAGGATGAACAAAGGACTGCCATCTGCTCTGCCCCTGACTGATAGAGGAACACCACCACCACCAAGGTGCCTCTTTGCCCATTGCCAGGGAAATTTCCTATTATTTTAAGCTATGCGTTTCAAGTAACTTGATACAGTCCTCATGTATCAAGGCTTGAACTCCTTCACTGCTATGGTCTTTTGACTCAAGCAGGTTCAAGAGTTTATATGTGTGTGTATGTGTGTGTGTGTGCACATGTTTGTATATATGTATGTGCCTGAGTGCAATGGAGGTCAGAGCTCAATGCCAGGTGTCTTCCACAATCAGTCTCCCGATATGTTTTCTTTCTTTTTATGTGTATGTTCTGTGTGTGTGTGTATGCATACATATACATATACATATACATATACATATACATATACATATACATATACATATACATATACATATACATATACATATACATATACATATACATATACAATGTGCATATAGGGGCCCAAGATTGAGGTTGACAATCCTCAGTTCTTCTGCCTAATTCTTTAAGACAGAGTCTGTCAATCAAACCCATAGCTTGCTGATACAGCTAGTCTCACTAGTCAGCCTGCTACAGGCATCCCTGTCTATGCCTCCCAAGACTGAGACTGAAGGCAAGCCACCACACTCACCCAGCATTTCTTGGGTTCAGGAGATCCAAACTCTTGGTCCTTATTTGCGTGTGGCAAGCGCTTTCACACCGAGCCACTTCCCCAGCTCTCTGCCTTATTTATTTATTTATTTTTTGAGACAAGGCATTATTAAACCCTGGATCTTGATAGTTGCACCAGACTCGGTGGTCAGCAAGCCCTAGGATGCCTCCCTAGTGCTGGGAGTACAGGCATGACCTGCTGACACTCTGCGTTTATGTAGAGCTGTGATCCTGCTCAGGACTTCATGCTTGCACAGTGGCACTTTACTGCGTGAGTCATCTCCTTGGCCCCTAGCGTATTTGTTTGGGCACAGTCTGTATAAGAGAAAGTAATACCCATGCAGGGGTGTGAATGGGGGATTTTTCTTATTTGTATAGGTCCCATAGCCATGATGTTTAATTGACAGTGACCTTCTGCAGGTATGATTACATTAGCTATTCATGCTGTATTTATTTCAGTGGGATAAGCTATAATTTTTTTTAATGGAAGTTAAGGCACTTAACATTGATTACAACTAAATAACATCTTATGAGATACTTATAGTTTATTTTTTTTCTAGTGGTCAAACTTGCAACTCCGCACACGTTGCATTTAGTTGTTGAGCCCAGAGAAATCTTTTGATGTTTTATGCTTTATATTTATTTATGAGGGGTACCCTACATTTCTCTAAGATGAGGAGACAGATGGAAAACTTACTAGAAATGAGAAGAGTAACTTTGAGCCAACACAAGCATTCAGATGTTCTTCTCCTTTGACCTTAATATCTGCTCCTCCTCAGGACCCAGAGGCCATGTGCAATTATGGAAGAATTGCCTACAACTGGTTGGGAGGAGTGGCTGAATATTGATGGAAGGTCAACACTCAACAAGTCCAGCGGTGATGATCGTTTGCAAGCTGGCACAGCTGAACTTATGAAGATGGCGGCTGTTTGGCTGGGAGGGTAGCCCTAAACATCACACACAGCAACTGCCTTTATCACTGAGCCATCTTGCCATCTCTCCCTGGACCCCAACAAATGGGTCTTAACTGTTAAACAAATGAGATGTTCCTCGATTGCTTTGAGTATCCAGATGTTCAGTGGACAAGCCAATCTTGAAGTTTTCTCTTTGTTGCAATATAGCAGGTCTGCTGCTGTAGCCACAGTGGGTGCTCATCACGAGCCTAATGTGTGCTGTACACAAAGGATGGTATATTTGGCCGACGTTCTTTAACTAGCTTAATTCATTAGCTTGTACCATTCTTTGAGGCTTTAAAGTTTTGAGTGATTTTTGGGGCGTCTGTAGGGTGCCTTCACTCTTTCTACCTCTGAGGGTCCATCTGACAAATTACCCACTTCACCATACTTAAGGCCCCATGGCTTAAGGAAGTTAACACTCGCATTGAAAGTGAGCAACTTTATTCTGAGCCTTCCACATTAGAAGGATCATCCCCAATTTTTTTGAATTACTTAAGGATGTGAAAAATATCTTTATTTTCTGTTTGATGACACTTCTTGGTAATGTGAGGAATTATAGAATAATACCTTAGCTTGGGAAGGCTTGTACTCCGAAATAAATCAAGTCAGATTCTTAGCTCTTGCCTGTTAAGTACCAGTTTGACATTGGAAATGATCCCAACTTAGCGATTTCGAGAACCCCATGGCCAGTGCTATCCCCTTCAGCCACTCGAAACCCATTTGGCCGAAGCTGATGAAGAAGCTCATTTAGTTTGGGAGGATTGAGTTTGAAAACCTAAGTAGTAATGATAGCGTGTCCGCCACCGCTTAACCCCAGGGTTCAAATCTGTATTCGTTTAAAAGTTAAAAAAAAAAAACAACAAAACAACCAACCAACAAAAAAAACAACACTCTTACATCTGTGCCTCTTCTGATGAAGTTTAGGATGGAATGAAAATTATTGTTGAGAAGAGCTAGAAGCAACACCAGAGGTCTGCGTGTCGTAGGAGGCTGCTGCCTAGATCTGCTGGCTGCGGCTCTGTAACCCTGATCAGCTCTGTCACCCTGTCTTGGACCATGTCTTTTTAACTGGAAAATGAAGCTAGAAAACAATGCCTGCTGTGGGACAGAGCACAGCATCGCCATCTTTATCAGAGTGGACATGATCACCTGCAGAAGAGTCAAGATGGAACCTGTTGACAGTTGCTCTTCCTTAACCACAGTGGTGGGTGGAGAGGTCCTGCCCCTGAGATTGGACAGGCACTCCTCCCACACTGCCCTCCCAGCTGGGCGCGATGGCTGGGGGAGGTGATAGAGCACATGGAGGGTGAAAAGTTATCGAAGGACTCCATCTCTGTGGCTATGGGGAAGTTATCGTGCCAGGTTGAGCTTTCTCGGCTATGTGTTGGTTTTTAGGGTTCCCATGTTCCTTTAAGTAAGTACAAAAATCTCATTGGCTGGCCAGGCAAGACAAGTGTGGAATCATGACCTTAGCCAGTCATCGGTGCCCTATCTGGAGTGAGTAGACATTGCTCATGTTTTCAGACAAGGCTTGTGCACTGGTGCCTTTCTCAGAAGGGCCGAGGTGAAGACTAACTGGCTTTCCCATGTCCAGATCACAGGTAGACAGCTCTTCCTTAGACAGTCTCAGGACGGGAAGCAGAGTTGTGAAGTTCATAGAGCTTGAATTTCAGGGCTCTTTACTTGCACATATCTCCTTTGAATAAGCATCTCGTGGACACCTAATTTTGTGGGATTTGTGGTTATTTTTTTCTTAAACTGGGCCTCCTAAATTATCTGGTTCATTTTTTTTGAAAGATAATTCTCTCTCTCTCTCTCTCTCTCTCTCTCTCTCTCTCTCTCTCTCTCTCTCTCTCTCTCTCTCTCTCTCTCTCTCTCCCCCTCGCTCGCTCGCTATCTCTGTGTGTATGCACTCATCACAACATGCATGTGGAAGTCAGAGGATAAAATTCAGTAGTTTGTTCTCTGTTTCAATCATGTTGGTCCAGGGAATGGCTCAGGCTTGCAGGCTTGGTGGCAAGCATCCTTAGCTGCTGAGTCATCTCACCTACCCTTATCTGGCTAGTTCTTCTTTTGGTAAACCCTCTTCACAAGATAGTTACATCATTGCTCTCACTTTGGCTCTGGCTATAGAAAGAGTGATTTTAATCCATACAAAGAGTGATTTTAATAACTGATAGCATACGGTGCTATTTTAGGATCTCTATATGATATATGTCCAGGGCAGGAGTCATCTAGAGGGAGAAGAATTAATTTGTCTCCACACATATATTAAACAGTGAATTTATTTCTGTCAAGAAAAACCAAGAGTATAGATGCTTCCTTGATGAGATTTAATAATTTGTAGAGTGATCCACTGATGAATATTGCCTGGTGCTAGAATAATAAACCCGCTGAAATAAGATGTATAGCATTCATTAAATGCTTCTGATCTGAACACAGTGATGTGCAGTTTATTGTATTTGGTTAGGGGCAGGAGGGGTTTTTTATTTTTTATTTTTCACCTTGTGTGTCTGTTTGTCAGAGGTGGAAGAGTTCACTAGCTTCAAAGAACTGAGTCATGGGCTGCTGCAGCTGGGCCAGGGAAGGGAGAGGCACCAGGCATCCTGAAGTTGTGGATCGAACACTGAGACATGCAGGGAATGGTAACTTTTTCTTGCAAAGCAAACTAATGTTCTTGGAGAAAGGAGTTTAGTTGATGAAGTTGTGAGAGAGGGCTGTTGTTACTGTTGTTGTTGAAAAAGTATAGCCTTTGACAAAGGGGTCACACGGCATGCATGCATGTGTGTGTGTGTGTGTGTGTGTGTGTGTGTGTGTAGCTGAAAGATTCAGCTAGACTGAATGGCCATTGAACTTGAAGACTCCTACCTGCTTACAGATGTACAGTAATACCACATCCTGCTTTTTTCTGTGGGTCCTGGGGGTCTGAATTCAGCTTCACATGCCATATGGCAAGCTCTTTACTTACCAAGCTATCTCTCCAGCACCAAAACAAACAAACAAACAAAAACAAACAAACAAATAACATGCTTATCAAGGTGTGGGAGACTCTGCTAATTAAGGTTGAAGTCTACCATTGACCAGATAGCCTTCTGAGCTCGGGCTCCACCAGTAATAGCTGTCCCTCCCCACCACACTCATCTTGGGCTCCCATAGAGCCCAAGAAACTTTCCCAGTGCGATGCTGTTCTCTATTATCTGGGGCAGCCTGGCCGTGTTTTCATTGAAGCTGTTGCTTTCCCACCAAGTTTGTCTGTGCTCACGGACGACTTCTTGCTTCTCCTTATACTGAGAGCCCCCAGTAGTGGGCTGGAGGCCTCTATGCTCCCTCAGAGCTGGTGATGTGAGCTTCTTCTCAAGGCAGTCTTCAGCGGCAGCATCTTGATTACTTGAGGTTGACCATGATGGGAGTCTTCACACCATGGGGACAGGAAGCCATCATGAATCAGGATTTCCGACACTTCTGGAAAGGTGATGGTTAAATGACTGCAAATACATGTGTACCTCATGACCACGGCACTGTGCTGAGCACAATTGGGGATTCAAGTGTGAGTTGCATATGGAACCCTTTGCAGCCACAGCTATGTTAATCACTGAATAGAACTGATGTTGCCTGATTGGCCTTGATGCTTGGTGCTGGTTAGAGTGGCTTCTACCAGCGTGAACTGTATACATTGATGTTTCCCAGAGATGGGCTGGGGTTGTAACTTGCAGTGCAGTCTCCAGCAGTCACCTCCATCTAATATATATCTATATGAGATATGAATTGATATATATGATGTATTCATGCACACACATACACACAAAGACAGACATATAATAAATCCCTTGGGAGCAATAAACACATTTATCTGAATTTTTTGTACTTTAAGTACAAAAGAGTGGATCTCAATAAGTATTTGGTGATACACATATTCAAGTGACCTCATGCCCCATGGACTGAACTCTGAAAGTGTTACTTTCCGTACTATTGGTTCTATATGCCTGACCAGTTGCTTGAGAATTGAAGTGAAAAACTCCTGGGTTTCTTATTCATTTGTAGTTTGGGCTGTCCCTAAGGATGGCAGAAAGGGGGAGCTGAGGCAAGTAAGCTGTTTTTGTTGTTGTTGTTGTTTGTTGACTAGGTAATAGTTGACTTGGATTAAAAGGTTTTGAAAACCATCTTGTTCAGCTTTTAATCCCAGCACTTGGAAGGTAGAAGCAGGCAGATCTCTGAGTTTGAGGCCAGCCAAGGAAGAATGGAAGAAAGAAAGAAAGAAAGAAAGGATGAAAAGAAGAAAGGAAACCATCTTGTTCAAATTCCGAAGGGGTCCTTCATGCTTCTGCCTCATCAGACACAGAGGAACTACTGCTCAACTGGTCCTGGCTCACCTGGCACAAGACTTTCCTTATTCTCCACTACCTCTTGGTGTCTTTGGGACCCACACTACTTCATACTCACAGACTGTAGGAAATACTAACGAGTGATTAGCCACTGAGGTGGCAGCAAACATCTCAAAGATGATTGCCTTCATTCTTCCAATGTCAAATAGGCTAGATCGATAATGAATGGATTTTCTGTGACTAAACTTTGTAGTATATTTTCTTCTGATCTATAAACAAGAGCTTCCTTCGTGACAGGGACTATATTATTCTATTTGAAGCTCTTTAAAACATCGAGGGTTTGGATTTCTTCTTGTGGGATCTAACAACTTTGGGTAGGTCAGTGTTCACTTAGAAGCAAGGACGGAGGTAGCAATAGCTAGAACTACGGTTGCTTGTAACCCACATCAAGTTACCAAATGCAATGAGCTTGTTATTTCCCAGTGTTGGGTTTCCTGCAAAGTTCCAAAAGGGATTAAATTTGGAGAGTCTCTAAATGACTGAGCCAGGCTACTCAATGCTAAGAGAACTGATAGTTCCATTGTATGCTAGTCGAAGGCTTAGACCACTGTCCCCCATCTTAGCTGCCCCATATCTTACAACTCTTCCAACAGCCAATATCCTCACAACCTGTTTTATAGGCTATGCCCATAAGGAGTGGGGGGGGCGGGGGGGGTGCAGCTCATTTGGGAAAGTTCTTGCCACACTGTATGAGGACTTCAGTTTGATCCCTAACATCCATGTAAAAAGACAGATGTGGTGGTACTTGTAAGCTCAGCCTGGGAAGGCACAGAGAGAGAGAAAGAGAGGGAGAGAGAGGAAGAGAGGGAGAGGTAGAGGAAGAGGGAGAGAGAGAAAGGAAGAAGAAGAAGAAGAAAGAGGAGGAAGAGGAGAAAGAGGAGAAGGGGGAGGAGGGAGAGGAAGAGGAGGAAGAGGAAGAATAGAAGGAGGAGAAGGAAGAGGAGGAGGAGGAGGAGGTAGGAGGAGGATGCCCTGAGGCTTGTCAACCAAGCAGGCTAACCAAACCCAAGAGCTTCAGATTTCAGTGAGAGAGCCTATATCTCAAAGGAACAAGGTAGATAGCACCTGAGGAATGACACCTTACGTTGACCTCTGGTGTCCACATGTGCAAGCAAGCCCTTCCCCTCCCCGTGCCCACAAAATGTCACCAAAAAAACCCACTTGAGCTTCAGCGTATCTTGTTAAGTGAAGGAAAAATACCCAGGGGAGAGGGACAAAAGAGACATCATGCTTTAGGCAGGCAAATGTGTGCATTTGTATTTAAGAACATTCTAGTTAGATGACAGTGGAAAAATACCACAAGGGTCTTTGATGGAGTCTTATTTCTTGTGGCTCTGTCTGTAACTTTGTGTTACAGTGGTATGGGGTTATACTGCTCGCACTTTAAGTGGTAGGGGCATGAAGGGGCAGAACGTAGAGGGAATAACCTAAGCAGCTCCATCTGCAGGGTGGGGACTGTGTTTTATCCTAAACACAAGTTTACATGGTTGACATTCTGACTCTCTTTCTAATTCTAAGTTCCAACATCTTCAGAACAAACTGTTTATTCCATGTCAGTCTACTCCTTACGTTCCCCACTTCCATCCTCCATCCTCTCAGGCTAAAGAATGCCTAGAAGGTTAACCACCTGGGGGTCTCCATCCTTTGTCTTGCTATAGACATCTTCTCAGACACCCTCCTCTCTCTATGTATGTATGTATGTATGTATGTATGTATGTATGTATGTATGTATGTCTCTGTCTCTTTCTGTCTCTGTTTGTCTTTGTCTCTGTG
Source organism: Mus caroli (assembly GCF_978045245.1). Lineage (NCBI taxonomy): Eukaryota > Metazoa > Chordata > Mammalia > Rodentia > Muridae > Mus > Mus caroli. The sequence continues at coordinate 68,220,083 of NW_028227266.1, forward strand.
TCTCTGTCTCTCTCTCTCTCTCTCTCTCTCTCTCTCTGTGTGTGTGTGTGTGTGTGTGTGTGTGTGTGTATAGGTCAGAAGCACCACTCCCCAGAAGATGGGATTTTGAGATGGGATTTTAAAATGTCCTGGACTCATCAAAGTAGTCTAGGCTGGTTGGCCAGCCAGCTCCAGAGGTCTAGACATTCTGTCTGCTTCCATTTCCCCAGCTCTGGGGTTACAAGTGCGCACCACACCAAGCCTTGCTTTTGTATTTAACATGGGTTCTGGAGATCTGAACTCTGGACCTGAACTCTGCTTTGGCACTGAGCATTTTACTGACGTGAGCCATCTCTTTAGCCCCTAGCTGTCTATTTCCCTCGGCTCCTAATCCCTCTACCCATCTTGAGGTTGCTGTTAACTGGGGTGCAAATACACACACACACACACACACACACACACACACACACACACAAACATATCATATTTAAGTATCTTGAAGGCATCCCTCCCAAAGGAAGGGCAGGAGTCCTAAAAGACCATCATACATTTGAGGGAGAAACCTTTGTGAACATCCCATGTTCCTGGAGCATCTAAGTCAGACATCAGAACCAGAGCTTTGAAGATTTTCACCCAAGAAGTTTAGGTGAGAAGCCTGAGCAAGCCACCAGGAGGAGTTCTTGGATTTGTGCTGGTTTGTGTTTTTCCTTAGCTATTTGCTACAGGTTTGATTAAAAACCTGGGTTGGAGCCCAAGACATTTATAAGTGGGGATATTTTATTCATTTGAGGTAGAAATATATACATAGCTCTGTAGACAGATAGACAGACAGACAGGAAGCTAGACAGACCTTCCAGGAATAGATCAGGATTCTAGCTAAGAAAATGTATTTAGAATCCCAGTTTAATCTTCTGCTTTCTTGGCTAGAGGGAAGTGTTCCTTGAGAGCAGATACTTGGTTTGCATCAGGAAAGTGAGATCCCCATCTTCCCTAAGGATTGCATCTAATTCTCTTTTTTTCCCTTCAAGTTTCCTTCCTTAATATGAAGGTTTTAGTGGGATGTGATTTCTCTGATAGACAACACTGAAGCTAAGAGTTTCTGTGCATGATTCATTTCGATTTTCCTATTAAATGCTGGGGGAAACAGACCACATTTGGACCTATCCGTTGAAGTGGTGAAATGTGGGTTGCCTCTTGAGCAGCCAGCTTGTCGCTTGTGATGGCTTGTGTTGCAAAATGATAAAGTCTTATCCATTTCTTTGCTATAAATGCACATTTGCTCCCAGGGAACTGGGATGAAGATTGTCCAAGGTCATCCTTCAGGTGGCTCTGCCAGCATCTGTGCAAAAGGAAGTCACATTTTTCTCTTGCTTTTGACCTGAACTTGATCTTCCATCTACATGCAGTTAGAGACTGGAAACCATAGGCAAGAAACATGGAACCTGCAATAACACTGGATGCTCACTACAAGGCTGAGAGTGGTTGGGAGCTCCACATGAGCTCTGCAGCATCTCACATCCTGGGCTGTTGGTACTGAAGGAATGGGAAGAGCAGGGGGCATATGCACAAAAAAAGAAAGAACAAATTTTAAAGCTGGCAAATGATGATCGGGGTCAGTAGTCCCCTTCTCTTTTGCCTGTGGGATGGGGGATGTACTGAGATAAACTCTTAGTGTTCAAACCACTTAGTCAAACAAAACAAAATTCCAGAATACCTATGTGCTAGGGTATTTTAAATATCTTCTTTCCCCTCTTTCCTTCTTTCCTTCATCTCTCCACACCCTGCTCTCTTTCTTTCTGAGACTGGGGCTCATGTAGCCTAGGCTGGTCTCAAACTTTTTATTGAAGATCAAGGTTTTGTTTTGTTTGTGTTTGTGTTTGTGTTTGTGTGTGTGTGCGCGCACACACGCACGTGTCTATTTGTGGAACCTGCAGAAAAACGTGTGGAGGTCAGAGGACAGCCTTAGACCTTGGTTCTCACCTTCCACTGTGTTGGAGACAGAGTCTCTCTCTCTTATTCATTACTATATACCTTAAGCTCATGAGTTTCCTGGTTCTTCTGTTCCCATCTCCCTAGTGGGCATTCTGGGGTTACAGATGTGCACTCTGCTGCTTATGTTTTTATGTGGGTTCATGGTTTCTATCTGGATCCTGGAGACCCAAACTCAGCCTGTCAGGCCTGCACAGCAAGATCTTTAACCCACTGAACCATCACCCTAGCCTGACCTTGAACTTCTGATCCTCCTGCTTCCTCCTCCCTGGTGTGAGGATTACAAGTGGGTACCACTACGGCAGATTTAAGTGGTGCTGGGGTTCAGAGCATCCTGGATGCAAGCAGTCTGTCAACAGAGCCAAATCTCCAGCCCTGGGAGATGTTTCTTTTAAAACATGACATCTTCTGCACAATGTTTGAACTTCAACCTATCATGGGGGTTTTTGCAGAGTTTCTGCTCCATATCACTACTGACATGCTTTTGTAGAAAATTCTTCCAGCTCTCACATAGCACCCACCAGCTTCCCATGATGCCTGCATGCTCAGACACACAGATCCCACTTTTTACAAGTTTCAGTCAAGTTTAAGTAAAGAAAAAAAAATTTTTTCAACAAAGGAGTTTGAAAACCAGCAAGGAAAGGCAGTAGATATTTGAAACCCCAAGTCCAGGTGTTGTAGCTCATTTTATTTAGATTCTTCATTAACGGAAAAATTAAATTGTAGAGTCTAAGGAAATGGGATGGGGGCACTGCTTGAGGGTTGGTAGGATTCATTACGCTCTATTCTGGCCACATTCTCTAAAGTACCCAATTGTTTTCATCAGCTAGTAAAAGGCAACTATTTCCTGAGGCTGAGGAATGGCCAGTCAGTGAGTTTCTTGTCTTGCTGTAGGACAGAGGAGTAACCAGGAGAGGATTAGACTACTTGTTTTATTCAAGTTGGTAACCAGCCCCATGGAAAATGGATTTGGGTGTGTTTTGCTAAGGGGACATTAGCACATCATGATTCCTCATGCTCAGAATCAAGCGTTCCAGGGTCTTTGGTTAAGAATTACATTTAGGGATCTGGGGGGATGGCTCAGTGTTTGAAAAGGGCATTTGCTTTGTGGGTGTGAGGATCTCAGATCAATTTGCTGTTGTCCACGTTAAAAGGCCAGGTATGGCTGAATGTGCCTGTAACTCCAGTATTGGGGGTGGGGGAAGTAGAGACAGTCAGATCTCAATCCCTCACTGCCCAGTCAGCTGAGCCCAATGGGTGAATTTCTGGTTCAGGGAGACACCGTCTCAAGGCTGTAAGCCAAACAGTAGTCATAGAGGAACACGTCTGTTTCTCTGTGTACTCCTGAGCATACAACCTGCAAACCTCACACAAAACACACACACACACACACACACAATCTGAGTTGGCTTTTGCCTTCATCGACTTGAGCAATTCTGTTTGACAGGCCTTTGAGGCTTCCCTTGTTATAGTTTATCTTGTTAATTTTAATATATTCAGTTCTTTCTGACCCTTATGAACTCATGCCATCAGGAAATTGGTTAAAGATGCCTTGTCTACCTTCATCTTGTCTCACAGAACTGCTAACATGACAGGGCCAGGCACAGAGCTCGTACTTGCCCCAGAGGTCTTCCCTTTAGACTGACCTTGCTCTAGCCAAACAAGGTTCAACTAGATTTGCCTTCCCAGTGTTGTGGTGTCACCAATACTGTATAATCACAGAATGGCTAACTCCTGAGAGATCCCAGGCTGGGGACTCCATTCCTGCCTGTCATGGGGTGGCAAGCCAGCCACAATAAGCTGAAGAAGCAGAAAGGTACACTGACCTCTTATAGACTCTCTGTTCAGGCCAGAAGCTGAGAACTGAAGTAGTGTCTACAATTAAGAATGGGAAACCCTGTTTCTTGGGCTTTAGGACTCTAAATCCAATGTAGAGTTTGTTAGTCACTTCTCTTGAATTATGGGATTAAAGGTGTGTACCACCATGTCCAGTTTCATGTGATACTGTGGATGGATAGCTTTATGTGTTAGGTGAACCCTTTACCCATCAAGAATCATCCTCAGCCCTTAGAATGATCTAGAAAATCCAAGATCTCTGCTTGTTCAAACTTTGGTAGTGGCCCCCTCCCTGCAGGCAGGACAAAGTTTGACTGACCTTGCCCAATTGCTCTGCATGAGCAGAAGGCTCCTCTGATCCCTTCCTTCTCATGCTTGTCCTGTTTTCTCTGTGGCTCGCCATCTTGTTAATTCATAGCCTCATTAAGCCTCGTTTTCAAGAAAATGTTATGTCAGCCATTTTTTAAAAGTCTTTGCTTTTGCAGAGTCGTCTTGTCCCTGTGAGCTCACTGTTGTGTCTCACGGCCTCATCCCAGGGACATCTACTCTGTGAAGCATGGAAAGATGACACAGTCTCAGAGACTGCCTCGGCTGGCTCACAATCTCAGGCTGATGTATAAATGAAACCGCATCTGCCATAGTTTCAGTGTCTTTGATGCCTTGAGTCTCACCAAATGTCTGGATCTGGGAAGGTGCTTGCAGAAGGGAGGTAGGCTAAGCTTGGAACTCAGGGAGCCCAGAGAAGAGAAGCAAGTAGTGTTGTGTAGGCCTGGACAGCAAGCTCAAGGCCGGCTCCCTGTCCACAATTGTTCTGGATGTATCTAACCCAGTGGTTTTCAGCCTTCCTAATGCTGCACCCTTTTAATACAGTTCCTCATGTTGTGGTGACCCCCCCCAAATTATTTTCATTGCTACTTTATAACTGTAATTTTGTTATCGTTATGAATCATAATGTAAATATTTTTAGAGAGAGAGGTTTGCCAAAGGGGTCATGACCCACAGTGAGAACTGCTCATTGGACCTACCCTGCAGCAGAAGCAGCTGGTGTCCAGCTCCACCCATTCTTCTCACTCTCCCTAATAAACTGAGGTGCAGAGTTCATCCCGGCATACGGTTTCCTGCCTAGCTACTTGCTTCTTTCACAATGCCTTGCAAAAGACGCTCAAGTAGCAAGATTCTGGCCAGTGAAAAGTAAGAGGTAAGTGTGCTTATTTCTAGTCATGGCTTTCAAAACCATGGAGCACGATGTAGTGGTTATTATTGGTTGCCAAGCTCATCAGAGCTAGAGACACTATAAAAAACATTTCTGGGCAAGTGTGAGAGGGAGCTTCTAGATTAGGTTAATAGAAGCATAAATACCCATCCCGGGCGTGGGTGGTACCACCCAATGGACTGGGGTTCCGGGCTGAATAAAAAGAAAATGCAAGCTGAAAACCAACATCTCTCTCTCTCTCTCTCTCTCTCTCTCTGACTCTCCCCCTATTCTCCTTTCCCTCTCCTTCTCCCCATGTGTGCTTCTCTCTCTCTCTCTCTTTCTGTGTGTGTGTGTGTGCATGTGCACACTTGGGTACACATCTGTTTCCCCATATCTGGTCCTGGTGTGTTGTTATTACTGTATGTACTCATGGCGTTTTGGAACCACCACCACCCATGTCCCTAGTTTCTGCCCCATTTGCTCTTGTGGACCAGTATCAGTAGATGAATCACCAGGGGCAAGGTGGGTCACAGAAGAAGCATACTTGGTACGTGTATTGATATCCTCCCCGTGGGGACTTGCTTTGGTCAACTTGACATAAACTAGAGCCATCCAAGAAGAGGTAACTATAACTGAGAAAATGCACCAACCAGATTTGACTTTAGGCAAGACTATTGTGTTTGATTGATAATTAATGTGGGAGGGCCTAGTCCACAGTGGGTCCTGTCATCCCTGGGTTGTTGGTCATGAGTGCTATAAGAAAGCAGGCTGAACAAGCCATGGGGAACAAGCACTACTCTATGGATTCTTTATCAGTTCCTGCCCCCAGGTTTCATCCATGACTCCCTTTGATGATGGACAGTGATGTGGAACTGTAAGGTGAAATAAACTCTTTTCTCTCCATATTCCTTTTGGTCATGGCGTTTGATCACATCAGTAGGAACCCAAACTAAGACCCTCATTTTATTGTATTAAAAATAACTGTAGCACTGGGCTAAAGAGATGGCTCAGAAATTAAGACTAAAATCATAACCTAATGTGGTGTCGGGTGTGGGGGAGCATGCATGCAGTCACTGTGCTTGGGAGCCCAAAGGATATGGTCAATCTGGGGTACTCAGCCAAACCTTGTCAAAAGAAACTTTCCAACATGTAAAACAGAAAGCCTTGTGCCATCTTTAGTTTTTCCTTGAGTAATAGGATGTTACATTTGCAGTTAAGATGAGTCTCAATTTTTTTTTTAGAGATTTAATTTTTAATTGAAAATCTTGTGTGTACATGTGTGGGTATGGTCATGTGAGTGCAGTGCCCACAAGCTAGGAAGAAGGCATTGGATCTCCTAGAGCTGGAGTTATAGAAAGTTGTGAGCCACAAGACATAGATGCTGGGAACCAAGTCCTGGTCCCCTGTAAGAGCAGTAAGTGCTCTTAACCACTGAGCCATCTCCCAAGCTCCTGATCTCAACTGTTTTCCCTCTCAAAATCAAATTCTATCCTGGGTTTGTTTTTGTCAATGCATGCATTACTTTATACTTTTAACTACATATTTATGTGCCTCTGAGCGTATGCATCATTTTGTGTTTGAACCTCATTTTAAAACAACCAAACGCATTTTTTTTCAAATCAATATTTAGTTTTTAAGATTTGTCCAAGGTGATTTATAAATGGATGGCTGAATATTTGCACCACTATGTCACATTTTATCATATCAATAATTTTTAAGCAATCCTTTCATTAATGAATGTTAAGATTGTTTCTGTTAAGTCAGCTGCTACCAAAAAAATAGATCTCTTCTCACATTCAAAACATACCTAGAGGCAGTTGAACTTTGCAGTATACATGGCTCCAATTTTATATTAGTGCTCTCCAAGGTACATTTGAATAAAAACAACCCACATTCCCATTAGCCCCGTTCCATGTTCATATGTGATGTGATATTGATGTTGTTATTTTTGTTATCGATTTGCTTTTTGTAAAGATTTTTGTAATCTTTAATTGCTTTTTTTCCGCTTTCCATGTGTGTGTGCCATGTTCATATGTGTACTCATATTTTTGTATGTGTCCAGGAACACATATGAGTGTCTGTGCATGCAGAGGCCCAAGGTCAATGTTGAGAATAATCTTTGGTGATCTTCCACTTGATTTATTGAGGCAGGGTCTCTCAATCAAACCCAGAGCTCATCCATATACTTAGTCTTGCTAGCTAGCCTGCTTAGGTGATCCTCAGCTTCTGCCTTCTGAGGCTAGGATTACAGGCAGGCCCCCACACTCACCTGGCACTTATGTGGGTTCTGGGAATCCAAACCCCAGTTCCTCACATTTGCATGGAAAATCCACTAACCACTGAGACATCTCCCCAGTCCCCAAATGTGCATTTTTAAAAGTACTGCATTTAAACATTATTTTTCTTCTTTATCATTCTGTTATCATCTATGAGCTGATATTTTACTTTCTTGTTGGTTTGAGGGCATTTTAAAGAAAACTATGGCATTAATTTAAGCCTGCCAGCTTTGTTTCTGAAAGTTTTCCCCCCCTAATTTGTTATCTTCTGTTTGCAACTTAGCTCACTGTATCTTTTATTATGAGAAGTTAAAGTATTAGCGTAGGCTTGTTTTCTACTAATGATTTCATTAATGATTAGTGATTTTTAGGTCATTTTTCATAAGTGTGTGTGTGTACTGTGTGTGTGTGTACTGTGTGTGTGTGTACCCTGTAGGTACCTACAAGGCCAGATGAGGGTGTTGGGTCTCCTGGAGATGGAGTTCCAGACAGTTATAAAATGTCTGATATAGGTCATAGGAACCAAACCAGGCCCTCTGGAATAGCAGCACATGCTAGTTCATTGAGCAATCTCCCCATGCCTAAAACTTATAAAAATAAAACAGTTTTGTACAAGGTGACAAATACGGGTTGATTTTTATTCTTCTACATACAGACAGCCAGTTTGACAAGAACCATTTATTGAAGATGCTTTTTTTCCCCATTGTATATTTTTGGCACCTTTGTCAAAGATCAAGTGTGTGGTTTTATTTCTGGGTCTTCAATTCTATTCCGTTGATTAATGTGTCTGTCTCTGTACCAATACCATGCAGTTTTAATCACTATTGCTCTACAGTAAAGCTTGAGGTCAGAGCCAGCAGTCTCAATTAATCTGGGCCCCCGAGATCTCTCAAACACTGGACCACCAAACAGGCAGCATATACCAGTGATATGAGGCCCCCAACACACATACAGTAGAGGACTGCCAGGTCTGTGATCATTCAGAGATGATGCACCTAACCCTCAAGAGACTGGAGGCCCCAGAAAGTTTAGAGGTCTGATGGGGTGGGGGTTAGGGACATCCACGTGGGAACAGGGGAGTAGGGAGAAGGTATGGAATATGGAACAGTTGTCTGCGAATCGTTCAAGGTGAGAACAAGCTAACAATTCAAGCAGGTGAGATTGGAAGAGCTGTGTGTTGAGTGGACTCTGTGTGGTCCTTCCACATAGGTGCACAGTAGCCTGTGCTATGGACCAGTGGGGTTTTCTCAGCTGCTGCTATCTCAACAGGTCTCTGGTTATGACTGCTCTGGGAGTGCAGTCTTGAAACACTTATCTTCCGGTTAGGTACTGGTACCAGTCCAAGTGCTTCACTGGGAGCCTGTGAGGTAGAAATCACAGCACCTGCTTTGTGGCACCTACACTGGGCCTTGTGGGTAATCAAATGAGGAACTGCACCGGTGAAGTAGTAAGAAAAGTTGTACTATTTCCTGCTGCTATTGTGGGCGTCCCTGCCTGGGAGTGAGGCCTTGGACTGCCCTAGTTTTAATGTCTGGAATGAGGTTTTGGGCTGGGTTTTCTTCCCCCTCAATTCTTAACTATTTTTAAATCGATGTGTATGTGTGTGTATGCTTGTTACATTGCATCTGCAGTCAGGAAGCTGAGAGATGAAGGCTTGTGCCAGGCAAGGCTGCTTCCTCCTTGTTTCAGGCTGAAGTGCCAGCCCATTTAATGACATCATCCACATGCAGGGTGGGTCTTCTGACCTCAGTCAAGCCTCACTTCAGAGTGCCTCACAACAGGTCCAAAGGTGTGTCTCCTAGGTGACTCCAGAACCTGTGACAATCAAGACTGGCCATCACAAATGGATGCCCACTAGAGGAATGGGCAATGGAGTGACCTGGCCATAGAGCCAAAGGACCAGAGAGCCTGGGTTTAGGTTTAGGTCTCAGTGCTATTAGCCTGGGTCTATGATTTTAACACAGACAGCCCAAGTGAGACCTTCCCATGAGCCTTGCTGACCACCTCATCCAACAGAGTCAGAGACAAAGCCCATCTCTGCCTTCACCACAATTTAAAGTTACCTTCTCATGAGCAGAGCTCAGCAGCACCCTGCAGCCAGCGAGTGTGCAGACCCCCCTCAGTTCTCCACTCAGCAGATGAGAGATCAGTTCCTTGCAAACGGTTTACACTGAAATGTAAATGAATGGGGGACATTAAAAAAAAGAGAGAAGAAAAAAAATGAAAACAGATTTAAGTTCTTGCCTTTTAAAATTTTTATCATTTTCCACCCGAGCTGACTGTTTTTGTTTAATCTTGCCATTCTTTTTCTTCTTCCGACAGTGCTATTTTTCTTAGGGATATGCAAACTTTATTAGTTAGCTCCCCTTTCAAGCTCAGTAGGTTTCTGTGTTTGAGAATTGGGAATCAGGTACTTCTACTGTTAGCCCCAGGGTGGATCTGAGCAGGAGGAAGCTTTATGAATAATCAGGGCTGACATTTGTAGCGTTGGCGCCTTCATTATAAATATTGTTGAGGGAGCTGTGACCACTGAGGGCACCCACAGAACAGAGTGGCAGGGGAGGCAGCGACAAGCCTTTGATTTCAGCTCGTTCCCGGTTACTGCTTCACTTCTGACCCTGGTGTTGACAGGTCTCTTAGATTTGGCTGCCTTTTTCTTCTTCCTTCCCCCAGAAAGTTTCTCCTGTATTAGCATAAGTGTTTGGTCTGCAGGATGCTGCATTCGCCTCCACAACTCCGAAGGCTAAGAACCATAGTTAATATTAGTGCTCATGTCGCCTGCTGGAATCACTAATGAGTGCTGGGCTGCTTTGGGACCTTAACCGTTGGAGTCCCATTGGATTCATTACAGCGTCGTCGTTGTTGTCGTGATCTGTTTCAAGGGGAAAAGGAACGATGGGAGCCTTCTCAACTTTTGTGAGCGCCCAGGAAAGATACCAGTGTTTCATGTGTGCAGTGGTGGCCCCATATGTGTCCCACTAATCTCTGGCCGTGTAATTAGCAAATTACTCCTCAGACGATTCATGCTTTCTTCTGTGTGTAGCGTTGCATGTATGTGTGAGCTTGTCTGTGTATGCAGGTGTGGAGGGCAGGGCTCCACACAGGTGTCCTTTTTATCCCTTTCCTCCCCCTCCTCCCCCTCCTCCTCCTCTCTTCCTTCTCCTCCTTCTTCCCCTCTTCCTCCTCTTCCTTCTTCCCTTTTCCCCCTCCCCCTCCCCCCCCTCCTCCTCCTTCTTCACTATTATTTTGAGACAAAGTCTTTCATTGAATTTGGGGCTTGTTGTGACCAGAGTGACTAACCAGCTACAGCCTCATCTGCCCATCTTTATCCTCAGCACAATCTCAGTCAATCACAGGCCTATGTTGGCCCAACTGGCCTTTCACATGGATGCTGAGGATCCAAACATAGGTCCTCAGGCTTCACAGGAAGCACTTTACCCATTGAGCCGTCTCCTTAGCCTCTGGATTCATGTTATTTATTGATTTTTTAATTATTTACTTTGATTTCATGTAGATTGATGTTCTGCCTACATGTATGCTGGTGTCGAATACCCTGGAGCTGGAGTTGCAGACAGTTGTGAGCTGCCATGTGGGTACTGGGAATTGAAGTCAGATCATCTGGAAGAGCAGGCAGTGCTCTTAACTGCAGGGACATCTCTCCAGTCCCTAGATTCATGTTATGTTAACACAGTTTCCATTTTTCAAATGGGGGCAAAACACAAGCTTGAATTTATACAGTAAAATTACTGTAAAACATTACAAGTTCCTTGCACTCCACCCCCAGTTGCTTTGTCTTCCTTCCATCCCTAACAGATTCACCATCCAGTTACACGGCTGGATGCCATTACTGGATGTCACCGTCCCAATAGCCTGAGAAGAATGTCCTATTGTCATTCTGAGTTCTATAAATCCAGGCTTGGGAGACAGGGCTTGCCCAGGGCCCTGGGATGAGTTAGGCTTGAAGTGCTGAGCCTGAATTCAAACCACGAATTCTATCAGCTCACCAAAGTTGACTGGCGTTATTTGTTGTTCATTTGTCCCACTAATACTATTTAGCATTCATTTTCCATTGGCATTGGGATTGCCAAGGAAACCAAAGCAGAAATACAAAGCTCAAGTCCTGCAGTGGGAGTAGGCCCTGTTAGCTGGTGGCAATATTGCTACCTATCCAATGAAAAGATTGAAATAGGAACCAGGAGTAGGTAGGGCAGGCTCCTGAGTCTCTGAAGAGCTCAGGGAAGGCTTCCTGGAGGAAGAGTCTATAGGAGGGAGGGAGTTTTGATTCACCATGATAAGAAAGTGCATCTCTGAGTTTGAGGCCAGCCTGGTCTACAGAGTGAGTTCCAGGACAGCCAAGGCTACACAGAGAAACCCTGTCTCAAAAAAACAAAAAACAAAAAACAAAAAACAAAAAACAAAACAAAACAAAACAAAAAACAAAAACAAAAGTGCATCTTATTGAAAGGGAGTTGACAGCATGCTTTGAGGCAGACAAAGGGGTTAGGGGTACCTTTGTTTTCTGGGCTTTTAAAATCCAGATAAGCCTTCAAGGCTCTTTGTATATATATGTGCCTGAGGTTCAAAATTCTTCCTTTGAACAATTTTCATGCAAGAATGTATTTTGCTTTGCCAGGTGTGGGCCTAGGCAAGGCAGCAGGAGAAGTAGGTCTGGGGGAGTCTTGGGAATTGACTTAGAGGTGAGCAGAACTGAGATGTTTAGTGTAGCTATACAGTGGGTATTTGGCAGGAGCAGGCGAGGGTGGCAGCAGTCTGGAGTTTAGGGGAGAAACCAGAGCCAGAGATGCAACTCAGGAAATCCTAACAAGCCAGGAAACGTGCGGCTCAGGTGGACTATCCCATCCCACTTCATCCAACGCCTCCTTCTGCTCTTCACTGTCTCCAAACTGGATATGGAGGCCAGTACATTCAGCTTGTGGGGAGAGAGAGAAGGGGTCCTAGATCCTCTCATTTAACAATATTTTATAATTTTATATATATTTATGTACATGTGTGTGGAAGCCAGAGGTCAACCTTGAATGTCATTTCCTCAGGACAACATCGACCTTGTATTTTAAGATGGGCTTGGTACTTGAACATTGGCTAGGCAGACTGGCCAGCAAACTCCAATGATTCTTCTATCTTTGCCTGTCCAGAATTACAAGCAAATGCCACCAAATAAACCTAACTTGTTATTGTTGTTTGTTTTTGTTTTGCTTTGGTGTGTGTGTACACACACACTTCTGGGGATCAAAGTCAGGTCCTCACGCTTGCATAGCAGTCATCTCATCTGTCAAACCACCTCCCTAGCCTCTTAGCTCCTTTCTGTCTAGGAGGCGGTGAAACGAGGCATATGGTCACCGTTAGGGACCATATGAGTCTCAGTTGGGGATTGCCCAGATCAGAGTGACCTGGGGCCCTGACTGTGAAAGAGAAAGATTGTCATGGTTAGTGATGGACCGCAGATGGGCCAGGCTGTCTAAGAAAGCTAACTGAGACCGAGTCTGAGAGAGAGCCAGGCAGAAGCCCTTCCCCCAGGGTTCCTATCTCAGTTTCCTCCCTCCATTCCCTCAGCGATGGACTGTGACCTGGAGTAACCTGTTACTCTACCATGTTGCTTTTGTTCTTGGTATTTATTCCAGCAAACAAAATACAAACTAAAATCTCCAGTGATTTCTTTTTTTTTCCTTTTCCCATAATCTGGCTGTAGCCGGGTTTTAAAGCTTAGGAACCAGTATTCTGAACACCGTTTAGAACAGAATTTCTTTCAAGGTATTAAGTTCCCATTACTGACTTCTGTGTGGGAAACTCTGAGCTACCCAGGGAAAGAGAAGAGGTTCCATCTTGTACCTAAGGAGGCTGTCATCAAGTAGATCTGAAGCACTGACCGAGGATGAGGAGCTGGGAGTAAAAAAAGCCTAGGCAGTGCTTCTCAACCTTCCTAATGCTGCTGCCGTTTAATACAGTTTCTCATGTTGTGCTGATCCCACCCATAACATTATTTTAGTTGATGCTTCCTAACTGTAATTTTGCTACTGTTATGAATCGTCATGTAAACATCTGTGTTTTCCTATGGTCTTAGATAACCCTCGTGAAAGGATCATGAGGTTGAGACCCACGGGTTGAGAACCACGGACTGGGAGTGTGGCCAAGGAAAGACCTTGGGAGATCAGATGCTAGCCCTTCCAGTGACAAGCTTCATTCATGTAGAAAGGGAGGTTTTCGCTGAACCCTGGGCGATAGGAAAAGCAGCAAGTTGAGATTTGATGAAAAAGTCTGAGCCTCTGATAAAAAGAATCCTTGGCTCATGGGTTCTGTTCTGGTTATTGGATCTTTTAAAGACAAACTGGGGCACATCAAAGCACTGATTCTCTGCCTTTAACCCACCATGGATTCTGCGATAAGCAGCACCCACAGTGCTCTGGGGAACTTTTCTTCCCAGGTTGGGCCACAAAATAGCAAGGAAATAAGTCACTCCATTTCAGGTATAGTTGCTATAGTAATTTGCCCTTCCTTATCTGTTATAAAATAATTATGTGGGAGGAGTATGTGTATATGTTCATACATGTGCCTGTGTGTGCAAGTCCACAGGCACATAGGCCAGTGTTGGAGCTGTCTCTCTTCCTAAATTGCTCTCTGCCTTATTTTCTGAACAAGGCTCTCTCACCAAACCTGGAGCTCACTCATTCAGTGAGGCTGACTGGCCAGCAAGTCTCAGAAAACTGCCTGTCTCCACCTTCATGGACCTTGTATGGACCCTGGGGATCTGAACCCAAGTCCTCACATTTCATGATAAGGGCTTTATTCACTGAGACATCAGACATCTCCCTGGGCCCCCAAGTAGAGTTGTTCTACAAACTCATTGTTGCAGCCCACTGATAAGAGACCAGATAGAACCAATATCATGTTCTGAGGAACGGGGCATGTTTCGCAGAGAGCACTTGGGATGTAGAAACAGATTTCAAGTATCTAAAGAGATTAGATTCCTCCTATAAGAATCCAAAGGGTATCACTATGGTCATCATGGATGAGAACTTAGAGGGCGAGAGTAAGAAAGATCCTTTGGAGATGATGTGAGAAGGTGATGAGTCCTCTTTAAGGGGTGTGAATGCCCTATCCACCTGGAGCTGATTTGGCAGAGGCTGGACAGCTGATTGTTGTAGATGTCAGTAAGAAGACTCAAGCTGTGTGGGGCATGAAGCAGCCGTGTACTAGGCCTATTTCAGGTCTGGAGAGATGCTCAGAGAACTCCAGCTGCTCTTCCAGAAGACCCAGGTTTGGCTCCCAGCACCCACATGGTGGCTTGCAGCTTCAGTTCCAGGGGATCTGATGCCCTCTTCTGACCTCCACAGGTGCCAAGCATGTGTGTGGTAAGTATAGCTACATGTAGGCCAATATTCAGATTCATCATTTTTGTTTAAATCTTAAAACCCATTTGAGCTCTTAGTTTCTGAAGCTAGCAGTCATTTCAATGAGTCACTATTGATATCTCACCAAATAGCAAATGCCAGATAGAACCTTAACGGTCCGATTAATAACCAACAGATGAAAACTTTCGGTCTTTTTACTGTAGGAATTCCACTGTTCATTTTATGTTCAGAACTCCAAAGCAGAGAAGGTCCTGCCTCCTGAAGAGATTACAAAGCTGATTGTAGATTATTGGTTGTGCTTGAAAAGGAATCCTTGAAAGGGGAAGTTTCCAGAAGTTACTGCATTAGAATAAAGGAGTCCTTGACAATAAAGGGGAGTTAAGAATAAAGGAGTCCTTGGTATTTGTCAAGAGTTTATCCCCTCCCCATCCCAAGCCTATGACAAATGATTGTAAAAGTAAGTTTGTCATCTATTTGCTGTCTAAGGCTTTGGTATATCAAAGCCATGGGAATTGTAAAATTACCCTTAGAAAGACTACAGGGGATAGCAGCTCAGTTGTCCAAGGTTATCTCTCTCTGGGTGGCGTTTCCAATTCATGTGTGACTTTGTTCCTGTCGAGCCTGCCTACGTTTGTTTTAGGTGGTCTTTGGCTTTCAGATGTTTGCGAAAACAGTTTTCTTAACCTTAGAAGTTGAGATAGGCACCACAGCAAATATTTTTGATTGCATGGATTTTTCTCTACCGACCCGACAGAAAGCTGCCATTTTTCCATAGAGCCAATTATTCTTTGGAGCTAATGAGGTATGTAAGATATTTAGATTTTGCAGCAGTAAAGTGAATTTGTGTCAAATATTAGGATTAAAATAACAATAGGGCAGGCCACATTCACTGTGCTCTGGGGACTGCTGGCCAAAGACCACTAAGGATAAACTGCCTAGTGATATAGATAAGATAGAAAAGAAAGGGTCTTAAGAGGAAATGTCACCCCTGATGTGACTGCGGTCTTTTCTTATTGTGTTCCAAACACTAATCAGAGTGGCTACAACAGAAGAGGCACTCAACAAATACGTGGGGAATGATTGGCTCCTACAAAAAGATAAGCCACACTAAGTTTTCATTATTTCGCTTTGTGGGAGCATGCCTGTGTGACTGATTGAATAGTCAAAATTCCAGTCATCACCCAGTTGTTAAATATTTAGGCTGCCAAGTCATTTATTTGACTGATGTTTGTCCCCTTGGAGTTGACTGACTGCCTTGGCTCAGGGTAGACAAGGCATGAGTCATAAGCTTCTACTCCTGTCAGTCAACGGCTGCGTTCTCATGTATAACCAGCTTGACTTATGTTGGTCCCATAAGGTACAAGCATAAATCATGACAGTCTAGTAATTGGTACTTGTACCTTTTCTGACTAGAATGATCTTTTTTTTTTTTTTTCCTGATGGCTGGTGACACTGAACACTCAATGATTGAGTGTCACTGGCCAGAATGATGAAGTTCCTTTTCCTGAGAAGACCTCAGAATAGGATGTGATACAGAATTGGCCTGGGAGCCTAACTAAGGTCATCTAAGTGTGGATGTAGTTCCTAGAACGTGAATGGAAGAGAGTGGCTGTCCACTAGGAAGGGTTGGGCAAAGTTGGAATAAATGTGGTAGATGGGCTCTATGGATGTCTTAGTGACTGCCTCCCACCATTCCATAGGATTCTTGTCTTGTGTGGGGACAAGATCTCTAACTTATCTAAGCAGCTGAGTAGAATACCCTAGAACTACTCGTACCAGGTGAGACTCCTTCCATCTTTCTAACAAAATTGCTGACATTGCCCTCTCATTGTTGGTTTGAAGAAGCTAGGGGGTCCCAAGCTCCATGCTTGTAAGAACAAGGACCCTGGTGACTGAGTGAGGGAAAACAGGGTTATTCTGAGCTGAACTTTCAGATGAGAAGCCAAGCTTGGCTGATATCTTAGAGCTTCTATGAAACACATGACTTCAAGAAAGTCAGGGCAGGAATCTGTAGGCAGGACTCTCGAGGCGGCAACTGACCCAGAGCCACTCAGGAGTGTTGTTTGCTAACTTGTTCCTCCTGGCTCACTCCACTTTCTTACATAACCCAGGAGTGGCAATCAATTGATCATATCAATTACTATTAAGAAAATACACCGTCGACTTGCCTACAGGAAAATCTTATGGAGGCATTTTCTCAATTGAGGTTCCCTTTTCCCCAATGATGCTAGCTTGTGTCCCCTTGGTATAGAACTAACAAACGCAGTTGGCCTTGGCAGTGACCATCAACAAGAGTCAGGAGAAACTATCCCTGAACTGACTGATGAAACTGCGAGAACATAACTGTGAGAAATATGTATGTGCTTGTGCCTCTGCATGTGTATGTGCATGCATGTGCACATGTGAGTACATGTTCCCGTGGAGGTCTGAAAAGGGCATCAGTTCTCCTGGAGCTGGACTCAGCCAGTTTTGAGACACCCAGTATGGATGCTGGGAAGTGAACTTGGATCTTCAGGAAGAGAATAGGGCTCTTAACCATGGAGCCATCTTCCCAACCCCAGTAACTTGTCTAATCTGCATTTGAGGGTCTTTGCTATACTGCAATAGAACATGTGTATGTTCTTATGTAATCTTAACTGTGACTTTGGAGTTCTGATGTCCACCCAGGAATCAACTGAAAGGGACCTATAACTTCTTCTATAATAACTTCCTTGGGTTAGTACATACACCTAAATACTGACTGCGACTTGTCCAAACCCCTTGCTGGCACATCCAAAGCAAAAAGAAAAAACTGAAATGGAGCCACGGTCTCCTTGTCATGCCTAATCATTTGCATATTTTTATTATTGACCAAGACATTTTTATTTAGAGGAAATAGAAATGTGATTCGGCTTCCCTCACGTGGTCGAATCCTGGATTTGTCCCTGGTCTGTTCATAGGCACTGCTTGCTTAGCTTATTTTCTCCCCTCTTTTATTCCCATAGCTTCTAGGTGAGTGGAATAGACTTCCATGCCCACCAATGTTGGCTTAGTCACAAGATCTGCTTTAACCTATGGAAATGACCCAAAGTTTGGAAATTATTTTTCATTTAAAATGTGTGTGTGTGTGTGTGTGTGTGTGTGTGTGTGTTACCTCAGCAAGCCCCCGCCCCATGCCCAGATCTACATCAGATCTACACGTGTTTGCTCTCCAGGTCCTGGGGTTACAAGTGCCTGTGGAGGTCTAAAAAAAGGACATCAGTTCTCCTGGAGCTAGACTCAGCTCCCTGCCTTTGCTCTGGCCTTTATGTGGGTGCCAGGAATCAAACTCAGGTCACAATGAACACACAGCAAACACTGTAACACACCCAGCTATCTCTCTAGCTTGAGGGTTAGCAAATTTCTTTCTTTTCCCCACTCCTTTCACTGCCTTGGTTTTCTTTTGAGACATAGTCTCCTGTAGCCCAGGCTGTCCTTGATATCCTTGTGTCACCAATTTTGACCTTGAACTCTGATCACCCTGCTTCTACTTCTTGAGGGATTACAAGATTACATTGTTATTCTTGGATGTGCTGGGATCAAGCCCAAGGCCTTGAGCACACTAGGTGAGCACTTTATCCACTGAGCTGCATCCCAGCCCAAGTCTGACAAATTTCTGCTCCTGCCTGATGCTATGATAAAAGCACTGGAGGAATCTGTTTCCTTTCATCCTGAAGCTTGGGGGTGAGAAGTATTTGGAATACATGTTTGACCAACTGCCTGGAGTCAAAGTATCCCAGTCAGTAAAGATAAGTGAGTGAGAAGTGTTTCCACGAGTGTTTGAGACATGGAGATTGTTATGCAGCCTTATTGCAGTAATAGCGATGAATACAAAATCCCAAGCCATCCCACATCATCTGTCTCTAGGATGTAAATGAATCCAGCAACCACGTTACCCTTTATCCCAGAAATGTAAATGAATGAACGAATGAACAAATGAACGAATGAATGAATGGTTTTTCTCTCCAGCAACAACACGTATGGTTTCTGCTTGGACAGACCTTCTAAATCAGAGCTCCTTGGTTTTTCCTGTTGAATATTGTTATTTGACATTCTCTCGGGTGTATTTGTTGTTTTTTCTATCGCTATGATAAAACAACGTGACCAAAGCAACTTATGTAAGAAGGAACTTATTTTGGCTTATGGAACCAGAAAGATGAAAGTCTATTATATTAAGAGGCGTGTCAGCAAGCAGCAGGAACCAGAAGCTAGGAGCTCACATCTAAACCCCAAGGATGAAGCAGAGAAAGCAAACGGGAAGTAGGTGGGGCATTTTACTCTCAAAGCCCACTGCTAGTGCCATACTTTTTCACCACATAAATCTCCCCAAACAGCATCAGCAACTGGGGACCAAGTGTTTGGATGCCTGAGACTATGGGAGTATTTCTCATTTATACCACCACCACCACAGGTGCTTGTCTTTGAGACAAGACATCCACACTGCTCTAAGTTAGAAGACGGATAATGTTAACTTGGTGTTAAGAAGTCCTGCATTCAGGAGATGACTCCATCTGTGAAACTATGCCTTCTGGACATAGTGTGGCCATCAAACTCATGAACTCTCTTCAACCATGGTCACCTGCACGGGATCCAAGCAACAACATCCCAACAGGCAGCACTAACTGGAATCTCTGTTAAACCTTTGCTCCCTCTTTCAAAGCACCAGTTCACCCATATTTCTCTGAAACCAGCTGTCTTGATATTTTGAGGCTTTCTTCTCACTTTCCCTGGCCTTCTGCATCCCCAGGAGATTCTGGGCAGAATACATTTGAGATGGTGCCCTCAAAATCTGAGATAAATTAGGTGGGTTGTGTAGAGGTCACTGACTGGAATGTCTGTAGAAAAGGTACTGTGAAACCTAGAAAATGGTGCCCACCTTTAGTTCAACAGTAAAACAAGATCTTGCCTATGTGAACCCATGGACTCTTCAGCAAACTCAAGAGTCGTTCCCTACCAAATCATCAGAAGGTTAAGAGTTTGGGGTTACCTGCCCTGCATAAGTGGAAACTGGTTATTTGTATTCTGTGAATGAGCAATCCAGATCTGAAACAGAGCGACTTTTTTTGTGTGCATTGACCTTCGTCTCAGTGTGAGGTCCATGCACGTCTGTAAATGCAGAGGATCACTCAGTAGAAATCCATGCAAAACACATGCTCCTTCTAAATCTCAGTAGGGACCGAGACACAGGAGGATCCCTGGGGCTTGCTGGCCAGCCAGTTTCACCAGTGAGTTACAGGTTCAATGAGAGACTCTCAAAAAGAGGAATGTAGAGAGAGATTGAGGAAGACCCTGATGTCACCTTCTGACCTCCACATGCACAGACACACACACACACACGCACACGCACACGCACCTGCATGCACACAAAAGCACACAACACATAGGAACAAGTGCCTGCTCAGACCCAAGTAGCTGGTGATACTTCCTATCACTGCACTTTCTGGGGGATGAATAGGTTTTCTGATTTTATGGCTTAGAATGGAAGGATAGGATACATTAAGGTGAACACATAAACCACTTGAAACACCTTTTTAAAACATTCTATGTGTTCAGTTGCTTGTCACTGTGATAAAATACTTGGCAAAACTGACATAAGGAAGAGAACTCATGGGACTCAAGGGATGTCTGCAGGAGCTAGCTGGTCACGTGACACCACAGTCTGTAAACAGAGAGATGAACATTGTGCTCAGCACCTTTTCCCATTTTCATTCAGTCCAGACCCCGTCTGTGGTGTCTGAATGGGACTGACTCCCATAGGCTCATGTATTTGAATGCTTTGTCTCCAGTTAGTGGAACTGTTTGGGAAGGATTAAGAGGCGTGGCCTTTTTGGAGCAGGTGTGTCACTGAGTGTTGGTTTTGAGGTTTCCAAAATCCACACCATTTCCTTCCAGTTAGTTCCTTCTCTCTCTCTCTCTCTCTCTCTCTCTCTCTCTCTCTCCCTCTCCCTCTCCCTCTCCCTCTCCCTCTCCCTCTCCCTCTCCCTCTCCCTCTCCCTCTCCCTCTCTCTCTCTCTCTCTCTCTCTCTCTCTCTCTCTCTCTCTCTCTCTCCCTCTCTCTCTCCCAACCCCTGGAATAGCCTAATACATTTAGGGTGGGCCTTCCCACTTCAATTAACCCTATCTAGAAACTTCCTCAAACACACCCAAAGGTTTGTTTCCGTGGAGACTCTAAATTCAATTATGTAGACAATGCATTTCAGTTTTGTGATGGGATTTGCCCTACTGCCCCGGGGTTACAGCTTCACATTACAGCTAATGCTTCCTAGTACCCAGATAGCTGCCTCTCTAAGTGACTCAGTTGCCTTGAATGAATTCTGAGGCATGGGTGGTCGTTTTAAGTCAACTTGCCACAATTAGAATCACCAGAGTAGGAAGCCTCATGTGAGGAGTCTGTGAGGGAGGTCCCATTCCAACTGTGGGCGGCACCCTCAGGCAGCAGCTCAGATAAAATGCAGCAGGGCAGAAACTGAAGGAACACTAGCTCCTTTTGCAGGCGTGGCTGAGTTGATGCATCATGTTGCAGCAGCTGCTGATTCCTTCAGGGACAGGACCAGCAGCCCCAAGCTTCCTTCACTGACTAAAGTCAGTGGCTCTCCAAGAACTCTTTAGGTTCTGGATGCCCGATTGGGACTTCTGAGGCACCTAGCCTCATGGACTGAATAGCTCCTGGGTTCTCAACTGTTATTACTATTTTGAAATAAGCTGCCTTAACTCAATGATACCTTGGTCAAGGAAGGAATAAAGAAAGAAATTAAGGACTTTTTAGAGTTCAATGAAAATGAAGCCACAACATACCCAAACTTATGGGACGCAATGAAAGCATTTCTAAGAGGAAAACTCATAGCTCTGAGTGCCTCCAAAAGGAAACTAGAGAGAGCACACATTAGCAGCTTGACAACATACCTAAAAGCACTAGAACAAAAGGAAGCAAATTCACCCAAGAGGAGTAGACGGCAGGAAATAATCAAACTCAGGGGTGAAATCAACCAAGTGGAAACAAGAAAAACTATTCAAAGAATCAACCAATCAAGGAGCTGGTTCTTTGAGAAAATCAACAAGATAGATAAACCCTTAGCCAGACTCACTAGAGGGCACAGGGAAAGCATCCTAATTAACAAAATCAGAAATGAAAAAGGAGACATAACAACAGATCCTGAAGACATTCAAAACACCATCAGATCCTTCTACCAAAGGCTATACTCAACAAAACTGGAGAACCTGGATGAAATGGAGAAGTTCCTAGACAGATACCAGGTACCAAAGTTGAATCAAGATCAGGTTAATGATCTAAACAGCCCTATATCCCCCAAAGAAATAGAAGCAGTCATTAATAGTCTCCCAACTAAAAAAAGCCCAGGACCAGATGGGTTTAGTGCAGAGTTCTATCAGACCTTCAAAGAAGATCTAATCCCAGTTCTTCACAAACTATTCCACAAAATAGAAACAGAAGGTACTCTACCCAACTCATTCTATGAAGCCACAATTACTCTGATACCTAAACCACAAAAAGACCCAACAAAGATAGAAAACTTCAGACCAATATCCCTTATGAATATTGATGCAAAAATCCTCAATAAAGTTCTTGCTAACCGAATCCAAGAACACATCAAAACAATCATCCATCCTGACCAAGTAGGTTTCATCCCAGGGATGCAGGGATGGTTCAATATACGGAAATCCATCAACGTAATCCAGTATATAAACAAACTCAAAGACAAAAACCACATGGTCATCTCGTTAGATGCGGAAAAAGCATTTGACAAGATCCAACACCCATTCATGATAAAAGTCTTGGAAAGATCAGGAATTCAAGGCCCATACCTAAACATGATAAAAGCAATCTACAGCAAACCAGTAGCCAACATCAAAGTAAATGGTCAGAAGCTTGAAGCAATCCCTCTAAAATCAAGGACTAGACAAGGCTGTCCACTTTCTCCATACCTATTCAACATTGTACTTGAAGTCCTAGCCAGAGCAATTCGACAACAAAAGGAGATCAAAGGGATACAAATTGGAAAAGATGAAGTCAAAATATCACTCTTTGCAGATGATATGATAGTATATATAAGTGACCCTAAAAATTCCACCAGAGAACTCCTAAGCCTGATAAACAGCTTCGGTGAAGTAGCTGGATATAAAATTAACTCAAACAAATCAATGGCCTTTCTCTACACAAAGAATAAACAGGCTGAGAAAGAAATTAGGGAAACAACACCCTTCTCAATAGTCACAAATAATATTAAATATCTTGGCGTGACTCTAACTAAGGAAGTGAAAGATCTGTATAATAAAAACTTCAAGTCTCTGAAGAAAGAAATTATAGAAGATCTCAGAAGATGGAAAGATCTCCCATGCTCATGGATTGGCAGGATCAACATTGTAAAAATGGCTATCTTGCCAAAAGCAATCTACAGATTCAATGCAATCCCCATCAAAATTCCAAATCAATTCTTCAACGAATTAGAAAGTGCAATCTGCAAATTCATCTGGAATAACAAAAAACCTAGGATAGCAAAAACTCTTCTCAAGGATAAAAGAACCTCTGGTGGAATCACCATGCCGGACCTAAAGCTCTACTACAGAGCAATTGTGATAAAAACTGCATGGTACTGGTATAGTGACAGACAAATAGACCAATGGAATAGAATTGAAGACCCAGAAATGAACCCACACACCTACGGTCACTTGATCTTCGACAAGGGAGCTAAAAACATCCAGTGGAAGAAAGACAGCATTTTCAACAAATGGTGCTGGCACAACTGGTTGTTAACATGTAGAAGAATGCGAATCGATCCATTCCTATCTCCTTGTACTAAGGTCAAGTCTAAGTGGATCAAGGAACTTCACATAAAACCAGAGACACTGAAACTTATAGAGGAGAAAGTGGGGAAAAGCCTTGAAGATATGGGCACAGGGGAAAAATTCCTGAATAGAACAGTAATGGCTTGTGCTGTAAGATCGAGAATTGACAAGTGGGACCTCATGAAACTACAAAGCTTCTGCAAGGCTAAAGACACCATCAATAAGACAAAAAAACCACCAACAGATTGGGAAAGGATCTTCACCTATCCTAAATCAGATAAGGGACTAATATCCAATATATATAAAGAACTCAAGAAGGTGGACTCCAGAAAGTCAAATAACCCCATTAAAAAATGGGGCTCAGAACTGAACAAAGAATTCTCACCTGAGGAATACCGAATGGCAGAGAAACACCTGAAAAAATGTTCAACATCCTTAATCATCAGGGAAATGCAAACCAAAACAACCCTGAGATTCCACCTCACACCAGTCAGAATGGCTAAGATCAAAAATTCAGGTGACAGCAGATGCTGGCGAGGATGTGGAGAAAGAGGAACACTCCTCCATTGTTGGTGGGATTGCAAGCTTGTACAACCACTCTGGAAATCAGTCTGGCGGTTCCTCAGAAAATTGGACATAGTACTACCGGAGGATCCAGCAATACCTCTCCTGGGCATATATCCAGAAGATGTCCCAACCGGTAAAAAGGACACATGCTCCACTATGTTCATAGCAGCCCTATTTATAATAGCCAGAAGCTGGAAAGAACCCAGAGGAATGGATACAGAAATTATGGTACATTTACACAATGGAGTACTACTCAGCTATTAAAAAGAATGAATTTATGAAATTCCTAGCCAAATGGATGGACCTGGAGGGCATCATCTTGAGTGAAGTAACACAATCACAAAAGAACTCACACAATATGTATTCACTGATAAGTGGATATTAGCCCAAAACTTAGGAAACCCAAGATATAAGATACAATTTGCTAAACGCATGAAACTCAAGAAGAATGAAGACCAAAGTGTGGACACTGTGCACCTTCTTAGAATTGGGAACAAAACACCCAGGGAAGGAGTTACAGAGACAAAGTTCATAGCTGTGATGAAAGGATGGACCATTTAGAGACTGCAGTATCCAGGGATCCATCCCATAATCAGCTTCTAAACGCTGACACCATTGCATACACTAGCAAGATTTTGCTGAAAGGACCCAAATATAGCTGTCTCTTGTGAGACGATGCCGGGGCCTAGCAAACACAGGAGTGGATGTTCACAGTCAGCTATTGGCTGTATCACAGGGCTCCCAATGGAGAAGCTAGAGAAAGTACCCAAGGAGCTAAAGGGATCTGCAACCCTATTGTTGGAACAACATGATGTACTAACCAGAACCCCGGAGCTCTTGTCTCTAGCTGCATATGTATCGAAAGATGACCTAGTCGGCCATCAATGGAAAGAGAGGCCCATTGGACTTGCAAACTTTATATGCCCCAATATAGGGGAATGCCAGGGCCAAAAGAATGGGAATGGGTGGGTAGGGAAGTGGGGGGCGCTATGGGGGACTTTTGGGATAGCATTGGAAATGTAATTGAGGAAAATATGTAATAAAAATATTAAAAATTAAAAAAAAATAAGCTGCCTTAATAAATACACACACACACACACACACACACACACACACACACACACACACACGCCCATGTCCCATTAGTTCTGTTCTTGAATCCCATGAGGATTCATGGGACTTCATCTCCATCACCTGGGAGCTAGGTTTGTTTTCAGATGGCATTGGCAAAGCAGTTCCAGGCTGGGTGACATCAAATGCAAGAGCCATGGAGCCGACTGCCTTGAAAAATGGTTTTGGTGGAAGCATGAGATTAGCATTTTAATTAAGGTCCTCACATCCGCTAATGATCTCATTTGCTTGTATAAACAGATGACAACAATGAGGAAATATCTTAAACTTTTTTTCATATCTTTTCTTTGTTTCTTTTTTCTTTTCTTTTTCTTTTTGGCGTATTGGTGGCTTTGGGTAAACATAGGATGGCCATCACAGAACTCAAGAAGTTGATGCCTTATGTTTGGTCAGCGGTCTCAAAGCTCATTTTCATAGGCTAGTCCCCTCTTGTTTGCTCACTCCTCATCTATAAAACAGGGAACTGTGACCAGAGGGCTGGTTATAATGTTTCTTGATAAACCTTCGTAAAGCAATGTGCTGTTGCGACAATGGGCTCCATTCATTATTAGCCCAGTTGATTTTCATTTACACTTGGCTCTAACAATTAGCTTGAGCAGGTGTGAAGGTGATGGAGGGGCCGGGACGCCCAGAGGTCAGCCTCGGCTAGATGTGATAAATGAACCATTATTATCAGCAGTGAAAGTTGTTCTTTACGCCTGTCAGCAGCAAACAAAGGGACAACATATCTCACATAAATTCACTGTTCAGAGAGGCTCTGCTGAAGGACAGGGGTTTCCCTTCTAGGTTCTACAGGCAGATGACAGGAAGGCACAGAAACCACATGAGTGGAGGTGAGGGCTCTTTAAGGGGTTGTCATGGTGGATGAAAGAAAATTTGAAGGTTCTATTGGGTAACTCTGGAATGCAAACTCATTTTGGTATAAATCTGTCATCTGCCTTAGTGGGTGATGGAGGTCCTATCTGGGCCTAAGGATTATGGGGAGAAACACAGTGTTCACACAGGGTATGGAGGTATGGAAAGAGTATAACATGGACTGATTGATGGCCTATATTGCTTCATCATTGAACATTTCTATATTCAATGAGAAGAAAAATATATTCAGCATCCTCAGATTCTCCTCTGCGCCCATTTTATACAAGTCAGACTTAAAATTCAGAAAGATGGATTACTATCCACAGAAAGAATGGGTCCTGTGGTGGTTTGAATAGGTATGGCTCCATAGACTCATGTGTTTGAGTGCATGTGTATGTATCGTAGTGCACAATAGCACTATTAGGAAGTGTGGCCTTTTTGGAGGAAGTATGTCTGTCACTGTGGGGGTAGAGGGTAGAGGGTAGGGGTGGGCTCAAACTACACCCAGTGTGGCACACATTATTTTCTGCTGCCTGTGGATCAAGATGTAGAACTCTCTGCTCCAGCACCACATCTACCTGGATACTGCCATACTCTCTGCCATGATGATAATGGACTAAACTTCTAAACTGTAAGCCAACCCCAGTGAAATGATTTCTTTTATTGCCTTGGTTATGGTGTGTGTTCACAACAATAAAACCCAAACTAAGACAGATCCCTGGGTACCCTAGACTCAGTGGAGGTAAATGACCTGTGTCTGAAACCACTCTCTGACTCTATTATACTAGACACAGCTACCCACTACGTATGCTCAGAGGTGAAGCAGTCAAACAAGAGAGTTGATAACTGGCCATCAGCGTCCCTGTGCCAGCCACTCTGTGACAACTTGTATTTGGCTTGTCAGTGTTAGGGAAACTGTGATGGAGTGGACATTTGTGTTACCTTGCAATCTCTATAGCGAAGCCTTGGCAACTCCATGGGCCTGTGTTTGGAGATGGGACAGTAAGGAGGCAGTTAAGGCTAAAAGATGTCACGTCCTTGGGAGTCTTATACCGGAGAATTACTGTTCTCATAGGAAGAGACAAGAAATGCATGCATTCTCTTCCCCCAGGATGTGACCTCCCAAAAGGCATTGTTGAATCCTCTACACATTTTGCTGCCTCCTTGGTCCTGGAAATCCGTGGTGGATGATCTTGATTGCATTTGGATCCTCATGGAAGCGAATCTCTGTGCACGTCTGTGGGGGATTCGATAGATTAGGTTAAGTGAAGTGGAAGACTGACTCTCAGTGTGGATGTCACCACTTCATGCTCTGCGGCCCTACACTGTATAATAAAGGGGAAGGAACTAGAGCACCATCATCCACCACTGTCTGCAGCTGACCTTGGAGGGGCTGTGACTTGGCCTCTTGCTCCTGTCACCACATCTTTCCCATCAGGATTCCCTGCACCTTCATACTGTGAACCAAGTAAACTCTGCCTTCCTTGTTGCTTGTGTCACGTGTCCTGTTACATAATATGATACAAATACAAACCCTAACCTCAAGAACCACGTGACGTTGACATATGCTCACGTATAAGTGGTTATTAGATGTAAAGGATAACCATACTGCATTCTGCAT
Organism: Mus caroli; assembly: GCF_978045245.1. Lineage (NCBI taxonomy): Eukaryota > Metazoa > Chordata > Mammalia > Rodentia > Muridae > Mus > Mus caroli. The sequence continues at coordinate 68,247,719 of NW_028227266.1, forward strand.
ACCCAGAGAGCCGAAGCAGCAAGGAGGGCTCAAGGGGGCTGGGGGAGGGGGAATGCAAAGATTTCCCTGGGAAGGGAAAATAGGATTTTGAGGGTGGACTGGGGCTGGGTGGGAACACGAACAGGAGGGATCAGGTGTGAGGGCGATGGAGGGAGAGTACTGGTAGGGAGCATTTTGGGTGCCACATAGAAACCTAGTGCAGTGGAAACTCCCTGGGATCTATGAGGGTGACCTCAGGGAAGACTCCTAGTAATGGGGGATATGGAGCCTGAATTGGCCATTTTCTGAAACCAGGCAAGGCTTCCAGTAGAGAGACTGAGGCACAAATCCAGCCACAAAACGTTCAACCTACAATTTGTCCTGCCTGTTAAGATGTTCTGGGGATAAAGGTGGTGTAGAACTTGTGGGAGTGGCCAGCCAATGACTGGTCCAAGTTGCGACCCATACCACGAGAAGCAGCCCATGTCTGGTACCACCTGGAGGGCCAGAAACCAGAGGCTGGATAGCCCAGAGACCTAAGAAAGAATCAAGTACAAAAAGAATGATTCCTAATGATACTCTGCTATACTTGTAGATCAGAGCCTAGCATAACTGTCATCAGAGAGACTTCATCCTGCAACTGATAGAAGCAGATGCAAAGACCAATAGCCAAACATTAGGCTGAGCCTGGAGAATCCTGGAGGGGAGGAGAGATTGTAGGACCAGAGGGGACAAGGACACTACAAGAACATGATCTGAAAACAACAACTAGCCTGGGCTCATAGGGGCACGTAGAGATTAAACCGACAATCAGGGAGCCTGTCTGGGTGAGCTAGGTCCTCTGCATATATCCTATGGTTGTATAGCTTGCTGTTCTTGTGGGGTTCCTAACAGTGGGGACGAGGGCTTTCTCTGACTCCTTTACCTGCTTTTGGGACCCCTTTCCTCCTACCAGATTGCCTTGTCCAACTTTGAGACAAGGTTCTGTGCCCAGTCTGATTGCAACTTGTTATTCAAGTTTGGTTGATAACCATGGGAGGCCTGCTCTTTTCTGAAGGGAAACAGAAGAAGAGGAGTGGACCTGGGAGAGGGGAGGAGTGGGTAGAGACTTGGAGGAGAGGAAGGAGGGGCAACTGTGGTTAGGATGTCATATATGATAGAAGAAGAAAGGGGAAAGATAAAGAAACGCGTGTTTCATGTGCTGCTCAGTCTGTGACTTGGTAAGAGCCTGACTGGACCCAAATGGGAACTCAAGATTCTGCTGGGGCACGAGAAGGATGTGACCCTGAGCTTGGCTTTATAATGACCGTGCTGAGACACAGGGGAGTCACAGTGACATTGAGGAATTCTTCCTGCCCTGAGACTGTGTAAGACCCACTGCAGAGTAATTTCCAACTCTGCTCTCTGGGTTACTGCCAGACTTCAACCCTTTCCCATCCACTGTCCTCTGACCTCCTGAGTTAGTTTTTCACAATCCCTAACATATAGCACCTAAAATAGTTAAACAGGTCAAACATTTACTAGTGATCAGTCACAAAGAAACTTATTTTAAAACAGTCCTTCGGTAGACATATGATTTTGCCGCCTATTAAAGATGAATGTGCCTATTTTTGTAAACAATTAAATCTTGGCTGGTTGCTTAATACAGCAGGATGCAGCGTATCTTCAACAGTTAACATGCTTTATCAAACTGACTTAACCCAAAAAGCTGCTTTGAAAAGGAAACACTATAACAATATAGTCCAAAGATAGACTAGTATGGGCTCTGCATGATGCATACACTTTAATCCCAGCACTCGGCAGGCAAAGGCAGGTGAGTTTTTGTGAGTTTCAGGCCAGGCAGGTGTACACAGTACGTCCTGTCTAAAAAACCAAAAGCTGTTCAGATTTGATACTTCTACATGGCAGAAGGTCAGTAGGACAGTATGAAATGCTACTTCGTATACATTTGATGTTTTTTTTAAAAAAAATTCTGATTACTGCACATTCAGAAACCTTTTCTGTTGCCAAGAGTTTCGAGCACACCAGACTTAGCTACACAGGCACCCCAGTGGGGTCGTGACTCACGGTTTAAAAAGGTGTGCTCTATGCCACCCGAGGAAAGGCTGTGGTGAGGTCCCAGCTTCCTGCGTTCACATCCACCATCAACTCTGCCTGGAAGTTTTTAGTTCAGCACCCTGTCCTGTGCTCTTCTTTCGTCAGATAAGAACTTTTTGTCCATGGGGGAGGGGCTATTCTATGGCATCAACGTGCTCCCTGTAGTCTCTGAGCTGGTCCACTGTAAGAAAAAAGTTCATATAATGTCGTCACAGCACCACACACATGTGTACATACACGCACCACACACACACATACACACACACACACAGATAAAAAGTAAAAAGCAACTCACATTTGCTAACAAGAACCGTCAAATGAAGTTAAGAGGAAGCGTGAAGGGAGGAGCCATGGGAAAACAGGATTAGCTAAAAGCACGGTCACGTGATGAATGGTCACCAGAACATCTACTGATACAGAGATGAAGACTATGACAGAACATGCTCACAAAATATTAAAAACAACAAGAAGGGGTCAGGGAACCCAATTTGGTCTGGGGAGGTGCCTCAGTGGGTCATGCAAATATAAGGTCTTGACTTCAAATCTCCGGCATACGCACAAAAGCTGTACTAGGAGCAAAACTTGAAGCCAAAAAAAAAAGTGATTTATTTATCATGAATTTTTGCATGAATTTTATTTTGGCACTTTATGAAATATTATTATTGGTTATAGAATGTTGGCAATATACAAAGGCATTTAGTGTTCCTTGGGTTACACACTCAGCCTTCAAAAAGATGCTAGTGACCATTTCCCTCCAATGCCAAATCCTTGTACAGTAAATGATCCTTAGAGACTCTTTTCATTGGCCACTAGCTGATTCCTTAAAACATCTAGCATTAGAAAAGATTTCCCTTCATCTTTTGTCTGGTTTCCCTTTGTAGAATAGCGGCACAGTTCCGCTAACCTCCGTGCTGGTCCCCTGTGAGTGACTCCTCATCGGCGATTCAACATATGTAAGGAAACATAACTCAACTGTCCCAATTAATTTCTTTCTATGCCCCTTCCTCCTCCTCCCCATCTTCCTCTTCTTCCTCCTTCCTCTTCCTCTGTTCATCCTCCCTGTTTCCATCTTCTGGGGTCCACCAGGAACCCTTGTATGCTTTGGCTTTACCACTAAGCCACGTCCCCAGCTAGCCGGCGCCTAGCTTCTAACATTCACATTTTGAAGGCCACAAGAGCATCATGGAAACCCCAAGTTACTTCATGAGTCTGGAGGTAGGAATGATACTGGGTTGCTTTTGAAAAAATACTGTGAAAAGGAGAAGGCCCAACAGTCTCCTGATGAATACTTATTTTTTAGGCTCTGAGATTGTGTGACAGAAAATAGCATGGAGCAACGCTCAGAAGGGAATTGGGGAACGGGAAGGGTTGAGAATATACTACTCCAGCATATTTTCTCTATAGCCAAAAAAAAAAAAAAATGTTCTGGCAGTCTTTGAATACCTCAAGGCATCCAGGAAGTGTTTTTTGCAAAGGGCTCAGAAGTTGATTTGTTTGATAAAAATCGAGATTGAGGTACAGGGAATAATGAGGTCAGACGGTGTGTGCTAATTAGAAGTTGAACGAACAGGGCCACCGACATGAGTTTTTATTAATTTTCATGGGAAATCGCTATGCAGGAAAAAAGCTTTTCTCGTTGAGCTGTTTTCATCTGAGTTCTGTCTCCAATACTCTCTCAAGAAGCAGGAGTTGGGTACAGACTGTCACACCCAGTCTGAGTTCGAGAGAGCTATCGGCAGATCATTTCGTCCTTGTTGGGGAGCTGGGTCCCCACATGATGAGGAGCTAAAGAGGCAAAGCTTACAGACTCTGCCCCCAAAGAACCAAGGAACTGAATAGAAGCAAATTATCTGTCAGTGCCTCTCTACTGTGTCTTCAAACCTCTTGAAATCAAATTCATTAAAGAGTGGCGAGAGAGTCAGGGAGGAGACGCTGGGTGACTCAGAACCCCGGAACACACAGCTTTCATTATTCTTTCTGACTATTAAGTCTGCTTCAAATGAGAAAATATTGATGGTAGATTTGTTAATTCTAACAGTGCACTCGAGGAAGGGATTGTGTCCTGCCCAATGGTGCCTTTTAAAATTCCTTAGCTCAGAGCCTTTTCCTTGGCATTGAGATAAATAGTTCATTGTGATTTTACCATTCTGAAAACTCCCAGAATAGCAGGAAAGACTGCAAATGAGAAAATGTAAGGGAAAAAAATCAATTGTGAGTGGTTGTCATTACAGCGAGTTCTTAAAACCCCTCCATACTTTCGCTCTCACATCTTGTAGGGAACTAGAAATGAGAGAATTCAGAGACAGAACCCACTATGGAAACGGGGACACCCCCAAATGATCTGCATCTAATTGCTCTCTTCTTGGGGCTCTGGGTTTTTTTCTTCCTATGGAAACACTTGATTGATATCAGCTGTCAGGGAGCTGGTGTCAGCCATCAGAGAACTACTTAGCTATCAGGATTAAAATGGCTGCATTTCAAGTGGGGACACTCCAGTCAACTACAGAGTCACACGATAAATTTTAATCCTAGTAGATCTTAACACCTCCTGTGATTCACTTCCTTGGCTATTAATTACATCTATTACCCCACTATTGATGCCCGTGCTGTCCAGGAGCTGATACCTGCTAATTACTCCAGGTGAGCTCTTTTGCTTCTGCAAGGCAGTCTTTCCAGCACATTGAAGGAAGAAGCCATCTCTCTCTCTCTCTCTCTCTCTCTCTCTCTCTCTCTCTCTCTCTCTCTCTCTCTCTCATTAGGTATTTTCCTCATTTACATTTCAAATGCTATCCCAAAAGTCCCCCATACCCTCCCCTCCCACTCCCCTACCCACCCACTCCCACTTCTTGGCCCTGGCGTTCCCCTGTACTGGGGCATATAAAGTTTGCAATACCAAGGGGCCTCTCTTCCCAATGATGGCCGACTAGGCCATCTTCTGATACATATGCAGCTAGAGACACGAGCTCTGGGGGTACTGGTTACTTCATATTGTTGTTCCACCTATAGGGTTGCAGACCCCTTTAGCTCTTTGGGTACTTTCTCTAGCTCCTCCACTGGGGGGCCCTGTGTTCCATCCAATAGCTGACTGTGAGCATCCACTTCTGTATTTGCCAGGCACCGGCATAGCTTCACAAGAGACAGCTATATCAGGGTCCTTTCAGCAAAATCTTGCTGGTGTATGCAATGGTGTCAGAGTTTGGAGGCTGATTATGGGATGGATACCCGGGTGTGGCAGTCTCTAGATGGCCTATCCTTTTGTCTCAGCTCCAAATGTTGTCTCTGTAATTCCTTTCATGGGTGTTTTGTTCCCAATTCTAAGAAGGGGCAAAGTGTCCACACTTTGGTCTTTGTTCTTCTTGAGTTTCATGTGTTTTGCAAATTGTATCTTGTATCTTGGGTATTCTAAGTTTCTGGGCTAACATCCACTTATCAGTGAGTACTCTCTTTCTTTCTACCTATTATTTTTTTAGACAAAGTCTCATGTATTCTAAGCTGGCCTCATACATACTAGCATTGTAACTGAGGATGGCCTTAAACTCTAATCTCTCAAATGCAGAGATTGTAGGCAAGTGTTATTATCTCCAGTATTTTTCTTTATGTGATGCTGAGGCCTAAACTAAGGATTTCATGCATGCAAGACAAACACTCTACCAAACGAGCTACATCTCCAGCCCCAAATCTTATACTGTCTTTTGTGACTTGTGGTAAAACACTTTTAAACTTTCAGGTCCCTTGAGAATGGAAGGCATGTATACATAAATAAATGCATGGTGACAATTTTTTTTAAAGAAATTCTATACAATGCAGATGTTTCCAGAAAGTATGTTTAAAATATTTTGGTTTGTTTTATTTAAAAATTCAATCTTATCCTTTTTTGCCCCAAAAGGGATGCTTGCAGTTTTCCGTAGAAGGAAGTTATCTAGCCCCTAAGGGCTTTCCCTTAGAGAGCAGGGAATGGACTTTCTCAAGTAGCAGAAGTCTGAACTTCATATAATCTCATCCTGGTTACTCAACATTAGGAAATAGTTCTGTCTCTCTCCACCAAAAGATTTCTTCTGTCGTTTCTTAGAAGGTTCACTGCAATATATTAATCTAACCCAAAACAACCCAATGACTTAATTTCTATGATAACCAATCTTAGCTGTCAACTTGACCTATGGGAAGAGGGACTCCTCAGTGAAGGAATTAAAGAGTTCCCTCCATCAAATGGCCATGTCTGCAGGACATCTTCTTGAAGCTAATTGATGTGGGAAGACCTTGCCCACTGTGGGCAGTGTCATCCCTAGGCAAGTGTGCTTGAGCTGTCTAGGAGAGCCAGATGAATGCGATCCTGGGAACGTACCAGGAAGCATCCTTCATCCTTGGTCGCTGGAAGGGATGGAGGGTGTGACTCACTGAATGTTGCAGAGCAAGTGAGCAGGATGAGCTGAGTTTTTCCTGTTTAGCTTCTTCCTTCCATACCACACTGCTTCCCTATGAGCTGCTGGCCTTTCAGCCCCAGAGAGGCTGCCCAGGACTCCCTCAGGAAACCTCCGAGTCCTGTTACATCTGCCTCTCAGGAGGCTCTTTGCCAGTTTCTGCCCTGAGCTCCTCCTATCCTGCTTCCCTCAGTGATAGATTATAACCTGCAAACTGAAACAAACCCTTTCCTCCTGAGCTGCTTTTATCACAGCAAGAGAAAAGCAAACCAGAACAATTATAAACTAGATGCTCCTCTTGCCCTGAAAACTTCCCTGCATCAATCTGCAGCCAAGACTAACTTCTCCCTCTCCTGTCTTCAGCCCCATGGTGGGTGCTCAGCTACTTTTTAGTAAAAGTATTTTTCTTTTCCTAATTATTCGCTATTCTTATCCTTTCTCATCTATGTGTATATGTAATATACTTTGATCATATTTCTCCCATTATCCACTCTTATACCCTTTCCTCTCCCATGAATCTCCCTTCCTTCTCAAATTTCTTGGCCTTAAAATTAAGGAGTGGTACACATGTTGCCCCTATGTGTCCCTTGTTCCATTGCATAATGCTCTTGAGATTCATGTAGGTTGTAGCAAGCAACAGTGTTGGGCACACTTTTATATGATTAGAGAGCATGCTTTATGATTTTATGATTTTTAATTTAGAGGTGTGAGAGAAACAGAGAGAGAGAGAGAGAGAGAGAGAGAGAGAGAGAGAGAGAGAGAGAGAGAGGAGAGGAGAGAGAGAGAGAGCAGTGTTTATGATGGCCAGAAGAGGGTGTTGGACCCCCTAGAGCTGGAGTTTAGTTTCAGGTGATTGCAAATCATCTGACATTGGTGCTGGGAACTGAACTCAGATCAACTGGAAGAGCAGCAAGCACTCTCATTAGCTGAGCCATCTCTCCAGCACTGCCTGTTATTGTAGTTTTAAAAACAATTTCAGCGGTGTTTTATTGCCTGAAATGTGGTCATCTTGGTGTACTTGGAAAAAAAATACCGACTGACGGATGAGGTTCTCTATAAGTTTTCATTATAATGTTAGTGTTGTTCGTTTTAACTATTACCTGATTTTCTACCTGTAGATCTGTCAGTTTCGGGGATAGGTGTTAGAAAATTGACAGTTATGTTAGGGAACTTTTCTGCTTTTACTACAGTTTGCCACTTTTGAAACTATGATGTAAGGTGCATACAGGTTAAGAGCTTTGTGTTTTATCATTATATAATGTCCCTTTCATTTTGATAATTTTCTTTCTTGGAAGTAGATTTTATCTAACATTATTGCAATTACTATAGCAGCATCTTTTAAAAATATCTTCATCCACTACTTGATAACTTTTTACAATGTGTTTTGATCATATCTACCTCCCCCTAAATATTCCCATATCTACCCATCACCTTCCTACCCCTTCTAACTTCATGTCTCTCTTGTTTTTTGAAGCACCTGTGGACTCAAATCTGTGCTGCCCATATACTCATGGGCATCAATTGTCAATTGCTTCTCAGAGGTTGGGCTTCAAGAGCCCCTCTTCCCTCCATGCTAGAATATTGACTGTCTTGATCGTGTGCATGCAACTATGGCTGCTGTGAACTCACGAGTGTAGCAGTCCTGTCATGTGCAGAGGAGACCATTTTGCTCTGGCCCATAGACCTGGAGCTATGACAGTCCTTCTGCCCAGTTTTCTGTGATGGTCCTTGAGCCATGGGACCTGAACAGTTCACAAGATACTTATTCCCTTCATATTGAAGAGTTATGAGTCCCAGCTGCAGCATCTTTTGGTTGGTGTCAGCATGACATCACCTTGTTTCCTGTTCAGTCCTCAGCATCCATAACCGGTGAGGTGGTAGGTACACCCTGTGATCACAGTACTCTGGAGGCAGAAGCAGAAGGACCAGAAGGTCAAGAGCATCCTGAGCTACAGAACGAGTGTGAGGCCAGTCTAGGCTACAAGAGAGCCTGTCTTGAAATAATAAATAGCAGTAGATAATTAGGCTTCGTGAACCACATTATCACACAAACCATAAGCCACAGTCAACTAACATGCTCACCTCTGTTGGAACAAAGCTTGCTATCTGTATGGAAAGGAAGAGTGGCTGGGGGGAAACGAGAGCCAATAGATGCTATGACTGTAGGCAGATGTGTTTGGGAAATCTCTGTGAAGTGGACACTGCACGGCAGGCCCATGCTTCAGTAGCCCTCCAAGTGAAGGGTGGCTGTCCTCTGTTGAATGCCAGTGAACCAGACAGGGATGCCACTGATACTAAAACTGTATCAGCCCCACCCGGGGTGGGAGGCAAGCTCTTCTTGGTCCCGAGCCTCTGCTTTCTTCTCTTTGAGGCAGGGGGATCATGATGAGTGTCTTTTCATGGTCATTGTAAGGACTAAATGGACTCTGAATGGGCAATTGCTTGTTGATGATTCTAGTAGAGGTTGTAGTGTGAGCCTCTGTTTATTAGCTCAGGCTGAACTGAGTGGCTGGAGAGCTGGTCTGTGTCAAACATACTCGGGTCAGACAGGGTTCTAGAGGTTCAAGTTTAGTGAGAGAAGAGATACAAAGCTGGTGAGTATCGTTTACTTAGGTCTTTGTGATAAAGGCAATGACAAGAAGCAGCACGAGGAGAGGAGTTATTTGCCTGACGGGTCACCATCCAGTTACTGAGAGAAGTCAAAGCAGGCAACTGGGGATAGGAACTCAAGAAGCCATGAAGGAACACTGCTCACTGGCTTGTGCCCTGTGCCTTACAACCCAGGACCACCTGCCCAGAGCTGGCACTACTCGCAGTGGACTGGGCCATCCTACATCAGTCTTTAATTTTTAAAAGTAAGGCCCCACAGACTTGCCTACAGGCTAGTCTTTTTTTTTTTTTTTTTTTTGAAATTCCTCCTGACACATAATAATCAGAACAACAAATGCACTAAATAAAGATAGAATACTAAAAGCAGTAAGGGAAAAAGGTCAAGTAACATATAAAGGCAAGCCTATCAGAATTACACCAGATTTTTCACCAGAGACTATGAAAGCCAGAAGAGCCTGGACAGATGTTATACAGACACTAAGAGAACACAAATTCCAGCCCAGGCTACTATACCCAGCCAAACTCTCAATTACCATAGATGGAGAAACCAAAGTATTCCACGACAAAACAAAATTCACCCATTATCTCTCCACGAATCCAGCCCTTCAAAGGATAATAACAGAAAAAAAACAAAACAAGGACGGGAACCACGCCCTAGAAAAAACAAGAAGATAATCCCTCAACAAACCTAAAAGAAGACAGCCACAAGAACAGAATGCCAACTTTAACAACAAAAATAACAGGAAGCAACAATTACTTTTCCTTAATATCTCTTAATATCAATGGACTCAACTCCCCAATAAAAAGACATAGACTAAGAAACAGGCTAGTCTTACAAAGGAATTTTTTTTCAACTGAATTCCCTCTTCCTAGATGACCCTAGCTTGTGTGATGTGGACAAAACCCTTCAGCAGTATAAAGAGTTTACTTGGGCTTATGGTTCCAGAGGGAGAGCCCATAATGTCAGGGATGGCACTGCAGTGGGGGACTAGAGCAGGATGCTGGGAGACCACATCTTCAACCCCATACAGAAACCAGAGAAAGTTACCGTGAAGTAGGGCAAGACTATCACCTCTTAAAGCCAGTCCCAAGTGGTGTACTCTCTGCAGCAAGGCTGCACCTTCTGAAGTTTCCATTACCTCCCCAAACAAAGCCATCAAGTATTCAAACACACAAGTCTATGGGGGGCATTTCTCACTCGGGAGAGCTTTGGTTCAACCCATGTACACTCACTCGGGAGAGCTTCAGTTCAACCCATGTGCAAAACATTTAAATGCCCAAGCCCTGAGCCATGGGAGCTCGTGTTGGGAGAGGCTGAAATGGTACCCAAGTAACAAGATAGAATACAGTGACAACCACTGAAGTGACTGTTGCAGAACATGGTGCTGTGAGCAAAACGGCCACCATCTTTGTTCTATCAGCTGTGCCCTCTTGCAGGCGGCTGAACCTTCGGAACGCTGACAGTCCCTCATGGAAGGAGGCTCATCGGATTCTCTCCTTAGTGATGGACATCTGCTCCTCTTGACCACGTGTACACAACTCTGCTCTAATTGCATACAGCCTCTGGGAGCAGGGAAGCTCAGGGAGGGAAAAGTTAACTGAGGGAAGCCATTATCTGTGTGGGGTGGAGACTTTCCAGGGTGTCTGCTTTAAGATCTCACACTCCTGGCAGCAACCCCTCAGCCATGCTTTCTAAGCAAAACCTAAGAAACCCATTGGTCCCAGAGTGAACTTTAGTGCAATTAAACTTTAGTTTGACATTGGAACCTGAGGAGAAGGGAGTGGACATTATTTATGTCTCCTCAGGTAAATAATTCTCTCAACAGTGACCCTCAGAGGAACTGTCTAAGATTTTATCTGCCTGAGCCCCTACTCTTACAGTCGTTTTTGCCAACTATACAAATGTAGACACACCTTGGAAGAGGATGGCAGGTCTCAGTGAGGAATTGCTTCCATCAGATTGGCCTCTTGGTATATACCTGGGGGCATTTTCTTAATTACTGATTGAGGCTAAGCCCTCTGTGGGTTGGGCCATTCCTAGGCAGAGGGATCTCGGATGTTTAAGAAAGGAAGCAAGGAAGGCCAGAGGGTGCAAGCCTGTAAGCAGAATTGTTCCATGGCTTATTTCTGCCTGTGCTCCTACTTGATTTCCTGCCCTGCCCTTCCACATCAGGATATGAAAGCCAAGCAAATCTCTTCCTTCTCAAGTTGTTATGGTCATGGTGTGGGCAAGCGAGGATATGTGTACTGACACCATCCTTTAACTGAGCACATAGATTCTACCTGGTCCTTTACATACAAGTGACTCGTCACAGCCCTCCAAAGAACTCTGTATTGGTGTCTCCATGAGGATTTGTCTGTGAGGCCACAGACTTGAGAGTTAGGAAAATATCATGGGGCCCAGGAAAGAGTTGGAGTATATAAATGGTTAGAAGTAGATATACTAATCAACTGGATTTCTGGGATCAAACAGGTTTTGAGGCAGCTTTTAAAGAATGCAAGAACACTTGGGATGGTCTTCGATGGAGGATTGAGTCAGGAAAAGCATCAGGTGTCCTCCAGGTCCCTAGAGCCTCCTTCTCCCTGCCTGGTCCTTTGTGGTCCTTTCCAAAGGGTGAACTAGCCAGGCAGCCAGCTTTTAGGAACTGACTTTGTAGTTCTCCATTGTGTTTCTCTCCATCGGGATTCTTCACCACAGGGCTCTCAGCTCTGCCTTTATTGCCACCAAGTTGGTTGCAGGCAAGACCGGCAATGGCCTCTGGCCTGGCCCAGCCCCACCTCCCATTTTTACCACTGTGAATGTAGAACCATGCCATCTCTCAGGACTTTCTCTTGTAGAGTACACATGATCCCAATATCCCCGAAGGTGGACATGCCTCTCCTGGTGCTGCCCTGCTTCTCAGGAATGCCAGGGCAGGAGCCATAGGATCCGGGAGCCATGGGAAAATAAGGTGAGGTTTGCAAATAGCAAGACTGCAATTTTGAACCCTCAGACTTTGATTTTGTAAACAAGTGTATGAATCTATGTGACATATTTTACATTTTCCCCTTCTCACTAATTGGAGCATATCTGGCACCATGGAATCTTTCATTGATAAGCCAGCTTATCTTTTCTATACACACACACACACACACACACACACACACACACACACACCTACTTTGTGCTTGCTTGCATGCCTGCATGAGTTTTTGTGCATGCAGGGGTTCACAGACATCAGAGGAGAGTGCCATATCCCTTGGAACTGGAGTTACAGGTGGTTCTGAGTTTCCCAGTGTGGGTGCTGGGAGCAGAAGCTGGGTGGGGGCCATGAGAGCACTGGAGAGATGGCTGAGCCGTCTTTCTAGCCATCTTTCTACTTAAGATTCTGAGCTGTGTTTATTGAGTTGGGCAAAGATCTTTTCCTTGTACTAGCTGCCCCTTGATGGTTCTCTATCTGACACCAGCTGGGTGTTACAAGGCTCAGTTCTGACACCTATATATGACCCAACCGTTTAGAGTTTCAGACTTAGACTGCCCCATCTCAGACACCAGCTAAAATTGGAGTACAGAGGCACACGACAAATTTGAGACTTCTCAGGACTATTTATTAAGTTGTCTCTTTTTCTACCATGTGGCACTTGGGGTTTAAACTCATGTTGTCAGGTTTGGTGATGAGAGCCCCTACCCACTGAACCATCTCACCAGGCCAGTGCTAAGCCATGATAAGATCTATATTTCCTGTAGCTCTAGCATGAGCATGAGGCCCAAGGAGAAGATAAGAAGCCCTCAGCCTGCTACCCTTGCGTGAGTTAACATATACATCTTCCTTTGTTCAATGAAAAAGAGAGCTTTAGACATAGCCCAAGGTGGCTTTGAACTTGCCATCCTTCTTCCTAAGCCTCTGGAGCACTGGCACTATAGGTGTGTGCCAGTATGCCTGCCATACACCTGCCCTTAAAATAGTAGATCAATAGAAACAAAATACAGCTACTGTCAATTTAAAACATAGGTGATTTTAATTTAACAAAAGCTATTAGAAAATACTTAATGGTATCTTCTCAAGTTTATCTATATTTATAAAGAACATTTTTTCCAATTAACATACGTGGGTTTAATTCATTGAACCTGTCAGCAGAGGTTAGGGATAATTTATCCTCCTCTTTTCTCTCAATGCAGAGGTTTGCACACGCAAGCATTCGTTTAAGAAGTTTATGACTTGGAGAAGATAGATAAGCCAATCTGGGCAGCGTGCCAGGCACAGGCTCCCAGGAATGTGCTGGGAGCCAAGTGTGAAACAGATTCTGCATAGGGATGGCACCGTGGTAGAGGTGACCCTAAACCCAGGCCACTTAAGGATATGCACAGGTAGCTTGTGGTTTTGGAGCTGTTCGTGACTATGCAAGGATCTAGAACTCTTGGTTTGGTTTTCTCTAGGGCACACTGGAAGACCTTGGGCTAGCACAGTAACTTCTGCAGGTCAAGGCTCTTCCTTGACACCGGGGATAGATAATAAAGGCTGGCACTCCGAGAAAGCAGACTCTGAAGTTAGAGTCTAGCCCCGCTCCATAGTGCCGCTGGCCACATCGTGATGGTTGTGACACCTCACTAAGCCCCGCTCCAGTTGCTTTTGACATGTTAAAATGTGAAAGGAGATCGGGATGAGTATGATGACAGTAAATTGCATACATGTGTGAAATTATTTAAAAATGAAAATGAGAAACAAGAGGCTGGAGGGATGGCTTAGAAGTTAAGAACACTAGCTGCTCTTCCAGGGGGGAACCCAGGTTTAATTCCCAGCATCCCCATGGTGGCTCACAACCATCTGTAACTCCATTTCCAAGGAATCTGATGCCCCCTTCTGGCCTTGGTTAGCACCAAGCATGCACAAACCTACACGCAAGCAAATACCCATACACATACTTTTGTTAAGAGAGATAAGAGGTAGGAGAGATGGCTCAATTAGTAAAGTGCTCATCATTTAAGCACAAGGACCCAAGTTCAAGCCCCAGCAACCATGTAAAAGCCAGGCACAGTGCTGGGGTGGGGAGGCAGAGTTAGACAGATCCTTGAGTCTCATTGGCCAAGTTGGTCTAGTCTAATTAGTGAACTCCAAGTTCAGTAAGAGACTCATCTCAATTATTAAGATAGATAGTGATTGAGGAAGACATTTGACACAATGACCTCTGGCCTTGTCATGTGTATACACACCATAGACACATGTGCACATGTACATAAGAACACATACACATAATTCACACATAAGTTGAGATAAGACATGAAAGGATGGATGACACTATTACAGTAATATCCAATTTCAGTTGTACAGTAAATATCTGTCACATGGCACACACAGTGATAGGCTCTGTTGGAAACTCGGGGATATAATTCATTTATGGAGGACATACACTATACTGGAGATTTAAAAAAAATGAAGCAGACAAATTGAGCAAAACAATCCTTCATTTTCACTGTTTGCTAATTTCTGTACTTTCAAAGGCAGAGTCACAGAGATCAGCAACTCCAGCCAACCCTGGGTCAAGTTTATGTTTGTTTAAGTGCCGCAGGCTGCATCTTGATTTTTCAGCCATTTAATAGAATATCCATCAAAGAGTTTTTGCAAAAACCATTCAGAGGAGCCAGGAAAGTTCGTTCTCTCTCTCTCTCTCTCTCTCTCTCTCTCTCTCTCTCTCTCTCTCTCTCTCTCTCTCTCTCTCTCTCTCTCTCCTCATTTAACCCTCTGAATTTTGAGACCACCATGGTTGCCTTTCTTAACATTTCTTTTCAATTTTGTTTTCAGATCCAAATCCCTCTGAGTGTCTACCGGATGGTTCCACAGAATCGCATTGGAGGGAGCAGAGGAGTTTACCCAACCGTATGAAAATGACTGTTTCAAGTTGGCTCACACTAGCACTGAATAAACACATATTGATATTACAGAACAAAATAATATATGGACGCATTGCTCATTTGTGCTCCGATGGTCACCCCAATCCTATCCATCACTCGGGAGTGACAATACAATTACATCCAAGTGCTAATAGAGTGGAAGG
This sequence comes from Mus caroli, assembly GCF_978045245.1. Classification (NCBI taxonomy): domain Eukaryota; kingdom Metazoa; phylum Chordata; class Mammalia; order Rodentia; family Muridae; genus Mus; species Mus caroli. Next base: position 68,262,856 of record NW_028227266.1, read on the forward strand.
GCGAAGCTGCCTGACCTCGGCACCGGGGTCGATTCCAATGTTTGATGTCTCATTGAATTAGTATCACAGTGTGAAAGACAAATCTCAGACTAATGGAAATGAGCCTGGACATGCAATACTGCTGATTGGGCTGACATAATTAGAATAATATTCAGCACAGAGCTAATAACAAGCCACAGAAATAAATAACTGAGAGATAACCTAATTGCTGCATGCCAAAACGCTCATGCTAGAATCTGCTAGGGTTAGCACTTTCTATTTGCTTATAGAAATCTTAGGAAAGAAAACAGGGAAGGTGGCTGGGGAGGCCCACCACAGCACACTGCCCTCCAGAGGTCCTAGCCTGGCCATTGCTCCTGGTGGCTATTTCAGCATCCACCAAGAAACCTTCTTGTGGTCCCACTCTGTAGCTGGCACAAGGAAGAGTTTCCAGACCTAGGACATAGTGACAGTGTGCACCAGTCACAGGCTGGCTCAAAGGGAACTTAAGAGATGCCCAGGAGAAATGACACAGATGTATATAGACCCAGCAAAGAGTGGGAGGAGTCAGGTCTGAAATGCTGGGGAACTTTCATGGAGGAGATAAGTTTCCCATGGGCTTTGTAAGTTCATCCCCCAAAGGAAAGGGTGGTACTGGGAGCAGAGATGGAGGACTGAACATGAGCTTTCTGCTCATTTTCACCCCCCTGACCCTATGGTTCAGGGCCTAGCCCATGAAAGTGGCTCTTCCCACCTCAATTAACCCAATTAAGAAACATCCCTCTTCAGACTGCCTACAGCAGTGGTTCTTAGCTGGTGGGTCATGATCTCTTTGAGGGTTGAACAACTCTTTCATGGGGGGGGGCGTATATCAGATCTCCTACATATCAGATATTTCCGTTAAGATTCGTAACTAGCAAAATTACAGTTATGAAATAGCAACAAAAATAATTTTATGGTTAGTGGACACCGTGACATGAGGATACATCTCTTCTCCTCAGGAATCAGAGACTATGGAGAATGCTTAGCATGCAAGCATGAGGATCTGAGTTTAAATCCTTTGAATCCATGTATAAGGCAAGCACTTGTAATCCCAGCACCGGAGAGGCAGAGACAGGCAGAGTCCTGTGGTTTGCTGACCAGCCTTACTAAATTAGTGAGTTCCAGGCTAGCTGGCGAGAGACTGTTCAAAAAGCAGAGGCAGCATCCTGAGGAACAAGGACGCCTGTGCTTGGCTGGTCTAGATACTCACCTAGGTACTCACACCAAAATAATACATAGCCAAAGTACACCTATTCCATTGACTAGCACTGCCTTCCGCCTTGCTCCATCTTCGTTTGAGAAAGAGTTCTCATTGACACGGAGCTCAGTGACTAGGTACATGCGTGTAGAACAAGCACTTGACCCACGGAGCCATCTCCCCAGGCCCTGCTTGGCTCTCTTACAATTGCTTTTATGATTCTCTTTGACTCAGAGGAAGGAGAGCTTCAGTCCGGAGGGAGTGGTCACAGGGTTTAATTTCAGGAAAGGGTTAACTGAATGGTTCCGTTTCCTACCAGTTGATTCTGCTAGGGCTGTGCTGAATCTGCCATGTCCATTGGTGTTCTGAGCAAGGGCGTTTTATGTCCTTTCATCTGATTTGCTGGTTGTTTTAAATAGGTACAGGGGTCGCAGAAGCCAACTTTGGGGAAATACAAAATCTACTTGCCTGTCAGAATAGATCACAGTGAACAGAGGAGATAAGAAAAGCTATACTACTGACCACATGCAGTCCCTCTTCAACGTCGGTATGCACTTGACACTGTGGCCTGGGTCGCTTGTTCTTGGAGCTGAGCATATTAAAGGACACTTACTCAATTGCAGTTAAGCCTTAGATTGGATAGAAGGGTTCCTTCTGAGAGTTAGCATGGGGATTTTTCAGAGCTCAAAGCATGCCCACACATTCTGAAATAAACCAAATGCCAAAATAACTCTCAAATTGCTTCTGGCTAAGATTGTCAGACCAAACAAAATGACACATTCATGATCCCTTCTATGGCAGAAGCTTAAGGACCTCACTGCAGGAGCTTGAACTCGACCCAGCAAGGAATCACTCGACCTTTGAGTCAGCGAGGTACTTGAAAGAGGCTAAGCCTGAGAGCAGAGAGGAGAGAGAGTTGGGATGGGATGAATTGTGATATCTTGACCTAGCACTCATCCACAGAGCATCACTGGCAGCCATGGGAAAGCAGAATCTGGACAGCAAGAAAGGAGACATATTCTGATGGAGCACGCCTAAACCCAGACATGAGAGCCATTAAGGCCAATGCTCTTGGGAATGTTGGTCTTTTCCATGAGGGTCTATTTTTATTTGCCCAAGGTAGAATTCTACCTGAATCCCAATGGGTGAACCAGAGGGTTTGCTGGGGTTGCTTACAGGAGGACTATGGGGGAGCCACCCAGCTGTACCACCAGGAGACCCCTGCACACTTTAGGGTAGTCACACTGCTGAAGGGCTTTCTCTGGCATAGCAATTGTTTTGTTGTTTGTTTGTTTGTTTGTTTTACAATAAAGTATTTTATTTATTTTCCCATTAATTAATTAATTAATTAACTCACTTTGTATCCCAATCACTACCCCACTCCTCCAGGTTCTCCCCTCACACAGTTGCTCCACCCCCCTCCCACCCCTTCTCCTATAAGAAGGTGGAGGTCCCCCACTGGGGATCCCCCAACCCTGGCATATTAGGTCAGTACAGGGATAGGTACTTCCACTGAGGCCAGACAAGGCAGCCCCATTAGAGGAACAGGACCCACAGACAGGCAGCAGGTTTAGGGGCAGCTGCAGCTCTAGTTGTTGGGGAACCCGCATGAAGACTGAGCTGCACATCTGCTACATATGTAGGGGCCCAGGTCTAGCCCATGTATGCTTATGGGTTGCTAGTTCAGTCTCTGGGAGCCCCCAAAGAACCATGTTAGTTGACTCTGTTTGCTTTCCTGTGGGGCTCCTATCCCCTCCTGGTCCCTCAATCCTTCCCTTGACTCTTCCATAAGACTCCCCAAGCTCTGTCCAATGTTTGGCTGTGGGTCTCGGCATCTGTTTTAGTCAGCTGCTGGATGGAGCCTCTCAGAGGATAGTTTTGCTAGGCTCCTGTCTGCAAGCATAACAGAATATCATTAATAGTGTTAGAGCTTGGTGCTTGGCATGGGCTGGATCTCAAGTTGGGCCAGTTATTGGTTGGCCATTCCCTCAGTCTCTGCTCTATATTTGTCCCTGCACATCTTGTAGACAGGACAAATTTTGGGTTGAAAAATTTATGGGTGGGTTGATGCCTTTATACCTCCACTGGGGGGGGGGGGTCCTGCCTGGCTATAGGGAGTGGCTACTTCAGGTTCCATATTCCCACTGCCAGGAGTCTCAGCTAAAGTCACCCCTATAAACTCCTGGGAGCCTCCCTATCCTAGATCTCGCCAAGTCCTAGAGAGGCCCCCCAATTGTTTACCACTTCCACAACCTCCAAACAACACCTGAGGAACCTCCTCCTCCCTCTCTGAGGGAGATGAGGGACCTCTCCTCCTGTGGGTCCCATGTAGGCGATTGCGGATGGCAGTAATCATGTCCAACCCAGAAGAAACACACAGAAAAGATGTACTGGTGACAATGCCACCCTGAAATGACACACCTTGACTACTAATTCCAAAGACCATCCATGTTTTATTTTTTAAAACATCCTGATATATTTACTGAATAGCTTCATTAATTCAGTTTTGAAGCTCACATGTTATATAGTTTTATACAAATTACTTTTTAAGTTTCCCTTAGTAGCTAAAACATAAACCAACCAAAACAAACAAACAAACAAACAAAAAACCCAACAAGCTGCAGCATTTTCTATGGACTAGATATAGTACTAAAGTGAACTTCTGTGTACCATGTATGCCATCATGCAGAAGACCTGGGGGCGGGGTTGCTGTGACGGCTATTCAGCCTTCTCTTGAGTAGAAAGCATAGTGGAGTTGAAGGGGCAGGGAGGAATTAAGGGTAGATTAAGAACTGCTGCTCAGGGCAGGCAAGGTGGGAGGAACATGGCTTTGCTTTGGATGGAGAAGAAGTAATGCATACAAGCAAATAGATGAACGGAGCCTGGAGAGATGGCTCAGTCGGCAGGAAGACTGAGCTGGGATCTCTGACATCCATATAACTAACTAACTGGCAGGTGCAGCAGCTCTAATGGCTTTCTGATGCGATAAACACCAGGACTGAAAGCAGTTTCGAGAGGAAATGGTTCATTTCAACTTGCAGGTTACAGTCCAAAATGGAGGGAAGTCAAGGCAAGAACCTAGAGGCAGGAACAGAATCAAAAACCACGGAGGAACGCTGCTTACTGGCTTGCTCCTCATGGCTTGCTCAGCCTGCTTTCATATAGTACCCAGTGCCACCAGCCCAAGAGTGGCACTAACCACAGTGGTCTGAACCCTCTCACATCAATCAATCATCAATGAAGAGAATGCCTCTATAGACTTGCCTACAGAGCAATCTGATGGAGGGACTATCTCAATTGAGGGTCCCCTTCTGAGATGACTCTATAGCTTTTTAATCAATCTGTAAGAAGCAGAGCTAACAAGTACAACTATGTCTCTGAAGCTCACAGCCTGTCAGCCTAAGTAATTGGTAAACTCCAGGTTCAGTGAGAGATCTTGTCTCAAAAAATAAAGAGGTAAGCAATTAAGGAAGACACCTGATATAAACCTCTGGCCTACATACAAAACACACACATACTCAACTTACACACACACACACACACAGAGTCACAGACACAGACACACAACTCACACACACTGACACACACATTCACACACACAGACACACAACTCACACATACAGACACATAACTCACTCACACACACACACTCACACACAGAAACATAACTCACACACTCACTCACACATACACACACACTCACACACATACACTCCCTCACACACATATACACAGACACACATACTCACACACAGACACACACAGTCACCCCACACAAATACACACACACACATACACATACACTCACTCACACACACACTCACACACTCACATATACAGCCACACACAGTCACCCCACACATATACACAGACACACAGACACAGACACACACACACACATATATGTATATATATACATATATATGTACACACACATACACGTGCACTCATCACATACACAAACACAGGCACACACTCACACACTCACTCACATATACTCACACTCACACAGATACACTTTCTCACACACATACACACACACTCATCACACACACAGACACACACTCACATACACACTCTCACTCATACACACACAAATGTGCTCACACATGCAGTATATGTGCCCTCTGCCCCCCCACAAATGATCTGGATGGATAAATTATTTTCGGCAATAAGTTTGGAGAGAGGGAGGTAGAATGCATAAGCTAAGCAGCAGTAGTGTTACATATTGGGGCGGGGGGGGGGGGGAGAGGGAGAGAAGGCACACAAGCAAGGTTGGGGGGGGTCAGGGACTCCTGTTTCTTACAACAAAAGGCACAGAGAAGTGCTGGGTCCTCAGAATCAGGACACTTCCCCCATCCTAATAGCTTTAAATAATTGCTAGGGAACAGTCAAGTAAAGTAAGATAAATTTTGTATTTAGCATATGTGGAAATATTATGAATACTTGGGTCTCGATTCACTTTGATGCCCTTTGACAATCCGATAATTTTTGCAAAGACGGTACTTAAAATGCCGTTTCATGCAAAGTTCAGATTTCTCCCCTTGTTGAGGAGATACACAGCATCGTTAATTTGGAGGCCTGTGTATTAATTTTGCTGAGAGCGCCGTTTATTTCTCTTCCCCCCACTTTGTTTAACGGCGGTTGTTGACAACTCTCAGGCATGTCAAACTCTCATCGCTAATAATTGCTTAAGGACCCCTAACTTCTACAAATGTTGGTTCCATCTCCAAGCCCCATGCTAGCCCTCAAAGAAGAAAAAAAATGAGAAGGGTCGGAAGCAAAAAAAAAAGAACTTCTTCTGATGAATTTTTGATTTTCCTTCTTAACAAAGAAATGTCGGAGATTCAAAGCAATAGCTTAAAGTAATATTATAAAATAGAATACGGAGTGCAGGGTTCTCAATGACTCTTTGCTTTTAATGTGGGGTTGAAAAATTGTCAGTGCCTTTTTTGATTAGGTAGGACTTTTTTTTTTCTTTTTTTGTTCTTGATCTGAGAATCGAAGGGGGAAAACATGCTTCTCGCATTTGAATACGGCTCGGGCGGGCAGAGATGGAGGGTGCTTGCGCTGAAGCAACAGCAGTGAGGCCTTAAGGCAGCCCCTGTGTCTTCAGGTCAACACCACCCCTCCTTAGAAGCTGCAGCACCAGTCTTCCCGCAGCGACTTTATTAGGCCTAATTAGGTGGGCTGTCACTTTTATTGGTGATGGGAAAGGAAGATAAGTAGATCACTTGTGTCATCTATCTCTATCCGGACGCGTCTACAAAAGTCTAAAGTGATCGCTGTAGGCCACAGAAACGGAGCCACAGCAAGCAAAGGAAAGCTGACAAGGAAAAATAAAAAATAAAACAACACGAAACACTCAGAACTGTAATAAAAGGAGAGCATGGGTGGGGGGGGGGCAGAAATCTCCAGAAATGCCTTACCTTTGGCACTGTTGTGTATAATTTCAAACCCACAGAGGAGAGAGTGGGAAACATGGTAGTGACCCTTTTGTTCTGAGGGAGAAGTTCGCGTGATAGATTTTTGTTTAGTAATATGGTTGAGTGGAGTTTGGTAAAGCGGTGCTTTTTACCCAGGAGTCTAGGAATGGAGTCTCAAGAGAAAGTTGGTCCAAGTTGTACCAAGAACTCCGCATGGGGGGTGGCTGAACAGTGAGGAGTGAAGAGGCAGGGGAGATGGCCCAGTGGGCCAAGAACTCCACACGGGGGTGGGGAGGGTGGGGAGGGTGGGGGTAGCTCTGTGAGTGTGGGGCTTTCTGAGTTTGGATCCTCGGCACCCTGTGAAAGACAAACATGGTGGCGTGTGTCCACACCCCCAGTGCTGGAAGAAGGGAGAGACAAGGAGGGTCACCAAAGCTCGCTGGTCAGCTAGTCTAGTCAAAACTAAGAGCTTCAGGTTCTGTGAGAGGCTCTGCCTCAAAAAATAACGTAGAACAGTAGAGTTAGACAGGTGGTGTTGGCTCCTGGTCACCACAGCTGCATCTATGTAATTTAGATAATTTAGATAATCTTTATTTAGTAATTTAGATAATCTTTATATGTAAGCTTAAAGCAAGAAGGCTGGAGAAATGCCTGAACATTTAACAGGACTTGCTTCTTGACCCTGGAGACCAGAGTTTAGCTTCCACAGCTGTGTAGGAAGCCAAGCATCCGTCAGATGCCTGTAACCCCAGCTCCAAGAAGGGTACAGATAAGGGGATTGCTGTTGCTTTCTGGTTCCCAGTGTGACTGAGAAAACAGGAGCTTTAGGTTCTGAGAGAGAGAAACCATGGGCGTTCGACTCTGGCCCCTGAACATGTGCACAGACGTAACCATCCATGCTCTCACATGCAGAATAGTAAGTCTTTAAAACACCGGGTGGTGATGTCATAGCAAGAATCGATAAGCAGGATTGGGAAGACGCTTCCGCACAGCACAGGGGACAATCACCAGAGGGACTCTAGCTGCCTAATACCAGGGTGTCTCCCCGAAGGAAGCTAAGTCAGCACACCTGAGACACAGCTCATCCTTGCTTACTACAGCAGGCTCATGGCAGCCGGGTTCTAGAATCAGTCCAGGTGTCTGCCAGTGGATGAAAGGAAAAAGAAAATGGTTTATATACACAGTGAGAGTGTTGCTTGGTGTCTTAGTCACTGTTCTATTACTGTGAAGAGATACCATGACCAAAGCAAATCCTATGACTGAAAGCATTTAGTTGGAGGCTTGCATACCATTCAAGGACTTTTGAAGGCCACACTTCCTTGTCTTTCTAATCCTTTCAAATAGTGCCACTCCCTTGTGATTAAACATTGAAATATATGGGCCAGTTCTTATTCAGACCACCATACTTGGTCAATGAGGACAAAGTCAGGTCATCTGCAGAAGAATGGATGGAACTGGAGATCACTGTGTTAAGTGAAATAGGCCAAACTTGAAAATACAGGGGTTCTATGTTTTCTCTTGTATGTGAACAAAAGTGGAGACATTGTGAGAGCGGGAGTGTAGAGCTATCAGAGAAGGACAAGGAAACTCGGGCATGAGGAGAGAAGAGTGAAGGGACAATGGCGGGCAAATGTAACCCGAGTACATTGTACACAAATGAGAACATCACAAGCAAACCATTACTTTGTACACTTAGATTCATGTATTTAAAAAACAAAACTAAACTAAACTAAAACTAAAAACAAGTGGTCAAAAACACATTCCAGAATCTTCACGGAAGCAGGCTTCCCAACAGCCCAAAGATGGGAACAACTCAAAAGTCCATTAAGTAGGACCTAGACTATCCTTCATTCAGCAGCGAGAGGACTTGGATACCAACCCTTGGTACACACTGGGTGAACTTAAAGAACACGTTAAGTGAGAGAAGCCAGGCATGCTCACAGGGTTAGGGAGTTTTCTGTGGCTGAGGGGGAGTGGGGGTTGGAAGGATAAGGAGTGTCTGGGAATGGGGATGGATTCCCTGCGTGGAGGAAAATGGAAGTGTTCCAAGTTTGATAGTGTGGTTAGCTCTACCGCTCAGTGCATATGTTCTTTGGTTATCCTTCCTATAGCTATCTAGTCTCTGAATCTTCCTGCCTTCTTCTCTTACAAAGTTTTTTTTTTTTTTTTAGTGTTATATAATCAGGGTTTTTTGTTGTTTTTTTTTATTAGGTATTTTCTTCATTTACATTTCAAATGCTATCCCAAAAGTCCCCCAGACCCTGCCCCCCCACTCCCCCTTCTTGGCCCTGGCGTTCAAGCTGCACCGGTTCAGTCCTCCTTACAGGCTCTCCAGATGACCTGACTCTACTGCCCTAGCTTTCACAATTCTTTCTACTATTGTGGGTGGGGTGACTTCTTGACAGTTGTGTCATGATCCTACATCAGCACCTGCTATGGGGTCTCACTATCCAGGACCAAGGCCAGTCTCCTTTCCCTTGCTGCTGTCAGCTCTTCTTTGTCCAGAGCCCATCTCCATGTTCATGCAATGCTCCACTTCTGCCTTTTCCAACGCCTGAGTTCTTTGGTGGCACTGTCTTCTCTGTGCTATGGCTTTGCAGATGCTGCGCCTTTTCTTTGTTTACTGGCAACCTCAGACTGCCCCTCTTCTGGCTTGGTTGGTGCTGCTTGGATGGACCTCCCCAGGAGAGGTTGTGGTAAAGAAAAACAACAGGTTGCAGACATTGGGGGTGGGTTGCCTATGTGTGGTCCTCCAGGACTATAGTAGGCAATGGGGTGAGCCTGAGGGGACAGATGGTTCTGGTGGTAGTACTCACAGGCAGGAAGGATACTATCTCAGCCACTGTTCTATATTGTGAAGACTAAAGGAAGCAAGGGTTTGAGGGTCCATCATGGCAGCAGGGGCTTGAGATGATTGGTCATACTGTGTTCACAATAAGGAAGGAAAGAGAAATGAGGGCCTTTGGGCAACTCTCTTTCTCCTCCATATTCAGTCCTGGATCCTGTGAGATGGTGTTGCCCATGGCAACAGTCAGCCTTCTCAACTCAGTGGACCCATTTTAAAGATCTCACTCATAGATAGGTCCAAAGACCTGTTTCCATGGTGATTTTGAATCCTATTATGTTAACAGTGATGGTCGTCACACCTGGCCCACCCTGCCACCCTTGACCAGCTAGCAGCAGCTGCTGGCATATCTCAGGTTTTGGGACCAGAACTTCTCCAGCCCCGTGGCTGCTTCTCCTGGCCGCCAAATACCTCAGCAAATGCTTGAGCGTGTGTCATCTTCTGTCTGCCCTGTTTTCTCCTCTACTTCTTTAGTCTCCCTCCACATCCCATAATTAGTAATCATTATAGCGACAGTTTTAAAGCTTACAGAGCACTTTTCCGTGTAACCCCTCATTCCATGTTCATAACAACCATATGGAATGGACTGCTGTGTCATCCCTGTGTTTATCAGACCAGGTGGTGCACACCTGGAATGCCAGCTCCTGGAATGTAAAAGGAGTGTGAGTTAGAGGCTAGCCTGGGCTACCTAGGAAGACCTTGCCTCCAAAAGGAAATAATAATAGTAACAGTAATAATACCACCATTTTAGAGGTGAGTAAACTGAGGTCTGTAGAAGTTAAATGACTAAATCACATCGCTGGTGGAAGTGTATTAGAAACGTGTTTACTTGTTTTTGTTTGTTTGTTTATTTTATTTCAGTGCTTGGAACAAAACCCAGGCACTTGCATCTTCTAGGCATCGGTTCCTCAGGATCTTTAATTCTGTGTTTTAGTGTTTTTGTCAGCTATTGTAAAATATTATGCCCCTGGTATTTAATTTGGAGCTATGTTTAAACCTGTAACACCTGCTCTGACATTAAAAGGATTTTAATATAAATTAATTAATTAATAGTAAATTAATTAATTAATGTGTGCTGAAAAGCAAACCCAAGGCTTCATGCATGCCCATCAAGTGCAATGACACTTGAGCTACACCCCCAAGCCCCAAAGATTTAACTTTATAAACACTCTTGGAGCCACAGGCATGGTGACTTGCACCTTCACAGCATTCAGGAGGCAGAGGCAGGTAGATCTCTGTGAGTTTGAGGTGTTCAGGGCTGAATAATGAGGTCTCTCTCTCTCCAAACAAACATGTGAAAGAACAAACTCTCTTGGAGCACCTAGCCCTGGCTACTCTAGAGAGAATTCATTCAGCATGCTGTCATGGTCCCTGTCCTGCAACTCACCAGTATTGCTTTCCTTCCTGCTTGCTATGGTGATGTCTGTATTTGTTTCCCAAGAACAAGTGTGTAACCTTTGGGGCAAGGCTTGCCCAGTGTATTTCTGGCACAGAACAAACACCTGATTAGAGTTCCTCCAGAGTAAGACGCTTGTTCTCATTGTTTTATTCCTTAAATATATATGTGTATATATATATATATATATATATATATATATATATATATATATATACACTTTTTGTATATGAGTAGTTTTCCTACATGTATGTTTAAGTACATGATCCTGTATGCATGCTATGCCTGCAGTTGCCAGAAGAGGGCATCAGATCCCTGTAACTGGAGTTACAGACAGTCACTACCTTGTACATGCTGGGAACCAAAGCCAGGTCCTCCTGCTACAGCATTCAGTGCTCTTAGCCACTGAGCCATCTCTCCGCCCCATTTTATTCTTTATACACATGAACTTAAGTCTGTTTCTGTTAATGATCACAAAACCTTATGAGGGTGGCTGATAACAATTCCTATGTTTTTGCTTGGAAAACAGAGACTGGAAGAGCTGAAGTTTGAGAAACAAAGACTCCTGTGTCATCATAAGAGCTCTGGGTACTTGGAGTAACAAAATCAAGGCGGCCGTATTTTACAAGCTGACAAAGTGGAAATCAGCAGAGGGCAGTGTCTACAGGCCTAAGGTGAGCCTTTCCTTGTGTTCTGCATTTGCTGAGTGGTCAGGAGAGCAGACTCTTCCATGCCCTCTATATCTTGTCTTTCCTTCTTCTTCTTACATTTGTCTCCATGTTCCCTCTGAATGGAATGTCTGTACCATACCCCCTCCCCCTGAGGCTCAGCAATCATTGTGGAAGATAAGTCAGAATTAATGTAAGACCCAGAGGCAGTGGATGACTACAGTAAACCGTCTTTTGGACACACTGGGACAGCTACACACATGAGCTCCCAGCATGCAGATGAGGGTTGGTTACCAAGTCTGTCCCCTAGCCATAGAGCTATGGTCAATTGTTAGCTGCTAGAAGAGGGAGAGGTAGTTTTCTCTAAGAGTGTAGTCGCTAGTTCGTTGACCATACACCAGTGGAAGACCACACATCCAAGAATATCTGGCCAGCACACATTTGTCTTGACGAAAACAAAACAAGACACCAAGTTGGGTGGGTAGAGAAGTAGGGGAGCGTCTGGGAAGAGTTGGGGGAGGGGGAAGAATATGATCAAAACATGCATGAAGTTCTCAAATATAAAACTAGAACACACAGAGAATGACACACTCCATCCTCTCAGCACTGGGAAGCTGATGCAGGAGAATCACAGACTAAATTGCAACTGGGTATTAACTGACAGATCCTGTCCTCCCCGCCAGAAGTTTTAAAGTCAACTATAAGAACAAATACATTATATGGAAATGATTTTTTTCCCCAAAACTGAACATGCCAGGTGTGGCAGCACATGCTTTTAGTCCCAACTCTTGGGAGGCAGAGGCAGGCAGATCTATGTGAGTCTGTGAGGCCAGTCTGGTCTACAAAGTGAGTCGCAGAACAGCCAGGGCTAAGTAGCCATACCATGTCTGGAAAAGCCAAAATAAATAAATAAATATAAATTTTTAAAATATTTAAAAAGCCGAGTGCAGCAGGAGCCCCTGTCCTGTCAGCACTCCCCATCTGTGGCAACAGGAGCTTGGCAGGCCACTTATAAAGATGGAACTCTAGCCAGGAGCCTTTGCCACTGGAAAGAACTCTCTAGGACTTTGGTTAATGAAGTCACTGCTCAGGTTGTCAGCTGCCGACAAGTCACGGCGTGTGAGCCAGGGGCCCTCTATGTGTCTCACTCTGCGGTGGCTCTCCAAGAGACTTCCAGCCCTGTCTTGAGCCTAGACTCGTCAATTAGCTGTGGAACATGTCTCTAATTATTCGTTAGCCTTGGGGCTTCCTCACTCATTTCATCTTTATCTTCTCAAAAGGGAGAAAAAGTCCCTTTTGACCTTTTGATGAACTAATCTGAATTCTCCACATATTTTTCTTGTGCTGTAAGAAGCCGGCCTGCCCCACTCAGTGCTCCCGCTCCTCAGCTTCATTCTTATGTTTCATCTGCTTATTTAAAAAATTTTACTTGTGGTATCTGGGTGGGTTTTTTCAACATATGTATGGGTGAACATGTGTTTGTGGGTGGACGTAACATGCCTATACATATGTTGAATGTCTTCCTGGGTCTCTCTTCTCCATACACAGGGGCAGAGTCTCCAATTTGCACCGAGTCCACTGATTGGGATACTCCAGCCAGCCAGCTTGCTTTTGTGTTTCTTATCTCTGCTTTCCTTCCAAAATTACAGGGCAGGTGGGTCTTCATGCCCATTTGACATTTATGTGTATACTGGAGATCTGAACCCTGGTTCTCAAGTGTGGCCTACCAAGTCCCTTATTGGCTCAGCCATCTTCTCAGCTGCATCTCTCATTTTTCCCATATGTAAAACATTGAATATACTGGAGGTTATCAGGTAGCAGTCAGAGGATCAGGTTGTGAGCTCTTCTGTCTCCTGTTAAACAGCGGGACTTTTCCGGCTTCTTGAATGATATAGGCTCCAGCCTCAGATCTGCTAGCGTTTGAATCCAGACCCTGTAGATTCATTACAGGGTAGTCACAGGCTTCAGCCTCCACATCTATATGGGAATGAGTCACACCTACATCATGGGGTCTTAAGGAATATGAATGAGCTAATGCATATACAATTTCAAAATTATGCCTGATGAATCATAAACACTCAAGAAACTGTTTATTTAAATGACACTGATACAGAAGTTCTACATCTCAACCATGTACCCAGGAAGGAGGGGGAGGGAGAGGGAGGGAGGGAGAGAGGCACAAGTGAGCTGGAAGTGGGCTGAAGCAGTAAACCCTCAAAGACTAGCCCCTCCAACATATGTCATCCACTAATGTTCCGGTCCTAAAATTTCCATAGCTTTCCCAATCAGTGACACTACCTGGGATCAAATGTTCACATACATGATCCTATGGGAGAGTATCGTCATTCAAAGCACCACAGTTAGCTTCCACGTGTTTGTCCACACACAAAAATCACCCCAGGAAGGACCAAAGACGTTACCACAACACCTGCAGTGGTCAGAGTCCTCAAGGAACTCAAAATCCTCAGAGGAAGAGCTTCTAGATTTGAGCTTTGGCAATGGTCTCTAAGATCTGAGTACAAGTGAGACAGACCACACAACCCAAACTAGAGAAGCAGGACCAGCTTGATGGGCAGCGCTCTCGTCCAGCAAAGGAAACACTGAAGGAGCCAAAAGGCAGACCAGCGTGGGAGAAAGCATTGGCCAACATTTACCTCACAGGGGACCAACATGCAAAACATCTAAGATTTTCCTAAAAATTTTTAAACATGATTTTATTTTAATAGCAAAGGTACTGGAGAGATATGCAGGTCAAAACACTTAGAGTTCTTACAGAAGACCCACACGCTTGGTTCCCAGCACCCACATGGAGCATAAAACCACCTGAGACTCTAGTTCTAGAGAATCCAATGAACTCTGTGGCCTCTGAGGGCTCCTGCATGCATGTGGTACACATAAATTTATACAGGCACACATACATATAAAAACAATAAATAAATATATCTTTCAAAAACTTCCAGGAGACTTGAACAGACATTTCTCAGTAATGACATTCAAGTGATCACTAGGGTAGATGAGAAGTTATTTCAGTAATCACCAGGGCTATGGAGACCAAGCCACAGCAAGCTATTAGCTCATAGTTCTGGGCCCTTTAAGGGTAGATGAGAATAAGAGCTGAGGAGGACACAGAAATGTTGGAAGTTATGTACACTGTTGGCAGGAACATAAATTAGTGTAGCCTTTATTAAAAACATGATGGGATTTCTTCAAAGAATTAAAAGCAGGGACTGGAGAGATTCTTCAGTGTATAAGAGCCTGTACTGTCCTTGCAGAAGAAATGAGTTTGAATCGCAGCACCAACATCAGGTAGTGCACATAGATGCACAGACATATGTACACATAATTTAAGAAAATAATGTTTTTAAAAATTAAAAACAGATATTACATAGCTTGGAATTCCTACTTAAAGGCTGAAGGTAGGTGTTGCAGTAATTTCTTACCCCAATAAGCCTGTATAAAAACCACACAACTCAGTTATTCATAAACTGCCTTAGTCAGGGTTTCTACTACTGCACAAAACATCAGGACCAAGAAGCAAGTTGGGGAGTAAAGGATTTACTCAGCTTTCACTTCCACATTGCTGTTCATCACCAAAGAAGTCAGGACAAGAGCTCACACAAGGCAGGAACCTGGAGGCAGGAGCTGATGCAGAGGCCATGGAGGGATGCTGCTTACTGGCTTGCTTCCCCTGGCTTGCTCGGTTTGCTTTCTTATAGAACCCAGGACTACCAGCCCAGGGATGGTACCACCCACAGTGAGCCCTCCCTGGTTGATCACTAATTGAGAAAATGCCTTACAGCTGGATCTCATGGAAGCATTTTCTCAACGGAGGCTCCTTTCTCTGTGATAACTCCAGCTTGTGTCAAGTTGACACACAAAACACAGCCAGTACATAAGCTATATGCATAGACTGGGCAAATCTATCACTATAGTAATTGATTGCCCAGCTATGAGACCCCTTGCTACTTGCAGCTTCTCCAGGCCATGTGGTTCTGCTCCATCTTTCTCCCACCTCCTCTTCCTCTGTCTCTGTCTCTCTCTGTCTCTCTGTCTCTCTCTCCCCCTCTCTCTTTCTCTTCTTCCCTCTCTGAGACCTCCAGTCCCACCTTTCCATTCCACTGCCCAATCATCAGCTCTAGCCTTTATTTGACCAGTCAGAATGGGGAGAAAATTCAGTGAGATCACCTGAATACTGATCTACTCCTTGGGGCAGCTCCTCTGGAGGAAGCAGAATTAACACAAAATACAAATAGCACCAGGGCAACCCACAACAGGCAGGCTTCATTTCCTGCTGTTTCCCTGTGAAAGGCAGCCCTGCTCCCAACAAAAATAGCAAGATTTTCTACTGTTGTCAAAAGAGAAACAAACAAACAAACAAACAAATCAAATCAAATAGGTCTTGTGAAGTGCTGGTAACAAGGGTGGGAAGCCCACTCAAGAGTCTATAAACTGGTCCTGGTGAGATGGCTCAGTAGGTAAAGGCACTGGTTGGAAGCCTGGGGACTTGAGTTCTGGTCCCTGGAACCCACATGGTGGGAGGAGAGAGCCAATTCCCTTCTGGTGTCCTCTGACCTGTGTATACTTGAGGAGCCTATGCACGCCGCATCCCATGAATAAATAAATAGAATATTTAACATTTTTAATTAAAAATTATTTTTAAACTGTAAGCTTAATGAGATCATGGGAATATTTGTATTAACCTGGAATTATAGTTATAGCCAAACATTTCTTCCTAATGGCTAATAAGAGCAGGAGAACTCATTATGATAGCCTTTGTTGTTCAGAAAACAATCTAATTGTATTAGTGATTCCCTCCATCTCCAGGCAGTACCATTAGCACTAGCTTTTTTTTTTTTTTCTTTTGTTCCTTGAATTAAAAAATAAAAATCCTCTAAAGCCTGAAAACGCTGCAGTATTACGGCTCTGCATCAGTGAGGTTCGGTTAGTGAGGGTTAGGGTTACAATGTGTTTATCTTCACAAACTACCCAGAAGACAGCTCCAAACACTGCTATGAGAAAATAAACATAAATAGGAGGGAAACGAGCAATTCCGAAACCGTTAACTGTTTATTTGAGAAAAGGTCCATGTATCCCAGATTGGCCTGGAACTAACTATGTAGCTCAAGATGACCTTGAACTTCTAATCTTCCTGCTTCCACCACTTCGGTGCTGAGATTACAGGTTCGGGCCACCATGTCCAGTTTGTGTGGTGTGGGGAGAGCTCAGTCAAGGTCTCCAACATGGAGGAAAGCATCCTAACAGCTGCAGCACATCACAGCTCACAGTCTTCCTGCATCCGCAAAACTCCATGGTCCCCCATGTGCTGAAGGCACAGCAGAGAGAAGGGCTTTTGCTGCTCGCTTTTTAAAAAACCCTGCCACTAAACTGGATTGTGCTGAAACCAGGTTTGAATATTAAGCCAGCTGGCTGACTGTTCTTGCATATTTTCCTCAGGCCACCTCCCTGCAGAGGGTGGCACTCGGGCTCCACTGTAGGTGACACAACCTGTTTGGGAAGTACATTTTAAAGGGAGATTCTGTATTTTAATGGTCAGTTAGTAGCTGGCTACCAACTGTCTCAGCTCTCTCTGCCTGGGGACAGGAATGCCAGCCTTATTAAATATTGAGGAGTTGTTCATTACTGTGGGGATCTATGACAACAACCTATCTGCATACCAGGAAAACAGTAGGCTTATATTCTGTGGAATAGTGACTCCAGTTCCTGAGGACTAATGTTTGTCTGACTAAAGATGCATAAAAATACAGGCTTTGTCTTAGAGATCTGTTTTGTTGCATTTTGTATATATATATATATATATATATATATATATATATATATATATATATTCTTTCTTGAAAATTAAAACTTCAGAAGTCTAACTTACATACAGAAAGGGAATAAAAAAGCAAATCTTTTGGGGATCCTAGAGTGGACAGGAGAAGCAGACACAAGTCCCCATCTCTAACCCAGAAGCTACCTCCAACTGATACCACTTGTAAATGAGAATTTAGTTTTCTCCCAGGGAGTTTCAGTAGACCGTATGGTACCTGTGACTGGCCAATGGAAAACAAGCTCAGAGGTATCTTTGGAGGTCTCTTGTTTATAATGTCATGTCAGGGTTTTATTTTTATTTTATTTTTCTCTTAGTTTTCAACCGTATTTTATTTATATATACTTCTCTCTTTTTATTCTATAGGTCCTTTGCTTTTATATACAATGGCTTCCAGTTCAGTGTTTTTATGGGAGTCCTGAGTGTGGGTCTCTCTATCTGTATCTGTTTTGTGTGCCTTTTCTTGTGCTTTGTCTTTTTGGGTTTTTTTTCTTTGTCCTATTGTGATGTATTAGTTTTGTTCTATCTTATCATGTTTTATTTTATTATCATCCCTTAGAAGCCTGCTTGTTTTCTTATGAGAGGCAGAAAGCAGGCGGCTCTGGATGGGAGGAGGGTAGGGAGGAGCTGGGAGGAGTAGGGGGAGGAGAACCATAACCAAGATATATTACGGAGGGGGGGGAAACTATTTTCAATAAAGGGGGGAGGCCCTTTTGAACAACATTTTAAAAAAAAACAACAAATCTTTTGAAATATCAAGTCATTTCACACTGGCTCTGACTATATCCAATGCTTGAAACCCTAATTTACATGTTGAAGCATTATAAGAGAATGTGTTTATAATTAGATTATTGAATAACTTCACATGTAAGAAACTGAGAAATTGAATATAGAGCAGATAAGATAGAAGAGATTAAAAATAATGGGATATTAGCCATCTCTTTGAAATGATCTAAGTAATGGGAAAATAAAAACCTTGACATTTCTGACAACACAGGCTGAAATCAACAACCCACAAACGTGCAGGATACTTCATCTGAGAAGACAATTAGGCACTGAGATGCAGCTCGGTGGCAGAATGGATGCTTAGCCTGTGCAAGATCTTGGGTTCAACACTTGCCACAAAGGTAGAGGAGCCAGAGAGGGCCTCCATTAGTCACCTGCTTCCTGTGCAA
The DNA here is from genome assembly GCF_978045245.1 of Mus caroli. Taxonomy (NCBI): domain Eukaryota; kingdom Metazoa; phylum Chordata; class Mammalia; order Rodentia; family Muridae; genus Mus; species Mus caroli. Next base: position 68,281,415 of record NW_028227266.1, read on the forward strand.
GCACAAGGACCTGAGTTCAGTTCCTGGAACCCAAGTAAAAAGCAGGGTGTGGCAGCTTACACCTGAACTCCCGGTGCTGGGAAAGAAGAGATGGGAGAACCCCAGGGGCTCAATGTCTAGCTAGTCTAGCTGAATTAGGGAGCCCCAGGTTCACTGAAGGACTCTCATAAAATGAAACGGAGAGGCAAGGAGGAGGACACCCAGTGTGGGCCTCTGGCCTCCACGTGCATGCTTACATATGTGCATATGCACCTGTATACAAATTGCAAACTGGTATGTAGCCCAGATGCCCACAGCTCTCCTTCATGAGCAAGTTATAGGAGGTCTTGCTGATTCTGCTGATGACTTATATAGACATCGACTGAAAGTGGGCATGTGAGAGAGGACCAGCGTCTCTCTACTGACTCTCATCACTCTATCTCTACCTCTACTTCTTGGCTGAGCTGGTTTTTCTGGGTGCACATATATTTACAAATGAGAACAAAGAGGCTGTTGGCCCATAGGTGCACTAATTCTTGTTTTTCCTTCTTACTGCCCATCCTTTTAACAGACACGGGAGTCTATATTTCTTGTACAGACTCAGATCAATGTTCCTGAGAGCTGAGTGCTGAATGTCTCTACATCCCAATCTTGGATGCTCTCTGGCTTCCAAGAGCTGTTCTGTAGTATCCCCCAATGCTTGTTAAAATAGTCATCAAGAGCAAAATTCTTCTTGGAACTTGTACTTCTCACCCTTCAGTGGATACCCAGTGTGAGTGTGAGTGTGAGTGTGAGTGTGTGTGTGTGTGTGTGTGTGTGTGTGTACAGTAGTGCAGGAACCTACAGAGGCTGGATGAATTGGATCCCCTGGAGCTTGAGTTACAAGAGGCTTGTGAGCCATCTTATCTGGGTCGGGTCCCAGGAATCAATTGAACTCAGGTCCTCTGGAAGCAAAGTCATTTCTCCAGCCCTCATCCAGTGTGTTCTATACGGTTGTGGTTGCTCACCTGTGAAATTTGCCTCATCCCTAGCTGAGTGCTCTTGTTTTTCTGCTTTGTAAGAGTTAGGGCCTGAGCTTAGCTCTGACTAGAGCAGCATATTCTTTCTCTGTAATTTATTAGTTTGTAACTCTGGGGTTCCAAAGCAAGACATCTTTACATTTTAGTTGTTCAGTGTGGTCAAACCACAGGATCAGCCTTATGGAGCTACTATTAAGTATTAAATAATCAGTACCCCATGCATATCTTTCTGTCTAACAAGTGAGTATTAAACATTTTCACTGTCGTGGGACCAGCAGCAGCATCCCACATTAGCTGAGCACCAATTCCAGACACAGAGAATGAACAGATATTGAAAGTTAACTATTAAGGTAGCAATGAAGCTCAACTTAGTGGCAGAAGTAAACAAAGGAGCCATATAGATGCAGTAGAGGGAGAGACTGGAGAGATTGCTTAGTGGTTAGAGCACTGGCTGCTCTTTCAAAGGAGCTTGGTTTGATTCTCAGCACCCTCACGACAGCTCATGACCACCTGTAACTCTAGTTCCAGGGGATCCAGTGCCCTCTTCTGGTCTTCAAGGGCACCAAGGATGCGCTTGGTAAACAGACATTCATGCAGTCAAGACACCCACATACATTAAAAATAAAAATGAAATAAAGCAAATAGTATGGACGCATATTCTTGTCATTCTAACACTGGAGAGGAGGAGACGGGCATATCTGGGGGCTTACTGGCCAGCCAGCCAGTCTAGTCTAATCAGAGAGCCCAGGACAGTGGGGAAACCATGTTTCAAAAAACAAGGTGGATAGCTCTTAGGAAATAGCACTCAGGATTGACGTCTGGGGCCTACACATGCACACGCGTGCGCGCGCGCGCGCACACACACACTCACACACACACACACACACACACACACACACACACACACACACACAGAGTGAATGAATGCAGTATGATCCAAGTACTTTTATACTGACTCATTCATTGGCTCTCCCTGGTTCAGGAGCAATTCCATAAGACAGCGACATACCCTTTCTAGGGGAGTAGGACTGGGTAAGAGAACCCACAGCCTGTGGTCACAGGAAGACAAGCCCTTCTCTCAAGGATCTTTCCCTCTGATTTCAGTTCTACTTGGTGGCACCATCAGCCTAGCTCCTGACCTTTCCACCCTGAGTTGCTGCTGGCAGTTGCAGGAACACTCTCACCCCTTTTTGGACTTGTAATTTTCCCTGTAATGTCAAAGTTGACAATCAGGGACCATGATGCTATAGAAATAACACTGGGTGGAGGCTCAAGGTCACATGGTATGTTCCAGGTTTGCTAATAGTCTGCATCAGAACATTGCTACAGATAAGATGAAAACTGCACTGGGTGGTGCTGGCACATACCTTTAGTCCAGCACTCAGGAGGCAGAAAAAGGTGGATCCCTGGGTTGGAGGCCAGCCTGGTCTACAGAGTGAGTTCTAGGACTGTGTGTGAAAAACCCTGTCTTGAAAAAATATGAAAAGTAGGTTCAAGAAGAAAATTTCCAAAGGAAAAAACCAAAAACCCTGTACAACACATTCTCATCCCACATACTTTGAAAAAACTGCTCAAAAGACTAAGAAGAAATCATTTTAATATCTCAATGGGTCTGCAAGTAGTTTTCTTAAGACTATTACGTTTAGGTAGGGATGTAGCTCTGTGAAAAGAGGGCTTGCCTAGCCTGCATGAAGCTCTGGGTTCAATCTGCAACACTGCATTAACAAGATGTGGTGGTGCACATCTGTGGCCCTAGCCCTCGGGAGGTGGAGGCAGGAGGATCACAATTTCAACAGCATCCTCAGCTACTTAGTGAGTTTCACCAGTCCAGAGTACTTGAGACCTGTCTTAAAAACAAATCTGCCATTGTTCTATGTAAGTGGGGGATGAGTCTGTTTTAATCAAGGTGGTTAGTTGGAATGATTCTAGAGCCAAAGGAAATGGGTTCGGGGTCTGGGTCTCATCTTGTTTCACGGGACTTTGAAGTTAAAAGTAACTGATGTATGTACAAACCCTTGGGGACAGAAGCAGAGGAGTGCTAACTCTTGCTGTAGCATGGCTTTTCACATATGGAGAGGGTTTGAAATGAATACTATGACACTTTCAAAACCAACTCCCCCGCGTTTCCAGCATTTTCCTCCATCAGGCACCCACAGCACGGATGTTTCTGGAGTTGCCTTGAGAGATAGGTCTCAGGTTAACAAAGGGAAGAACGGTGTGTGTGTGTGTGTGTGTGTGTGTGTGTGTGTGTGTGTGTCTGTGTGTGTGTGTGTCTGTGTGTGTGTGTGTATGTGTGTGGTTACTTTGACGATGACCAGGCTGACAAACGGTTTTGGGTCCAGACTTCCCCCTGCATTATTAATGAAAAATTTCATATCACCTGAGGCTAACCTCGTTCCTCTCACAAGTCTTTGGCGACTAACAATCTCACTGCCGTCTGAAGAGGAGGCTGCCAAGCCACTCTTCTCCCCACCCTTCCCCTTAAGAGATGCTTCAACTCGCAGCTTCAAATTAGGTCTGAATAAAAGACCGTGATAAATAAGTAAGCGTCTCCCTACACAGACTGCCACTTGTTTGGGGATTAAAGTATCGATTTTTGAATGTGGCCGAGATTTAGATGCAGGTTAATTAAACATTTACATATATGTGCCGAACAATATATTGCATGGTGCAATAATGTGCATTTTAATCAGAAACCATGGGTGTTTGTGTTTGCTTTCTCCATGTTAATTGGCACCATGCTGGTTCCCGCTTACGTATTTGGCTAGATGGAAGAAAATAGACATGATGTTTTAAATATTTTAATTAGGACCAGCAGTGGTCGGCTCCCTCATTTCTCATTGGACTGTTTCACATGCATGAATAAATTAGCTCGCCTGGAAGTACTCTGCAGAAAGTGGTTGCCCTCTGGCCATAAAAAGAGCCCCATTCATTAATACTTTAATGAAATTAGCTGTGAGCAAAATATTATTCCTTTTAACTGTGTTCTAATTTCTTAATTTTAATTAGGCACATAATTGTAGGGTGCTGAAATTATCTTCATGTTCAGCAACTAAAGTTCCATCATCAGGAACCTGTGGCGGGGGCATTGAGCACTCCCCACGCGGTCCAGCAGGAAATTTCCATCTGACTTTCTTTCTGCTTCACCAAAAGTCTCTGCTACCACCTCCCTTGCCATATGGAGATGGTGATGGAAAACTCCTTCAGATTCTTTGGGAGAGAAATGACATGGTCTCCAATGAAATCTGGCCTGGTTTCTTCTTCTTCTTCTTCTTCTTCTTCTTCTTCTTCTTCTTCTTCTTCTTCTTCTTCTTCTTCTTCTTCTTCTTCTTCTTCTTCTTCTTCTCCTCCTCCTCCTCCTCCTCCTCCTCCTCCTCCTCCTCCTCCACTACTATTACTACTACAACTAAGTTTGTCTACTTGGGACCCATGCAGGGCCTGCAGATGTGATTCCAAGTGAAAAGTGCACGCCTAGGATGCCTGAGGTCCTGGTTTCATCAGCTTTCATTATATAGCAAGCTAATGCCAGCATGGAGTGTGTGAGACTCTGTCTCAATTAATTAAGTAATAAAATGAGAAAATATACTTAACCTAGGTCCCATGTAAAGATCTCCTCACTGGGTTTTGTTGTAGGACTCTCCCAAGTGCCTCAGTTCACCACTTGCTTTTAGCTGTTTCTGATGGATGCCAGCAGGATGAGACAGCAGGAGTAGGGTGCGTCCTCCTGCCAATCACCAGCTCATGACTCATAGCCCCTGCTTTATGTAAACACAGTTGTCAAATGTATGGATTGGAAAGGCTTCGTGATTTCAGTGTTGAAGTTTTCAGATTAAAATTGTGGCATTTGGGGGTTGGAGGGGTGGAGCATGGGGAGTGGTTAAGAGCATAGCTGTTCTTACAAAGGACCGAAGATCAGTTCCCAGCACCCACATGGCAGCTTGTAACTGTCTGCAACCCCAGTTCCAGGGAGTCTGGAGCCTTCTTTTACCTTGTGTAGGAACCACACATGCATGGGGCACATATGTATATATAGGCAAAACATATACATACTCACACATAAAGTAAAAATAAATAAATCTTTAAGGTGAGGTATTTTTTTATGCACTAAGCAAATGAAAGAATCGACAGATGATTATGAAATTTGACCTTCTGAATTCTAATTTTAGAAGTCACAGCATGCAGTCTGAACTGAAATTTAAATCCAGGCTACAAGCCTGGATGTGGCAGTCCATATTGTTCCCCTCAAATCCAAAAGATGACGAGAACTGGGTGTATATGATTCAGTGATTTCTGAAAAACTGGAATGTTCATTTAATAATTGTTAGTAGCAGTCACACCTACCAACTGTCAATGCCACATTGTATACCTGGACTGGTGGTATTTCAGTGCACAGAGAAAGGCAAATGATCTAGTTAAGTATGTTACAGGCAGGTCTCTGAGTTCAAGGCCAGCCTGGTCTGTAAAGCAAGTTCCAGAACAGCCAGGGCTGTACTGTGAGACCCTGCCTCAAAAAGTCACATATTTAATCATCTATGCAAAGTGACAATGATACCTTGATCGAATCTTTACAGGAAGTTTGAAATGAGATAAAACTGGAGAAGGCCTGATGCAGACTGAGCACCCAGTAAGTGTTAGGAAATAGTATTGGCATTCGGAGTTCTGGTGATCAAATGTAGGCTGTCAGTCTGTGAGCTACACAGCATACTTTACTGTTTTATAGCGTGCAAAGCTCTGCAGCCCGCGATCTCGGCTTACCTGCATCTCTTTCCTAAAAACAGATCTGAGTCCAGCCTTTCAGAACAAGGCAGATGTCATCCCGATGATGCCATTTTAGATATTTTCTGGCTGCTTTGTGCAATGCAGGGATTCAAACCCAGGGCCGTGAGCATGCCAGGCAAGCATTGTACCAATGGTCAGCAAGAGCCCCTCATACATTTTCTTTAAAACGTAGTTCCATTGAAGAGGTCACGGCTCCCATCAGCACGCTGCTCCCCCATGCCAGTTTCAACACTCATTTTTTTTCCTGACATTCACATCCACTTGTTAACTGCCCTGCACAGGCTGGGTGAGTTGCTCTCCCACAGAGCCCCATCTGCAGCTCTGCATGTTCATTGTGTATTAGTCTGTGCCTTCTAAGAATTTCCTTCTCATTGGTGAGGTCTTTTACTCTTGATGATGATTTTTCTACTAGACAGAAATTTACTTATGCTCAAATTTATCAATCTCTGTCAATATAATTCATTTTCTTTCACTTTTTAAACAATTCCTTTTATACCTTTAAATCCTAAAAAGAATTTTTCTACTCTCTCTGTGTGTGTGTTTTTTCTTTCCCCTAAAGGTCTGGAAGTTTTCCTATCTGACTTCCTCCTCCTCTTCTTCCTCTTCCTCCTCTTCCTCCTCCTCCATTTCTTCTTCTTCTTCTTCTTCTTCTTCTTCTTCTTCTTCTTCTTCTTCTTCTTCTTCTTCTTCTTCTTCTTCTTCTTCTTCTTCTTCTTCTTCTTCTTCCCCTTCCCATTCCCCTCTTCCTCCTCCTCCTCTTCTCCTTCTCTCCCCCCACCTCCTCCTCCTCCTCTTCCTCCTCCTCTTCGTCCTCCTCCTTCTCCTCCTCCTCCTCCTGCTACTTCTTTCAAAGCAGAATCTCAGTGTGTAGTTCTGGTGGTCTTGGAACTCACTCTGTAGTTCAGGCTGGCCTTGAATGCATAGAGATCCACCCGCCTTGCCTCTCACATGCTGGGATTACAGGCACGTTCTACTATACCCAGCTTGAGAGCTTGATTTTTATATTTACTTTTCAGTGAACTTAATTTGGTGCATAGCACAACTTATGATATAAATAAATATTTTGTTTCCCATGTGGCTGGCTGTGTGTTCTAGCCATTCAGTATCTAGTCTGTCTCAGTTCTTAGTTATAGCTCCAGGTTTTCATCTATGCAGATATCCTGTTTCATTGCACTATTTATTTTTCCTTGAGCCACATAAAATTTTTATTTTATTTTATTTTATTTTATTTTATTTTATTTTATTTTATTTATTGCAGAATTACAGAAATCCTCCAAGCCTGAATTTCTAGTACTCAGAACTGGTAAGGTGAATTGTCCAGACTTGAGTCTTTGAGATTTCTTTAGCTTGTTCATAGCTTTCATATTCATGCAGAGTCAGCCTCTGAGATCATACACACATGCATGCACCTATATCACTCATAGACACGCATGTACACACATATACACACATGATCATATATACTTGCATATTCACACACACATACAGACATGCACACATACATATAGATACACACTTATTGGGACTTTGAGGTTAAAGAAATTTGCAAAAATGACACAGTTGTGATATTAAATTCCCCCCATATTCACTATCTCTTAATTTTTAATCTTTCTTCTTCTTTTAATAGCTTCATGATTTAATCTGTAAGATTATTGCACATATGTAATATTTTTGATTTTTCTAACTTTGGTCTTTAATATACATTCTGATATGTTATTTTTGTGGATTTTTTCCACTTCTCTAGTCTTCTCTTTAGCTATGTCTAATATTATGGTGACCAATTCATTAAACTCTCCATTTCAATTCTTGAGGCTTTGAGTCTGAAATCTGTATTTCAATCTTAAGAAGAAACACACCCGGAAGCTCTATGCCAACACTCTCTGTTGTTCCATCCACCTTTTAAATGCATTAGTCCTTTTAAAGGAGCCTGTGTAAACATATGGGCTGCTGGAAAGGGATCGGGAGACTAGACAGGTGCTTCTGAAAGCAGCATCATGCATTTGACTATTGTCAGAGGTATCCATATGGGGGATTCCTTAGAAAGCAACAGGTTCTGTTAATCAGAAAGGCCTTTTAATCCACTGTGTTTACATGTGAAACTAAACACTCAAATTGTAGACTATCAGACCGTGTCACATCCTATCCCCATTAAGATTTGTGAGGTATCTGCTAAACCACATCCTCTTACACTGTGAGGTGAGACCACAGGGCGGTGTAACTGACTGTGGGGTTTGTTAGGGTGTTAGTCGGTGGGGTAGGGTGTGGGGTTTGTTAGGGTGTGACCCTATAAGGTAGGGTGTAGGGCTCATGAGAGTGTTAACCCATGGGGTGGAGTAACTGAATGTTGGGTTTGTGGGAAATTTGGCAACAGTACAAAGTATCTGAACATTTCGTGAGTGTAACTGAAGGAACCAACAGGGTGAGGCTGAGATGCTCTGGCGGCACCAGGGCAGGTTGCGTTATGCATTGTTACTGCAGCCTTGCTTTTAAACACACAGCACACGCATCAGGAATGACAACCGCTATTACAGGTAAACCGACACTGCCTGAAATGGCTCGGCTCAGATTCAAAACTTCATTAGGCTATTCATTGTATGCTGCCCCCCCCCATCCAAAACTTTCTTCTCTGTACAGAAACATCATGGTTTAATGATAGAAGACAAACCTTCCAATATTCCTACACAATCATGTTCTTCTCCACATAAATGAGTACATCTCTGGATTGTATCATTGAGAATGCTTGACTATAAGAGTCGATGTTTGGGTTGCCGGAAAGTTTCCTTTAAAATGTTAAATGAACTTTGACTTGGGATTAGGACAGATTTTCCAGTTTCTGAAGTAGTCCTAAATGTGCATCTTTCATTTTGTACTACGTGTTTATTAAAGTGGCATTTCCCAGCAGTGACGATTATAAATCAAAGTATCTATCAACTTTAAAAATGAAAGATATGTTAAGTACTTCAGTATTAAATAATTGTCCAAGGTTTAATTTTTAGATATGTTTTTATTTATGCGCCTGGGGGTGTGGGTTTATGCACATGTGGATGTGGTGACAACAGAGGCCGAAAAGGGGTATCAAATCCCCTGGGGTTGGAGTTACAGTTGGTTGTAAGCCACGTGATATGGGTGTTGGAAGCAGAATGGAGTCCACCAGAAGAGCACCTAGTGCTCTAAGCCGCTGAGCCACCTCTTCAGCTGCAAGGTTTAATTTTTTTTATGTAAAAATTAAAAAAGCATATCCATCTTATTCATATGCAAATTTGCTTTAATTTTTTTTCACACTAAATGGATTTTTATTAAATGCCCTAAATAGGCAAATGAAATAGAAAATAGGTTAGTAGTTTAGGGGAAGGTACTGACCGGCAACCATTTCAAGGTTTTCAGTTAGTAGATACATTGGGTCTGTCTATGTGGGTATTACTCTTTCTAACAAACCACTGGAAAAATTATTCTAAGCTATATACCATTGCTTAATTAGGATCAACTGTAAAGAATTCCTTCCCCCTAAAGGCAGGTTTATCTTATATCCACAGCTCTTGGAGGAGTGGCGCTTATACCTGTAGTCTTCTACACAATGGTTCCCTAGTAAATGCTAATTCAATAAAGCTAGACATGGTCACTTTTACCTGGCTTAGTTAAGTGGTTGTCAACAGTCTGTCTCACTGCTTCACTGCTTCACTGCTTCAATAAAATGTTAAAGCAGGTTAAAACACAGCCCTCCCAACAGAGCTTATCCAACAGGGTTGGGTGACTTTAATGGGTGATCCCTGAGACAGTCTACTTATTAAGACCTCTGCAAGACCTTTACTTATATCTGCATTTAATTTTTGCTGAATTCATTGCCATGCCATAAGATTTTGTTACTTTGGTTTCTTTTGGGATCTTTTTCTTCTGTACAAGCTCCTCTTCTGGAGGATCCATGAGGATCATCTCGATGTGGCAGGGGGAGTCGTGTACGGGTTAATCTGGCCATTAGCTCTATTTGTCGGTGCAGCTGAGGTGCCTTGTTCACCTGGATGTGTTCAACCACTAGGGAATCTATACCTAATCCCTTAGGTTTGCCCTTATTCTCCACATGTGCAGCAAACATTCAGCACTCTCTTTTGACCACCAAGCCTGTGTCCAGCCCCACTGTTTGGGCACAATGACACACATGGCTTCTTTAAAGTGACATCTTTCAGACATTTAGTGGCTTTCCAGATATGCATGCATACCCTTGATGGTCTGTCCATTTTCACAGGTGATCTTAAAGTGAACACAAAGATTTGAATAGAGTAGCAAACTATCTTCATGGGTCACCTCAGGTTGCTTAGAGGAAGAGCTTGCTTTCTTCCTTAATAAAAGTATGTGTATACCAATTGCTTGTTTTAAAATAAATGTCTTTGTCATGGTTTTTATAGACAAAGACTGGGTTGAAAAGGCTGTGTGGCACCTGGTCTAGACATGACTATGAGAGGGTTTCATTCTGGGTGATCCCAGTGGTCATAGCTCTTGATCACATTTCTGCATTCCATTGGTAACTGGAGTAGGGTTAGCATGCAATTAAAGGTGCACAGACTCTGTCTTGTTCTAACTGGAAGTACTTTTCTGTCTTCCTTCCCCTCCTTCCTTCCTTCCTTCCTTCCTTCCTTCCTTCCTTCCTTCCTTCCTTCCTTCCTTCCTTCCTTCCTTCCTTCTCCTTCCTTCCTTCCTTCCTTCCTTCCTTCCTTCCTTCCTTCCTTCCTTCCTTCCTTCCTTCCTTCCTTCCTCCCTCCCTCCCTCTTTCGTTCTTTCATTCTCTTTCTCTCTTTTCCTTCCTTCTTTTTCTTCTTCTTCCTCTTCCTTTTCTTCTTCCTCTTCTTCTTCTTGATTGAGACTAGAAACAAGAAAGCCTAGAGATTTGTCATTTCCACTAGCAATCGTGTGTTGATGTATAAACAATTTAGAACACAATGTGCTGTGGGGTCTGCAGCGTGTGGCATGACCATGAGGAATTCTGGCTTTGAACCTGTGGCCAGTCTTCCATCACCTAGAATACTCTTAAGACAGAAGATGGAAGGGCAGGGTTCCAGGACCTCTGAGGCATCACCCATCACTTGGCCTTTTGATTGGGTAAGCCAGAACATTATTTATTGATAGAAATGGTTGGAAAAAAGCAATTTTGAGACTGTCAAAAATGCAGCCTAGGATTTAAATTATTTAATGCTGAGAACTCATAGAAAACTAATCAATATCTATCTATCTATCTATCTATCTATCTATCTATCATCTATCTATCTATCTATCTATCTATCTATCTATCATTTATCTGTCTATCTATAATTTATCTATCATTTATGTATTTATCTATCATCTATCTATCTATCTACTTATCTATCATCTAACTATTGTCTATGTACCTATTATCATCATCTAATTTATCACCTATTAAGCTATTATCAATTATTTGTTAATATCTATTATCCATCTATCAATATATCATTTACCTATTTATCATCTATCAATCTGTTTATTATTTATATCTATTTACCTATTTATATATAATCTACCTATTACCTATTGAGTTACCTATTATCATCATCAAATTTATAATTTATTAAGTTTTGTATCTTCTATTTATCATCTATCAATCTATCATCTATTATTGACTATCTGTAAATCAACTTTTTTGACTGTTTTCTTGAGACAGGGCCTTTCTGTATTGTCCTGGCTGTCCTGGAACTCACCTTGATCTCAGAGGTCTGCCTGCCTGCCACCACAACCCAACTTTATAAATCAGTTTTCTATCCATCTTGCTCATTGTTCAAAAGTGGACCTTAAAAACTTACGGAAGTGCTTACACACACACACATATGAGTGCGTGCTTTTTTTTTTTAAAATATTGAAAAATGACAGGTATCAATATAATAGAAAGACTACACCAAAATGTTAACTAATATCCTCTCACCACACTGGCATTGTGCATTGTTTTTATCTTCTTTGAGCTTGCCTGCCTTTCACAAAATTTCTGCAATGAGTGTGTATCATGGTTTAAATACATGTTAAATTATTTAAATAATAAATAACTCATTAGAATAATTTCCTGTAGCATCCTCATAAGTGTCAGGCAGCATCATTAAACGTCAAAGCTCATGCTTACGCCCTGAAACAGACACGTGGAAAGGAAGAGAGGATAGGGAAGCTCTGCTGAGGGAGGGCTGTGTTTTAGCCATGATGGGGGTGGGGGGACATGGTGTGCTGGTGGTAGATAACTTTCAATTTTTTGTAGTGTTTCCCCACCAACATAACTGCTGACAGCATCACAAATTTGTTGTGGCTAAAGTAGGTCTTTTGGCCTCAATTCCCAAACTGCTGTGTCCTGGGCAAGGGAGGTGTTCTTCATATACGAGACTTCTCTCCATAGCCACTGGAATTTTGTAGGGAAGCCTCCTCCAGGACATAGAGAGAATGGGCACTGTGTCACAGTGTTGTTCCCTTCTGCCCAGCTTTCTTGGGATAAGGCACCTGCCAATAAACTCAGGCTCCTGTGATGTCCCTCCATCTCTTTCTCCCATGGTAGCCAGTGGTTTGAGAAACTGCACATGAAACAATGTGCACATGAAACTGGCCTTGCTACACCCGTGCTTCTTTCCTTCCATGAGACAGTCAGATGGTCTGAAAACTCAATTAGACCCAGAACATTACTAATCACAGTGTTTCAATAGGTTCGAATCTATCTGAAGAATAAGATCTCTAGAATGTCCAGCAAGGCTGGTCCTTCTCTTGGCTAAGATCCTGCTCTTGATGTTCTGACACATATGAGCTGTCCTTGGTACCATCTCTTCCCACCTCAGTTTACCCTCTTATCCCTGCATCCTCATCCCTGGGCCTGTCTTCCTTTTTATCCTTCCATTTCAACCCCCTCGAAATATCTGCTCTCTTTTACAGCATCCCTTTTAGGTTTCTACCCCTCCTCCCAAGCAGTCACCAGTCTCTGGTTGGCTGATTTGAGCAATCGTTTTGTGTCATGCTGGTCTTTCGTTCTCAGGTAGCTTACTTGAAAATGGAAATCATTTGTTTCCCAACATATCTCCTGGGGATCCAGAAACTGATTGCTTAACAGTAATTGTTTGTTGAATGAATGAATGAATGTCTTAAAGTTCCTTTGTCCACTCCTCCCTTTCTTCTACTGGCCACCACCAGTTTGAAAACAAGAGCAAAGAGAAAATTGGAAGCCTGCTTGTGACAATGCTAATTGTCAACCAGAAAGGCTCTAGAATCCTCTGTGAAATGGGCTGGAGCCTGCCTATGGAGGATCATCTTAATTACATTTACTGTGGTACAAAGGCCCTCCCACCGTGGATGGTGTCCATTGCCTAGTTGGTATCCTGGGCTGTATATATGCAGAAGGGGAGCCAAGCAGCAAGCTGAGGCTGTGACCCTCTTATTCTTGACCACGGAGGCAATGGGACCAGGGGTTCAAGCTCCTGCTGCCTTGACTCCTTATCAGGATGGACTGTGCCTCAAACCATGATCCTGAATAAACTTTCCTTCTGTAAGTTATTTTGTCAGGTATTTTATTACGACAACAAAAATAGAAAACAGGACCTCCTTTGGGCTGACCTAGGGTGCTACTCTTAGTAATAAGTGAGGATTGGGGGTTTCTGGGAAATTAACGAGTTCTAGAAAACAGCCTGTGGTATACTATAGTTAGAATTTTGCATTCTTTTTTAACTGAATACTTTGTTTTCTGCCTCTTTCTTTCTTTTTTTTAATTAAAAATATATTTGAGACTGTTATACATGAGTACAGTATTTACATCATGTATTTTATACCCTTCCTTCTCACCCTAACTCTGTGCCTCCCCTCGCTCTTAAATTCATGACCTCTAATTATTGTCACATACACGTGAAAATATGCATATATCAACACAACCTGCTTAATCCAGTCAGAGTGACCCATGTGTCTGTGTGTGTTTAGGGCTGACCATTTGGGAATGGATAACCTATCAGGGGACACATCCCTGGAGAATACTGATTCTCCCTTTCTTAGAAGCTCTGAAATGCCTGCAGCTCTTCATCTAAAGGTGGGGCCTTGAAAGATTTCCACTATCCATGTTGCTCTGTCAATGAGTGATGTCATCGTGCAGGTCTTGTTTAGACAGCCATATTGGTGAGATCTCAGTTGGGCAGACATCCTGGTCCTCTGGCTCTTACAAGATTCCCACCCTGTCTTCTCTGATGTTCTGGGAGTCCTGAGTGTAGGGGTTGGGTTGTAGATGTGTCATTTGAGGCTGGACATCCCACAGGCGGCTCTTCTCTGCACTTTGCCCGTGTCTTTCTTAGTTCTACCATAGCAATCATGAGAATGTTGCTGGTGCCAGTTTTGAAAGGAGAGAAGAGGGAGCTCTCCAACTGCATTGGAGGCTCATCTGGGTACTCAGAGGAAAAGGAACATGGGTGGCAGTTGGATGGCATTATGTGGGGGCAGGGGTCAGAAAGTGGAATAGCATGCCTTAGGAAACTTATCAGAGCCATGTGTGGTGGTATGTGTCCATCACCCCAGCTTTCCCTGTGGCAGAGACAGAGTGATGGGAGTTCAAAGTCATCCTGGACCATGAAGGAAGTTGAAGGCCAGCTTGAACTGCATAAAAAGACCCTGTCTCAAAAATTCAAAAATTGAAAGGATTTTAAAAAGAAAAGGAAGGAAGAGGGGGAGGGCAGGAGGGAGGGGAGGCTGAAAGAAGGAAGAAAACCATTTGGTTCTTTAAAGTCTTTCAAAGTGATGACTGAGCTCTGAGGGTGGGATTTTAGTCAGGTGATGAGCTATCTTTTGTCTCTACCCATCCCCCCCCCAAATATAAAATAGAATAAAATTTCCTCATGGGGAGAGAGGTGTATCTGTTTAGAAACTCATTCCTCTTTGCTAACCTTCCTGTGTGAAGACTGGGGGTCAGTTAGCAATACTAAGGTGAGGCCCAGCTTATGAAAGAAAGTGAATGTCTCGGTCTGTTTAAAAGGAAACTCACGTTGAAATCTCTTCTGCCTGAGAACTTGAAATTGTTTTTTCCACTTGATTCATGGCCAATTGAGCACGTGCAATAATGTATCCTTTCTTTTCCTTTCCTGGACTATGTTTAAATGAGGTCTCTGAAAGAATAAATGATAATGATAATTTTCTTTAACTTTCCATTCAGGGCTCGATGGAGTCCTGCCTTACAGTTTTGCTTGTGGTAAAGGAACGGCGTGAATTCTCAAGTTGTGAGTTGCCCATTGCCCGTGTGTGGTGGGAAAGACTGCTTCAGGCTCCGTCACTCAAAGCCACTAAGATCCATCGCTTCCTATTGTGTGGTAGCGGGTTAACATTAACGGTTTGTGATCAGTGATTTTTCTAAAAGAAGTAACATCTGCATTTTAAACGTGAATTTTAAGCAGAAAGACCTAGATGTATGAGGCAAGCCCTCAGAAGCCGGCTAACTGTGTTTTATGCCATTAATTACCGCTGCTTATCAAAGTGCCGTCTCCAAGCTAATTGCTGAGTCCCAGGGGGTCTCACTAAGATGAGCTATGGCCAAGAATAAACAATAAAACCCAAAATCAGCAGAGGTGGCTGGTTTAACGCGTCAGAGAGCTACCGAATGGCTGCAGTCATCTCCACGTCAAGTTAGGCGAGGCAGAAACTGGTCATAGATGAATCATTGATTTGAGGGCAGTTCCTACCAGGATGAAAGAAACTGGCTTGTTTCTGCCTAAGGTCATAGCTAATCCCAGTACTCCCAGATCCCACCTTCAGCTTGCTATGGGCAAAATTAAGCAGGAAAGTTAGCAATTCGGAGTTTTAGAGAATAATTTCTTTCAGGTGGGACAGGGCAGAAACAGAGCTACCTGTCTTCTGTCTTCTTCATGCACCAACCTTTCCTAGGCCAGGATGAACTCTTGGTACCTCTAGCTGCCAGTGCTAGCAGACAGATTTCTTGTCACTACTGAACTTTCAATCTGCTGCCCTCCTATTACAGCCATTGTTTGACCTTCGGTTCTATTGTCTCCTGACTTTTTTTTTTTCATTTATGCTTTTAAACTCACACATAAAGAACTGAGCATATGAGTCTGTTGGTGGAGTGCCGAGTCTTGCGTGTTTTAAGTCTCAGACCCTGGGACAAATGGGACAAATGACTGAGGTGCCTATTGAACATATCAAAGTGATCCTGGACTCCTGGTCCTCCCAGCCTTCTAGCCTCCTAGCTCCTCAGACCTAGCTGTTACTGGGTCCCCCTGGTTTGCATACCTGTCCCCTACCCTGAACTCCAGGGAACTGGGCTGCTCTTCTCTATATAATCCACCCCTTTTGTGCCTTTGGTCTCCTGGCTGCTGCACCTGGTTCCCCTCTGCTCCCTCTTTCTCCCCCTCCCCCTCCCCCTAGATGGCTCAGCTCAGTCTGGCCATGTCCACTCTGGATTCTCCCAGATGCCCTAGCCTCTGGCTATGCTTGCCCGCATATCCACAATAAACTTTCATCTCCGCCATACCCAGAACAGTCATGTCCTTTCCTTTCCTTTTTCTTCCTTTTCTTTTTCTTCCTTTCCATTCAGGGTTCCTAGTCACTCAACACTGCAATAAACCAAACACGGTGGCACACACCTCTAATACTAGAACTTGGGAGCCAGAGGCAAGAAGATCCAAAGTTCAAGGTCACCTCCTATCTCCAAAATGTAGTGAGTAGAAGCTTAGCCCTAGCCTGAGCTACATGAGGCTCTGTGTCTGAGCCACATCAGCAGCAACCACTAAATAAATTCATATATAGGAATGTCACTTAGTGACTAGGAAGGCTGTGATGGCTTGTACATAAATACTCTGGCCGGGTATGTCTAGCTCTTCAGTCATGTCTTCTTGGTGACACCCACCCACCCTGCATGCCTGGCTTTCCCCAGATCAACAGACTTTTCCCTGTAAAGTTTCTTGTGTCTGACCCGGAAGCTCTCTCCAATTGATAACCGCTCGCAAATGAAAAAACTGACTGACTCTCTCCAACGGAGTCTCCCCGAGAAGGCGAACCTTCCTTTATGGTTCAGTTTCGGTTTTTTTTTTTAAGTTAATAAAAAGATTTTTATCAGAAAATTTGTGTTAAATTTATTTTTCTTTCTGTATTAGGTATTTATTAGATTTAGCGTTGGCTAACAAAGACAAATTCACTTCTCCTACAGTGTCATCTCCGGATAGCAGAAGACTCAGTTCTTTTCTATCCCTGCTGCTTGCTCTTATTTTAATAAAATGATTCCCTTCTGTCGGACATGTATGTTTTTAAAGGACAGCGGCTTCTTTTTTTTTTTCCTAATTTAAGGGCAGGCTCCATACCCAGCAATAGGCGGCCAACACAGTTCTTTATCTCCTAATAGTTGGTCAGAGCATTTTTTCTAAATCCTTCATATATGTTATGGGATTCCTATTTGTGCAAATGTGCTGTCTCTGTATCTCTTTGTTGCTTGTGCTTTCTTTTTTGTTTATTTGCTTTGTCCTCTTCCAGTTTTTTAAAATCTTATTATTTATTTGTTATTCTTTTAAAAGTATATTTTATATTTATAAAATAATTTTTATTTATTATTTTGCTCTTTAGATACCTGGTTGTTTTCTAAGCAGAGACAGACAGAGAGGCTATGGATTCAGATGGGAGAGAAAGAAGGGGATCTCAGAGGAGCTGGGGAACGGCGAGGTCATGGTCAGAATATATTGTATAAAAAGTCTATTTTCAATAAAAGGAAAAAAAGGGAGGTTTTTTTTTTATGCGTTAGTTGGACCATAAGATCAATATTTTTCTTGGCCTTGGTACATTTATATAACACAATGATTTTTCATTCTACCCACGGTATTACAGATGAAAAAAAATCTTGTTTTCTGGGTCCAGCAAGCTAGCTCCGTGGGTAAAGGTGCTTGCCAGCACGCCTGTTAATCTGAGCTCTGTCTCCAGGACACTCGTGGTGGGAGGAGAGAATTGACTTTTACAACCTGCGTCTGATCTTTTTCATGCAGCCTGTGTCATGGGTGCAAGTTTATACAAACACACACACACACATACACAGACACACACACACACACATGCACAACAAAATAGAAAGAATTAAAACGTGATAAAATGATGTTTAAAATAAAGAATGAAAAATTCCTTTACTGTGCATCTCCTCATGGTAACACTGGGTCATTTTATGCCCCTGCTAATGTGTTCTGCTTCCTTTGGGGATTTATTTATTTATTTATTTATTTATTTGTGTGTGTGTGTGTGTGTGTGTACTGCATTTGTGTGATACATGTTTATGGACATAGGGCTTGGGTGTGCATGCTCAAACTGATGTCTTTGTGCTTACAAGGTAAGCTCTCTTACCCACTGAGCCACCTCCCTGCTCCTCATTTGGAAGTTTAAACATGATGTTGAGTTCCTAAATCGATTGGAAAAAAATATTTCCCAAGGGATTCCTTCTTTCTGTAACTGGTGGGTGGGAAAGGCGATCATCTTTCAGGTTCAGGATTCCGTTCCCTCCTTCCACATGTGGTTCACAGGGATCAGGTAGTCAGACTTGGTGGCAAGCCCCTCTGCCTACAGAGCCTCCCCACCAGCCCTAATAAAAGACCTCTCCTCCACTTCCTTCACTGAGGTCTATGGATTGCAGAGAATCCGAGCCCCAAGAACACTGCTTCCCCAGAGCAAGTCCTGTCAGATGCTGATGACCTTCCGAGTGGCAAAGGACTATGAGAACTGGCCAGATACCCTTGCCATGGAATAGGGCCCCAAACAGACAAAGGTCTTCCCTGGAAGTCAATAGCTGGAGAATTCCCCACCCCAAGCCAAACTTCCTACAGAGAGAGAGAGAGAGAGAGAGAGAGAGAGAGAGAGAGAGAGAGAGGGAGCAGCAGCAGCTGAGGTTTGTGGCCACTGGATGATGGTCATGTTGAATTTCTAGATTCACCTTTGAAGGCATCAAGCCCTGCCCTGGACCTGCTCCTTGGCACGTGAGAGTGTAAAATGGGGTGTGATGGAATGGAAGCCATTCTCCCATTTGGCCTCGTGGAAATGAGTCCATCTCCTGATATCCCCATTGTTCCCTGCTTCTCAGATGAGGAGGCTGCCTCATCATGGACTGAGTGCTCCCTTCTCAGGTTAGCTGAGAACACAAGGGCGGAGCTGCCCACACTGATAAAAAACGAAGCACTTCAAAGGATGGCCTTTCAGTGGGAATGTGGAACAGCCTGTGTGTGCTCTTGAGGTGCATGCTGAACCCCTATGTGGATCCCTGAGCTTTGTCCAAGGCAGGTCCGGTTTATGCACCTGGCAAATAGGAACGGTGAAAGCTCAGGGTCCTCTCTAAGACCTCATCTAGACGTGGATATTACAGGTAGAGCCCAGTGAGGTTGATAGCACAAGTATTCCTTTAGGATTCTGATGTCAGAGAAAGGAACTCGTCGCCTCTGAAGCTGTCAGATCTGCCTTAATTATGATTAATAACATACACATACTTCAGAAGGCTTTTTTCTCCCCTCTCTCTTTCTCTCGTGCTGACTTTCTTAAAATGTCCCTTTGCTAAATATGAACTCAGGAATCAGTGCAGCCACAGCTGTAGGAAGAGACTGGGGTGGTGTCTCTGTGTGCAGTGGAGCTTAAAACATTTGTGCTTGGCTAGGTTCGCAGCTGCAGTCTAGTTCCGACATGCTGTGTAGAGCACGCTGGTCCCTATACTGTATATTTTGTGTAGTCTTTATTTTCCCTTTTCTTTCCTTGTTCCTTCCCTCTCCCTTTCTTTTTCTACATTCTTTCTCACTTTCTTTATCTGTTTTCTTTTCTGGAACAGGGTCTACATGCTGTCCCCCAGGCTGGCTTACACTATGTAGCCTGTACTAGCCTCAGACCCACAGCAATCCTCCTGCCTCATCCTCCCAACTATTGAAATCATAGGCATAAAGTACACACTCGGCCTCTTTTTTATAAAATTTATATTTCCTCAGTGTGGAAAGAATGTTTGGGGTACATGAGTTTTAATGTGGTCAGAAATGAGCTCGCTGGTCTTAAAGAAAATCAGTACATGCTTCTCTCATTGTCCCCACAGGAGAATGGCTACCATGAGCTTCTGAGGTGAAAAGCTGTGTTTTCCGTAGAGGAAGAAACAAATGGAGATAAGTATGGTTTCTCTGTAGGAGTGAGAAGACTTGGAGAAGCAGTAAACTGACTAAACTGGGACGCCAGAGCTGCCCCAGCAGCTGCAGTCTAGTCTGTAAACCTGGTGTCTCTATGTGCTTTCCCTTGCTATAATTAAAACACCATGACCAAAGCAACCTGTGGAGGAAAAGGGTTACTTGGCTTACATGTCCCAGGCATAGCCTGTCATTGAGGGAAGTCGGGACACAAACTCAAAGCAGGAAATGAAGCAAAGACCATGGAGGAACTCTTGCTTACTGACTTGCCCTGCATGGCTTGCTCAGCTACCTTTTGGTAAAGACTTTGGGAGCCCAGGGGTGGCACCAGCTGCACCCTCCCACCTCAATCGTTAGTCAAGAGAATGCCCCCTAGACTTGCTACAGGCTAATCTGATGGAGGCATTTTCTTAGCTGAGATTCTTTCTCCTAGACTCGAGCTTGTATCAGACTGACAAAAATCCAACCAGCAGACCTGACATGATTCATCCTCCCTCCCTCCCTGCTGTCTCTCCCCACCCCTTTATCTCTCACTGCACACTCTCTTCCTCACACACAAACATCGCCTCACCCATACACACTCACACACTCACACATAAGACAACAAGTGCTTTTTGTGAGTGTTCTATGTAACAACACAGATTCAGCTCTGTGTCATTGACACAGAAAGGGACATTCAGAGTGGACATTGGAGATTGTTGTCAAGAGGCAGCGTGTTAATGTGGACAAGCCTAGCTTTTCCTTCTTGCAACATAGACTTATCCTTTGCTTACTCTTGTTAGCGCTCCCTGAGTGCTTACACTGGCCCCCGCCCTTCACTCACTGTTGCTAGTTATTCTGGGGCAGATATGCACCTGACCTCATTCTGTTGTTTAGGTAAAGTTAACAGGCCTTGGAATTCAGGGAGTCAATGGCTCCTTCTTGGGCTTTAATTAGACAGCTTAAGCTCTGATTGGCCGCTATGAAGCCAATCAGTCAGCAAGCGCACTCATTGGCTTTCTGGGAATCGTGGGTGCAATCTTCTCAGTAGTAGCAGACACTCGCAGAATTACTCATACAGCTTGGACCAGCGCACTAGGTAGGGCTGGGGTGATGGGCATGTCTACAGACTTCTGAATGTGTGTGGTAGGCTTTTTCTGTGTGCAGTGTAAGAAAAGTAGATTGCCCTTGTGCTGCAGACAGAAATATATTTGAATTACATGCACTTGCTAGTCAAGATGGATACAGGTCGTGTCAACTAAAACAAAAGTTGCCTTGCAGAAGGAAGCAGGGGTGCACAGAACACACAGGAACAACAATATGGCTGCCGTGAGACCAACCCTCCTGGAAATGTGGGTGCCAGGTCAATTCTAAACCTGTTCGGCTGTAAGATCCCTAAGGAAAGAATGGGATCTCATTCACTCTTGCATCAAGAGATCCGGGTCTTGTGTGCCATATTTACTGAACAAATAAATAAAACACTTCTTCTAACGGAGGACCAACATTGCTCAAAGCATATATTTACCCAGAACTTAATATTTATCATATGAATATTCATTTCCCCTATTCTCTAACTTTCACCCTTTTTAACTTAGTTTTTGTGTAGCAGGTAGGGGCAGGCATGGGCATATGTATACATACATGGTTGCATGTGGGAATCAGAAGGCAGCCTTGGGTTGTCTTGGGTGCCTTCTACCTTTTGTTTGAGGGAAGGTCTCTCCTTGGCCTGAATCTTTGCCATGCAGGCCAAGCTAGTCAGCCTTTGAGTTTTCAGGGGTCCACACCCCATCTTGCTATTGCTAGAATTCCAGTGATGTGCTTGGCTTTTCATTTGGGCTCTGAGGATCTGAACTCAAGTCTTCACACTTGCAAGACAAGGAAGGGCATTAGCCGCTGAACCATCTCCCCAGCCCATAATCTTCATTCTTAACTAGGCAAACCCAACCCGCTGGGAACATATCTAACATGTATAGCATTATACAGCACACAGATAGTCTTAGGGGAACCACCTTGGAGATTTGGTTGTATAAATTTTGGAATGTGCTTAATAATAACAACAACAACAACAGACATGGTTGGAGAGCTGGCTCACAAATTAAGTGCAGTGGGCACGGGTTTCTTCTCAGCATTTGTGGAATATATGAATGTGAGGGCTTTTTTTTTTTGTTATGCAGAGACTTCTTCCACGGCTACAAGCACAAGGCAGGTATCACCCCTTCCCAAAGAAGAGTACAGGTTAGAGGCAAAGGCAGACTAGAGTAAAACATGAAGGACCATCCAGCTTGAACCTAAATGATCAGTGTTTGCAGAGAAAACAGCACACTGCTTAGACTTGAAGGATGGGGGTACTCGATCTGCAGAGTGGAGACCCTCAGTGCCCCTTCTACTGTACCTTGACCTTTATAGTGGGCCAACCCAGCTGTTTGTGTAACTCAGGGTTTCTTCTGTTCTAGATAGGCACAAATTGCTATCACACTTGGAGCAGCTCACAAGCAATGTCTAAGGAGAATAACTAGAAAAAGACCCAGATTCCTGTCTCCTTTTCTCACAGATTCCCAGAGGCTGGACCATCAGCTGGGCAAACAAGCCGCTCAATGATCCCTGTGCCTGATCTTCCCTCTCCCTGACTCCTAGCCACTCCCTCTTCTGTGTTTGAAAATTACCTTAGAAATCCTCCGTTCGGTTCCCTTGTATAAGAATCTAACTTAAGACATCCTGGGTGTAGTGGGGGAAAAGAGCAAAAACATTCCAGACAAAGCAGCTGTTTTTAATAAACACCCAGAGTTGCTAAAGAATAAAGAGAAATTACTTGTGAGTTATTATGACATGTGTATTGGCACATAGTGCTGGTTGGGGTGAGAAGGTGCTACACGGTCTTGTTTGCTCCTTAGGAGGCTTGTCCTAGGAATAGTGGTGGCGGATTTGTATGAATGTGTCCACATTCATAGTTCCCTAAGAACACACACACACACAGTGAGAGAGAGAGGGGGGGGGAGAGGGGGAGGAGGAGGGGAGAGAGAGAGGATTTGCATAAGTGTTGAAATCTTATAATTTTGTGTACAGCCAGAGTAGCTTATGCTGGGAATTACATTCTTAATCTTATGCCCCTTTAGATTCATCTTCTCATCTGATGTACTAATTAGATGCTAAACATTAATTCAGGGGGAAAAAATCACAATTTAATTTGTGAAATCAAATGTTTAAAAATAGATTACTCAATATACAATAGCAGGTGCTTTGATGTGGTGTTTGAGAGCAAAGCCTCGAACAGCCTTTCAGGGGTGAAACAACCTTGTCTTGGCCCTGCCCTGCTGTCTGCTTGACTGGGCAGGAAAAACTGTGGGTGGCTTCCAAATGGGTTTTGGTCCCCACATTCTTGACCTGGTGCCTTTTTCAAAGGGGGGGTCTTCAAGAAAACCTGTGCTGTGCAAACTTTGAGAGCTCTCTCATGGGCTGGTATCTTCCCAGACGCAGACGATCTGAATATTTCCTGCATGCTAAGCAGACAATTGCCAGCCTCTTCCTCTAGGCGAGATAGTTATAAATGCCGTTTATGGTCCTGCTATGACAACTGTGAAGGACATGCCAAAGAATTTATCACAGGATTACCCATCCACCAGCAGAATACCTAATAAGATTCTAAATGACCCAAGATGATAATAAGATCTAGCTTGTAGCAATAAGGTATTAATAAACTGCTCTTTTCAATAAAGGAGACTCCCAGCATCATTACCCCGACATATTTGTTTTGCTTATATTTTGTGAACAAAGTAGGGCTGCTGGATTGAACAGTAAATTTATAAAAACCCATGATGTATGAAAAATACAACCCACATGAAGTGGAACCTGCAGATTCAAGTCAGGAGCACAGTGTTTGCCTGTGCCGTCCAAGGGCCTGGGTCCCAAAGCCATCGATTCTAATTTTTCCATGTCATTTGCCTTTGTATTTAAAATTTATATAAGAAAAATATATCGCCCGCTGTTGACCACAAGGCCATCATTCAAATGAAGAAATTTAGTAAAATCATAAACCGAGAGCGTTGTGGATAAAGAATGAATTGAGAATACAGAATTCAAAATGAGATCTGGGCTCTGGCTGGTGCCCCTGCTTTGAAAATAAAACCATTTAGTGTTGAGTTAATTAAAAATATGGACCCTGCTTGTTATCATTTAACTATTCCTAGCGAGGGCAAGTGGCTGAGACTCAAGACTGCCTAGGACTCATTTTTCAAACAGCATATTCTGAAAGGCTTAGCCCCTCCCTTATCTTATAGATGTGCCCACCTTGATTTCTGCATTGCTGTTCTACAGTGTCGGATGACACTATACATGGACAAGACCTCCCCCTCTAAGGACCTTCACTTCACTTCTAGATTGGCCTTATGCCTGGAAGTTGTTTTCCAGTGGGTTACATTCATCCTGGCATGGCTGGTGAGGCGGCTTAGTATGGGAATGTGCTGGCCCTACAAGCATGACCTGAGGGTGACCCACCAAAGGCCAATTGTGATGGATAACATCTGTAACCTCAGGACTCCTGCAGTGGGATGGGAGGTGGAGCCATAACATTCCCTGGGAAACACACAGGTTGGCAGTACAACAGAGACCCTACCTCGAGCTTGAAGGTGAGAGCCCATTCCTAATCAGTGGCCTATTTCTCCTCCCTCTCCCTCTCCCCCTCCCTCTCCCTCTCCTCCCTCTCCTCCCTCTCCTCCCTCTCCTCCCTCTCCTCCCTCTCCTCCCTCTCCTCCCTCTCCTCCCTGTCCCTCTCCCTGTCCCTCTCCCTGTCCCTCTCCCTGTCCCTCTCCCTGTCCCTCTCCCTGTCCCTCTCCCTCTCCTCCCTCTCCCTCTCCTTCTCCTCCCTCTCCTCCCTCTCCCTTTCCATCTCCCTCTCCCTCTCCTTCTCCCTCTCCTCCCTCTCCCTCTCCTCCCTCTCCTCCCTCTCCCCCCCTCTCCCTCTCCTCCCTCTCCTCCCTCTCCTCCCTCTCCCCCCTCTCCTCCCTCTCCCTCTCCCTCTCCTCCCTCTCCTCCCTCTCCCTCTCCCTCTCCTCCCTCTCTCTCTCCTCCCTCTCCCTCTCCCTCTTCTCCCTCTCCTCCCTCTCCCTCTCCTCCCTCTCCTCCCTCTCCCCCCTCTCCCTCTCCCTCTCCTCCCTCTCCCTCTCCTCCCTCTCCTCCCTCTCCCTCTCCTCCCTCTCCCTCTCCTCCCTCTCCTCCCTCTCCCTCTCCTCCCTCTCCCTCTCCCCTCCCCCTCCCCCTCTCCCTCTCCCCCAGCCACCCCCCCCTCACACACACACACACACACACACACACACACACACACACTCAAGCTGTGGAGTGCACATTCCCACACTGACAGGATAATTTAAAAACCAAAATGTTTATCACAGCAAATTTCAGAACTGGAACTAGCAGCTGTTTCCAAATTGAGGCATGCTTTACAAAGACTGAGAGTCACAGTTATTAAGTGTGTGGCGTTGGTACAAGGAAGTTCTGTGTAACCAGCCCTCGAAGCAACTTGTACATTTTCATCTTCTAAGCTGTTGTCTGGACTTGCTCTGGTGTGAAGCCCGGTTCTCTAGGACTAGTCTCCAACCTTCATGTGTCTGTTGTTGCATCTACTTCTTAAACTTTAGATAAATGGAAAAGTATATTGGGTTTACTTTTTAAAAAAAATCTTATTTATTCAGTTTCATCCATGTGAACAATGTATATTGATCTTACCTAACCCCCAGCCCTTTATCCCACTCCTACTGGGCATCTCTCCACCTTTTCAAAATTCCCCCCACCCCAATTGTTTTCAGTAGCTCACCGAATTAAATTGATGGTTCCGGCTGGACTGTTGACTGCTTCTGATGATGTATCTTGTGTAGCTCTAGTGTAGGAAACCGTAACTGCAGCAAGCTCATGGGCGCCATACACACTGACCTCTGGCTTTTACATCCTCTTACCCTCTCTTCTGAGAAGTTCCCTATATAAGTGATTTTGTGAGGACCTTTTCATTTATCTTAAATAAGTGCTCAGGAGTGAGCTTACCGGGTCGTAGGGCAGGTGTTTAAGAAACTTCCAGATGATTCTACAAGCACTGTGAGTTCAGAAGCTCTGCATTCTTTGTCAACACTTAGTGGAGCACATTCCTTCAAATTTGGGTGTTCTGGTAGGTTGGAGCAAGTGGCCCTTATTGGTTTCAAGTATCAACAATATTTTAAAAACTATCAAAGCAGCCAAGTTGGTAGATGGCTGGCTGCTTTGATTTGTGCTGAGCTTTGAATGACCATCCACAGCTTTCCTTTTGCGAGAAGTCCGAGGGTTCAGCACTGGCAGGAAGACATTTTAAGGGCTGTGCGTTTCAGACCCCCAAGTCACCTTCAGGAGGCTTGGCCCACTTTCCCTCCCTCCCCCAACTCCGGTTCCTTTGCTTAGTCGTAACTCTCCAGAAAGAAGATGCCATCTCTCTAGTTAAGCATTCCTGGTTGGTCTTAAAGCCACACCATTGGATCACAAAACCAAAGTGGAAATGGTCCTCGCCTACACCCTATGGTAGTTCATGTACAAGCGAAGACATGCAAGGTCCTGCAGCTGCCGTTCTGGAGAGAGACTGAGTGCTATCTGCCTGCTCTGTGGCCACCAGTTGAGATTCAAGCCTGGATGGTGTATGCCAAGCCTTCTCAGCAAGTTCAGTTTGAGACACAAACTTTTAAAAGCTAGAAATAGTAAAATTGATTCCCCCTGTAGATGATAATATTCAATTAAAGAGGACCTCTGATGATGAAATCAGACTTGAGGTTGTTTTTAATGTGAAGTTACAAACTTTAATCTGTGAGATACACACACACACACACACACACACACACACACATACACACACACACACATTCATGTGCTATCACTGTACCTGAGACCTGCCTGCCTTCTTTCAGTGGTAGGTGGCCATGTGGCTGTTCCATTGAGTTCTAGGGTGGGGGATGGGTGCCCATGGTTCTCCAGGGCATCATTATTAATCTCCAAGGTGTTCTTTGTGCAGTGTGCTAGCAAGACCAGGAAGGCAATGGCTAAGTGTCCCACTGTCTCCTGAGAAAAGTGGCTGAAAATTGTTCCTTAGATACACATTGCCCTTGCTGTGTGGTCTGACCGTCAGCCTGGAAATGGCTACCCGCCACAGAGACTCTTAGCAGTGGGCTTAAGCATAATACAAATGGTAATGGTGGGAATGACATTAATAACAGACACTTACGCAATCATCAACTCTGTGGCCTATATTTAAAGCTTTTGTTTGGAAAATGACCCACGGTTCAGAAAGCTTTTCAACTCCAGGTCACATTAGGTTGCTGGAATCTGCCACTAGGGGGCAGCATTGCCGCTATCGTCTTATGGGAATCATAGCAAGTTCTATTTACCAGTCTTAATCTTTTTAGGTAGATTTCTCCCTTCATTTAGGATGAATATAAGTTATCTTACACAGTAAGTTAATAATTTAAGAAATGAATCTGGCCTCTCATAAATACTGCAGAGGAAGGACAGTGACATAGTTTTCTTTTTCTGTTTTTCTCAATCCATTATTTTATGTCTTCATTAATTATTCCATTTGTAATAGTTGTGCTTGCTAAAAGGGAAGTCTCCACTAACAGTAATGAATTATTAGCACATGATTTCTAAGCTGTGGACTTGCCCAGAGCACTTAGCTTCCCACCCATTTAGCTGAATGTCAGTATTTTTCTGGGAGGGGTCATACATCTCATCTTCTGTTCGGTTTGGCAGAAGACAGACAGCTGTGGACCTTACACTTTGTTTGTAGAGACAAAGGATGCACCTTGGTTAAACTTGCCCACCTAAAACAGGAGTGCTTAGACCCTCCTGGCATTCTGACAAGTTTATCAATTCCTTACATGATTTGCTTAAGGGTTTTACTTTGTGCAGGGTGAGGAAATGTGCTTTGGTTCATCCGATCTCTGATTACCGTGCCGCTGTCTCCGATGACCCACTTCTTTTCCTTGTTATAAACCAATGACCCTTCTTAACTCCTCCAAAGAGCTTTCCCCCAACAGCCTTAATACTTTTTAAATTAAATTAAATTTTGAGACAAGGTTTCACTACGTGCCTCTGGGTAGCCTGAAACTGTATGTATACCAGGCTGGTCTTGAACTCACAGAGATCTGCCTGCCTCTGGCTCCTGAGTGCTGGAAATAAAGGTCACCACAGCCAGCACCACCCACTCTAGGTTAGTACTTTTAAGCTGTTTTTAAATTTCTATTTGACAGACCTTTTTCCATCCTATCATCTTAATTGTGTGTGGTATTGTATTTCAATACTTGATTCTTCTGAGGGGCACATAACTAAATTACTAAAACCTTCAGAATATTTGTCTTTAGTTGACTACTTTAGTTCAATTAAATTCTATGACTTAAAATGTGATTTTTTTTTTTTTGAGACAAGGTCTGTGAAGTCCTGGCTGTCCTAGAACTCATTATGTAGCCAAACTGGCCTCAGACTCACAAAGATCTGCCTGATTCTGTCTCCCCAGTGCTGGAATTAAAGATGCTGCCACCATGCCTGGCTCATCACTTCTTGCCAGCCACCATCCTGTTTTGGCTTCATTCCAAGGAGCTGCTTGCTTTAATCCCTGACCCTTCTCCCTGCTTACAGTAAAGTGAGGCACTCTATCACTTATCTCTGAAAGATCATTACATTTTAGTATTGAATCTCTAAGTCAAAATGTCATCTTACCAGAGCTGGAGAGATAGCTCAGGGTTAAGAGCAGTGGCTGTTCTTCCAGAGGGCCCATGCTCACTTGGGAGCTCGCAGCCATTGGTGACATCAGCTCCCTCCACAGGCAATGGCGCACACCCAGTGCACATGCAGACAAACAGGCACACTCATACAACCTAACATACATTTGTCTAGGTTCTCCAACGTCACAAATGGCACAATGTCATGACTGATTTTCATGACTGATATCGTCTGCTCAAAATGCCACATTTTTTTCTACAGCATGCGTTATGGGTCAAGTTGTATCTTTCAAAAGAAGACATAATGAAGACCTAACTCTCAGTCCCTCAGAATGTGGCCTCATTTGGAAATAGGGTCTTCATTAAGGTAATCAAATTAAAATGAGGTTGTTGACATGGGCCTTCACCCACTGAGACTGCTGTCCTTATCACCAAGAGAAGCTTAAACATAGACATGCAGTAGGAGGGCCACGGGCAGTGCCACCCTGCCAATACCTCAATTTCAGACTAGTTACCTCTAGAGCTAGACGGAACCTATATTTCTGTGGTTTTAAGATTCCCTGCTTGTGGTACTTTGTTATAGCAACTTGGATCATTTGCTTAGTTTTCCACTTCGATTACGTTTTTCCAGAATTTTCCAGAAGCAGGGTTGCCCTCAGAGGCCAGAAGGGGTATCGGATCCTCCTAGGGCTGTGAGTCAGCTGTCACTGGTGCTGCGAACTAAACCTGGATGCTTTGAAAGAACAGCGGGCACTCTTAGATGTAGAGTTGTCTTTTCAGACTTAGACTCGCACACCTCCACTGCCTGCTTCAGACCTTTCTACTATCTTCTGTTCCTAGCCTCTATTTTTTTTAAAAAAGATGTATTTATTTTTATGTGCATTGGTATTTTGCCTGTGTAAGGGTGCCAGATCTGGAACTGGAGTTACAGAGAGTTGTGAGCTGCTATGTGGATGTTGGGAATTGAACCGGGATCCTCTGGAAGAGCACGACCCAAGCAAGTTTGGGGCTGGATTTCCTGTAGCATATTTTTTTACCACCTGGAGCTGGAGAAAGCTGAAGTTACTATGGTTTCCTGTCTTTGGCAGTATTTTATGGCTATGAAGAAAAAACGTGACCAAGCAACTCTTATGAAAGAAATCATTTAATTGGAGCTGGCTTACAGTTTTGGAGGTTTAGTCCGTTATCATCATAGCAGGGATCATGGCAGCACACAGACGGGCGAGCTGCTGGGGAAGAGTTGAGAGTTCTGACACACCTCCTCCAAGAAGGCCACACCCCTTAATCCTTTTAAATAGTGCCACTCTCAGGGACCAAGCATTCAGATCTATGAGCTTATGGGGGCCATTCTCCTTCAAACCGCCATACCTCCCTTCCGTGTATCTCCTAGAATCTTGACTTCCTGTTAGTGGGCAACTTCCCCTAGCAGGCCCTGCTTCATCTTCTTTGGCCCAGCCTTTTGCCATTAGAATCTCTATTTTCCCACCTTGTTCATTGGACAAGATGGAGGCCATAGCAGTGTACATTGCTTCATTTCTAGCACCTGGGGCTGGGGAAACACTTTTCTTTGTTATTTCTTACAAGGTTGGCTGCGTCTCAGAAAAGTTTGAGTAGTTCCCTCTGTTTTGGTGCCATTTAAGAAGCGGCTTGGGTTGCCTTATTTCTCTGAGACAGTTAGCTAGGACTAGTAGCCAATAAAGATTGTGGAGGATGACAGGGACCATAAGGAGGGACGTGTTCACTATGAATTAGTAACAGCTGTGGAACACTGGAGACTGAGGTAGACTTTAGAGAAAGAGGTTCAAACATTTACAGTACTTTACATGTTTAGAGCCCTGTGGAAGGATAAGGCCTTGCATCCAATGCCTGGCATGGTCACATGCACGCCTCACTTTTATTCTCTGCAAATGATCTTCACCTTTCCTTCCCACTCCTCCCTCTGTGCCTATTTCTTTGTAGAAGCAAAACTCTGCTCTGTGAACCACAGGAGGCCAGGTGTCTGCAGGAAGCGCACATGGCTTCAAACCATGTCCACTCGGCCTTCCCCCTCCAGGCAGTGGACTGTTGTGAAGAAAAGATCAGAGACGTTCCCAGGGAGCTCCAAACCGTGGCTAATGGAGGGAACAGGCTTGACTCACGATAGTGGCTTTTAATTTTTAATTGTATCAACCATGATTTCATTGTCTGAACCGCTCAGAGAGGAAGTCTCTTGTTCCATGTTGGAAATGCCCTCGATACCCACCAAAGAACTAGACACCTTTTCTCAAGTCCTGGGAGCCAGTTACAGGATTAAACAAAAAGCTAGGACTGGACATGCTTTAAAGTAAAAATATTGCTGGACAAAAAGGCCACTCTCACCCCAAAGGGAGTAAAACAATATATTCTGGAGTCAAATATGAGTAGCCGTAATAAGGGAACACACAGATTTAGGCTACTCCTAATACCATGCTTCAGTATGGTAATGGTTCATGAAGTCTGTATTGTCATGGTATGAGGAAACGATCAACCAAAGTTTTTAAAATTTTTATTACACTTATTTTTGTTTGTTTGTTTGTTTGTTTGGGGGGCACAAGGGAGTACTGAACATTGAACTCAGGCTGTCAGGTTTGGTGGCTGGCACCTTCATCTGCTAAGCTGTCACACTGATCCTTAAAGTACTTTAAAACTATATTGGTGGAAACATCTGGGAGGGAGGGAGGGAGGCCAAGTGGGAAGTCTCTGCTCTAGGGCTCAGCTGCTAGCTGCTGCCATTCTCAGCCTTGGCGTTGGTGGAAGCTGAGAGGTCTATGCATCCATTCCAAAAAAGGAGATTACCCCAGTGGGCATGAGAATGGATGCAGGGCCTCACTCAGAGGTAGGCGAGGAATGGTAAATAATGGGGCTAAACAAAGCTGTAGACAACCCAGCTCCAGACGTGCTGCAGGCCAGTTCTACAGAACCACAGAAGACGTAGTCAGTCTTGTAGAATCATTACACAGGTGTGACCATTTTCCTTCTCTGGTTATCCATTTATAATATGTCATATTCAATAGACAGAACAATGTGCTGGGTCAGAGCACAGATTCCAGAGCCATACTGTGTTTGGGGTTCTAGCTCAATCATTCTTCACTCTTGGCAGAGTGTGTTTCCTATCTTTCTTATGGGGAATAACCACAGGTGGACTTGTTGTCCACGGCACTGAGTGCGATGGAAGTGCATCGGCCACTTAAGCCCCTAGAGAGTAATGTGCTCTGCTATAGCTCCTGACACCATATATGAACATTGGTTTAGGTTCAGAAACCCCAAAGAAAGTCTACAGTAAGATCAGAGTGTTTGAGAACTATGTAAGATTATATCCCAAATTACGTGTGTGTGTGTGTGTGTGTGTGTGTGTGTGTGTGTGTAACAATATTTGTTTAAATTAAGATTCTTTTGGAATTTAGTGCAGTCCAAATAGGTCTCAGAGCGAACTGGCATTGGTCCCTGGCTGTAACTCAACCATATTAAAGTGACACTGACTCTTCTATATTTGTAGGAAAGAGACAGTGGCCACTAAGAAAGTCCAGAAAGTCACATGATAATTTCTACTGAAGGGCATTAATGCCATTCTTCTGCTCTGGGTGATGTCATTGCCAGGTGAGCCTACCTGACTTTTAAGACGACCTGTGGAAGGACTAGGGACTCAGCTTCTATAGGAGAGTGTAGACTCGCTCCTTCCCAGGAGATCAGGAGGCCTTGGTGAAACCTGTGTGGATAAATGGCTGGGAATTCTCCAACCTGGCAGACTCAAAGAATCATGACACTTTCCCTCTCTCCTTCCTGGCTTGCCCTAGTCTGGGCACCTGGGGGAATTTGGGAGGACTGTGAATGTGTAAACTTTAACTTCATTCTGTGTCATCTGCGTCCCAATGCCATTGACAGGGAAGACTGTGTCCTTGTCCTCTCACCTTTCACCTCCTCACATACGTAAACATGTTTATGCAACCCTCGGTCCACAGCATTCAAACTCAAAGCTGTTTGGGGTTCTCCCTTTTCTTAGTCAGGAAATCCTAGCCATCTCCTGGGCAGACAGGAGGTAGGAACCTGAAGAAAGCCTAATGAGTTCTCCTGTGATTCCCAGGGAGGACTGAGACTCATTAAGTCTCATTTCCTATGCAAGTCGACCCAGGGAGAAGAAAATAGCCACAGTGAAAGCCTGAGAGAACTTACTGCCTTCAGATTTCTGAGAGTTTGTAAGTGCAGCGACGTGGTAACCAGGACAAACAACGGAGGCTTCTAATTAGATTCT
Organism: Mus caroli; assembly: GCF_978045245.1. Classification (NCBI taxonomy): domain Eukaryota; kingdom Metazoa; phylum Chordata; class Mammalia; order Rodentia; family Muridae; genus Mus; species Mus caroli. Next base: position 68,314,290 of record NW_028227266.1, read on the forward strand.
CTGAAATATTGAATTAGGCACTGTATTCATGTTTTGTTATTTTCTGTAAGGAACTGACCCCATACCAGGGAGGATCCATACACCAAATGAGGCTGTCTTTTAAAGGTTAGATTCAATTCCTACCATACACCTCCAGTCTTGTGTCCAAAACTCATGCTTCAATTATAATCATGGTTAGAATAATCACCTGAAGTTATGGTATAAGTCTCAATGTCCATGGACAGGATGCTGAGAGACCAAATTTTCGGGTTCAAACTCAATCTTAGAGAACCTGACCTAAGCTTGAACTCAGGTAAACTTGCATCAGTTTCCAACAAAACCCAAGCCTAGCTCCAGATTCTAGGTTAGCCTCAACAAAACCTATATCTCCAGGTTAATCTCTCCCCCAAAATCCACCTTTTCCAGGTTAATCCCCAATAAGCCCGCCCCCTGCCTAACAGTCACCAATACAGAGGGAAACAGAAGTTAAGTTTATGATTTGACTCCCAGCAACAGTCACTTATGCTAAAGGCCATAGTAGCTCTCCAATTAGATGCTTGCCAGGCTAAAAACACTTATCTGCCCCCCACCCACCCACTTGCTGCTTTCAATAAGACCTTGCCCCGATGTATGTTTGAGGCTCCTCTCTATCAAAACTGCCCTACATGTCAGCAGTGGGCTGAGCCCCAGCTAGCTTGACTAAAGGCCCTGGTGAGATTGCATTGGATTGGCTCCTGTCTGGTCTTTTGGGGTTCATTAGTACTTTCTTGGCACCACAAATGCCTCATGGAAAAGGTACCCCAGACAGACTTGTCATGGCCATGGAGTGTGTGTGCTGGTGAAAAACATCGGGGTGAGGGAGGCTAATTCAAATCTCAAATTATGTTTGTGTTAAATCTAGTGGGCAGGCTACCCCAAAGGCAAGGGATGGGAATCTTAGTTTACAACAGGAAAGGTAAGCGAGGGGCACTGGTATATTTTCTTAATTTAAAAAGTGTACATTAAGACAAACACTTCTAGCTAGACGTGGTAGCATAGGCCCTCAATCCCAACACTTTGGATACTGAGGTAGGAGGACCAGAAGTTTAAAGCCAACCTAGGTTACATAGCAAACCTTGTCTTATAATTCAATTTTTAAAAAATTCTTTTAAGAGACATTTTTTTGTTTTAATTTTATGTCTATGGATTCTTTGCCTACATGTTATTTTTGTCGGTGCACCACTCGCGTGCCTGGTACATGAGGAGATCAGGAAAAGGCATCACATCCCCTGGAGCTGGAGTTACAGATAGGTGGGAGTCACCACATGGGTGCTGGGAACCAAACACGGGTCCTCTGGAAGAGTAGCCAGTCTCTTAACAACTGGCCATCTCACCAGCCCCAATTTCAGTGTTTTAAATTAATCAGTAAGTTAATTAACTATAGATGTGATGTAATATACCCCAGGCTAGCTTCATATTTACTGTGTAGATCAGAATTACCTTAAACTTCTGATCCTGAGTACTGGGAATGCAGACATGCATTTCCATGCCTGATTTATGTGTTCTGGGAATCCAACTCATGGCTGAGAGCATGCTAGACAGGCGTTTTGCCAACTGAGCTGCAGCCCCAGTCCCTGGATGTCTTTAATATTTATAAAAATCATGCTTAAGATACTCAATATAGTATCTTACGTTCTCTCTAAATAGATGCTACTGAATCTGTAATTAACATGTCTCAGAATGTAGGAAACCCTGTTTGCTTCTTCCAGATCAGGTCTTTCCTCAAACTTGTTCACATTTTGGTTCATAAAGTTGCCATGGCTAGCTCTCTAATACTGGTGGGGAAGGGAAGAGACAGTGCTTTAAAACACATAAACTGTGGGCTCAAGCTGCAGAAAACTTAAACTTGATCCATGGCTGGGCTGGCCCAGAGCTGGGGCTAGCCCAGAAAGAAAGCAGGTGGGTGGGACTCCAAGGTCATGTCAGTGCAGATGAGAAGTTGGAGCTCTGGCCAAGGTCAAAGGTCAAGAGTGAGGTGGATCTCAGAGACAGAGACCAGAAAGAATACCAAGAATAAAACCTTCCAGCAGGGCAGGAGAGATTTCTCAGTGTGTAAGGCTGATGAACTGAGTTCCATGCTTCCAGCCCCCTCAAAAAGCCAGAGGCAGTAGTGTGCATCTGTAATTTCAACACTCCAATTTCAAGATGGGAGTGGAGACAGGAGAACCAGCTGCTTGCTCTGAAGATGCCGTGTGGTGGCAAGAAACAAGAGAGGTTGCTTCTAACAAGAAGAATCAACTCCTGAAAACTGTCCTGTGAGCGCACACATACACACTTCCATACCCATACACATTGTGTATGTGCAGCATTCACAATAAACACATGCATATATACACACTTGTATACACATACATACATTTGGAATTACACATGCACATACACACATGTGCACACACATGCACACAGGCTCACACACACAAACACACTTGCACACATATATACGCACAGGTGTACACAATTGGAGTTGAAAAGATCTGTTTGTTCTTTCACAGTGTGAGAACACAGCAACAAGAGACAAGGCACCATCCATGGAGCAGAGAGCAGCCCTCACCAAACACCAGATCCTTCCAGCACTTGGATCTTGGACTTCACAGACTCTACAAGGACAAGAAAGAAAAAGGCCATCAACACGCTCTGCCACTCACACCTCAGCCCAGCCTACACCAAAGCTTTAGGCTGCTGTCAGGTCTTCCTAGCGAGCAGTCTTGCTTTCCCTCCCAAGGGACCATGTCAAGGCAAACCAAGGTAGAAAAATATCTTCCCTTTCCCATCTTTCTCATGTGCGTGACAAGAGAAAATGAAGGTTCGCTGAAGCCCACATGGGACTGTGAGTGGACGGAGCCTCCCATAAATCTTCATTCATGACTTCGATGGAAGGGAGACGGGATGCCACCAGATCTACCAACACCATCCATTTCCTTTTTAGAAGATTCAGGCTGCAGGCCAGCCTTTCACCCCCTCTGAATTTCTTCTTTTAGAGTCACCTCTGTTGTCCTTGCTTTACCTGTGTATAGCTGCCACCTCTCAATGCACCCTGCATCCTTATTTGAATTGCCTGCAACTTTGAAAACTTTGTTCTGAAAAGAAATGTCTGGGTGTACACGCATCCTTTTAGTTAAGTAGGTCCTGATTCTGAATTGAAACTGGTCTTTAGTACCAAAGGAACACTAGTAACTATCTTGAATTTTTTTTAAAGCAGAGGTTCTCTGTGTAGCCCTGGTTGTCCTGGTATTTTAAAGTTTTAAATTTTGATTACGGGTATATGCGTGTGAGAGGTGGTGGTGATGATGATGTTTTATTTTGTTTGTTTGTTTGTTTGTTTTTTATTTTTGAATCTTCTCCACTGATACACTTGATACATAGAGTTGCTCAGTCTAACATCTTCTTAGGCACATCAGAAGGTCTTTGGTAGCAGGTACTTGGGGCAGTCCCAGAGAATCCAGATGTGTATGTAGACTCTAGAAGCTCAGAGAGAGGGAAGGAAATGCTGCAATGGGCTAAACCAGACTCTAAGAACACGGACTTTAGACTACATCTTAGGTGATCAAGAGTCTGCTCATATTCTGTCCGAATGACAGACCATAGTCTGTCTGTCACTTCTTGGATGGTCAGACACAGTAAAATTCCAAAGTGCAGCTGAGGACAGCAGCATTCCTTCTTAGCTCAAGCCTGCCTTGAAGATCCGGAAGGTCTCTGATATCCCTTGCTCCCCTAAGTTTGGCATTCCCACGTGGATTTCTCCAATGTAGAGTAGTGTCTCTTTTTTCTCAACTCAGAATTGAGTCCTATGTTTTAAACCAGCTCTCTGGAGCTCTGCACTGGGGTTCCATTTGCTATTAAGGGCTCTAATGAGGAGGGACAGGCAATTATTATTATTTATTTCACTAATTAGCCAGATAATCATTCATTCTGAAACTATGCGGGGCTGGAGAGCTGTTCGGGTGCCCTTTGTCTGATGTGGATTCATTTTATTAACACCCCCCCCCCCAATTTTCCTTTTACTTAAAAAAAAAAAAGGAGCAAAGGCAGGAGCTGAGAAGGGAAATTTTAAAAAGATGGAAAGATCTGTTCTGAGTCACAGAGACAATGCATCCAGGAGCCCGAGTTCATAAAAACATCAGCCTTCAGTCTCTGAAGACATCATGCTTGATGATAGCCATAAAACACGTTAGTGTGAAATAAATTGCTATTCTATTCAAATCCTTAAACGTACCACTGTGGATGTCACCCAGAGAAATGCAAGTCTTTCCCCCGGTGCTGAGGTATATTTTATCATAATTTGTGGGGTGGGTGACAACCTTATACACATGATCGCCTTTTCCTGCTCAGTTAGCTTGGCAAGGTCAGAGTCCTTTGGCCTCTTTTGAGTGTAGGACTATTAAGAAAGGGGAGGATAACTGAACAGCACAGAGAGGAAGCTGGTTTTTCTTTACTGATGAAGAATTTTTCTTTCGTGGTGTTTGTTCTTAGGAAATTACCCTTTTAAACTTCTGAGTTAGTTTTAGGGGGAATGAGGGGGACCATTGCTGATGTTTGTTGTTGTTGTTGTTGTTGTTGTTTTTATTGTTGCCGTTGCTTTTGCCCAAGACAGAAACAACTTCTGAGAAGTTGGAATTTCTTCTCAATATTGGTGAGATTTTACCATCAAAAAAATTAACGTCGATAATTACAATGAGAAATTGTTGGTTATTTAGTGTTGTAGCTCTATAGGGCAGTTGAGGGTACAAAGGTATTTTTGCTAAGGTGAGTCTCTAGCCTGCTAGCTCAGACATACAGGTATCACTGCTATTTTGAATGAAGACGTCTCTACTGCAAGTTTTACTCCTCCATGGATGATAGGAGCCAGGGCCAAGGATCCGATGGGATGGAGGTGAAAACACAGAGCTAAGTGAGAAGGAAAGCAGGGCTACCTGCCTGAAGGATGCCGTGTGCTAACTACCCTCTTTCACTTGAGAATGAATTCATTGTGGCTCATGGATTCAGGTCTAGCCCATGACTGACTATGCGGCTATGCAGCTCACAAAGGGGTCCATGGTCAGGAAGCAAAGTCAGGAGGATCAGGCTCCTCTAGTCCTCTTTAAAGGAAAGCTCTCGAAGCCCTGAAGACACACACCACACCTCAGCTCTTAGAGTTCCTACCTCTTCTGGTAGTGTTGTCCTGGCTTCCTGTTATAGGCACTCAGTCTTTAGGGGACATTTGTGATCCAAGCATACATAGTTCTTAGCTAGTGACAAAAACTGAAGGACACCCTTTCTGATCTTGACACTCAATTGATCAGCGTGGGGATCAGGTGAGTCTAGGTTGTAGCCCGATGACAGTCTAAGCTGCCCATCACAAGAAGATTTGTTTGTGGCTGATGCTCAGGTAACACTGAATTTCAAATAAGCCACAAGGACTGTTTATTAGTGTATGTATGACCCATATGTGCAGAATATATCTATGCTTAGAAATTACTTATTATTTATCAGCATAATATAAGAAACACACAAAAAAAATCACCTGCTTCTGATGTCTGTATGTGAGTGTATATTTATGTATATGAATGTGAATGTTTGCTTGTGTAGACTGTGTGTGTGTGTGTGTGTGTATGTGTGTGTGTGTGTAACAACCATTTTACATGGGTCGCTCATCAGATACCCTGCATATAAGCTATATACATTGTGATTCATGATAGTAGCAAAATTATAGTTATGAAGTAGCAACAAGAAATAATTTTATGGTTGGGGGCTCAACACAACATGAGAAACTGTATTAAGTGATCACAACGTTCGGAAGGTTGAGAACCACAGTGTTAGAGTTTCCTAAGAGAGGAACTACCTAGATCAGATTGGCCTGTGGGCATGTCTCATGGTGGGAATTATCTTGATTGTTCACGGATGTGTATATGACAGAGGGTTAGGGAGCATTCCACTGTGGGCAGCACCATTCCCTAAACAGGTCGTCCTGCGAGACGCTGTTGTGAGAGCTAGCTGTGCATTGTGAGAGCTAGCTCAGCATTGGTCAATGGACCAGCAAGCATAGTCCCTCCATGGTTTCTGCTTCAAGTTTCTGCTTGAGTTCCTGTCCTGGCTTCTTTCAGTGATAGACTGTGTGACCTGTAAACTCACCTCAGCTGATTTTGGTTTTGGTAAAATGCCACAGCAACGCACTGTGACTACAGCATCCCCCTGACAAAAATCAAGATGTAAGCCCCAGGGAAACTCCAGGTGCCTGGGTGTTCTTGGCTTCACAACTAGAGTTTTCAAGACCCAACATCATCTCCAAGGTATTAAATTCAAGCTCACATACTGATAAACAGAGCCCCAAAGGGATTGCCACAGAGCGGAGAGTCCATCTCAGTTTTTCTGGGCCCCATGGTCCACACAGCTTTGCCCTGAGTCGAGATAACCCCGACTCGGGCATCACCGGGAGTCTCTCTATTCCCACTGCTTTTCTTTCGCTTGAAAATAACTGGGGATCAAAAGAAAACAGCAGTGGCCTGGACAATTTCGATTCCTAGGTCCCGGGCATTTTGTTCTAAACGACAATATTTAACAACAAAATTGCTTCGTTTCGACCTCGTTGCATTTCTTCAAGTGGGAGCCCTATAATTTAAAAATAATAAACGCAACGGACTGAGCATATTGCTTTCATTAATCCCCGACGCTGCTTATTTTCAGTGCTTTTAAATTATTTGGGTGTGCTCAATAGATTTAGTTGAAGTGGAAGAAGAATCCTTCAAATCTCAGGCCATTTGCAGCCATCAATTTATCTGCAGTTTTCCAGCCAAGTAACTGGACTTCAATGTCGCGTTGAGTTTGAATGATTTCCTGCCCCACCCCTGCCCCTCACCTCAGGCTGGTTTGAAACAGTGAATTAGTCAAGTAAAAATGTCAGTGGAGGTGAAGGAGCCATAAACAAGAGCATCATAACCCCTGAGTTATCAGCCAATACAGGTGGCGCTGACAGCACGCCACAACATCTCAAGGGCACCCAGAGCGAGAGCGCAAACTTTCTGCCTCTCTCAAAGTGAAGGGCAGCTGTAAGACCGGGCTGCACCTTGACATTCCACTCCCGACCTTCCCATGGCGTGAATTCCAGAAGACTTTGAAAGAGATGGGAGCTGAAAGGTCCAGCAGCACATAGCGCTGAGCACTGAGAAGAGCACAAGGTGCTCTGTTTGAATTTCAGATATAGCTGAGTAGCCAGGTTGGGAGACACCTCAATGGGCAATAGCGCTTGCTTTCCAAACATGAACACCTGAATTTGCATCTCCTCTCCTTGCAAAAAGCTGAGCTGCCCATGTGCTGTTGTAACCACAGCACTGTGGGAGGCGGAAATGGGATAATCACCGGGCTTGTTGGTCAACTGCCTAGCTCCAGATTTATTAAGAGACTCTGTCTCTGGGGCAAAATGATGGAGTGGAACACCCAAGGTCCTCCTCTATGCACACTTAGAGGTCTGAGCAACAGACCACACATGTCTGCATACCATACCCCCCCCACACACAATCTTTGTAGTACAAGTTATGGCCTATATATTTGTATCCTACATATTTAACTCCGTTGAGGAGCACATCTGCATTATCGTTGTGCCTCATGCTGTCCTTTAGACTTACAAGACCATGACTAAATGTGATCCGAGTGATCCTGTGAACTGGCCATTGTCCTACATGATTCACATTTACAGTCATTCAACTTCATGACAACCTGTCACTTGGGTGCTCTGTCTGCTCATCTTACAAATGCAGGGAAGTGACGTTTCAAGGGCCCTTATCAGTGATCATATGCTGATGAATGTTGGTATGTGCAAAGTTTTTGCGATTTTATCATAATTATGATTTCTAAGGAAGTGGAAAGAGACAACCAGCTGCAGGAACAATTATGCATGTTCTTCTTTCAGATTCGTATTAATATAGGGACCAGGGGTAAAGTCCTGTTGGTAGAATGCATGCTTGAAGCCCTTGACTGCATTCTCAGCAATGCAAAAAAGCCAAAACGATGGTGCAAATTTATAATCCCGGCAGTTGGGAGGTGGAGGCAGGAGGATCAGAAGTTCAGGATCATCCTGGGCTCGAGAGTGACCTCAGGGCCAACCTGGGCTACACTAGACTCTGCCCCTAAATGAGTGAATGAGTGAATGATCCACATGTAGACATAAAAATCATGGTGATGGTTTGCAGTGTGTGCCTAGGCAGACAGGAAGAGCTCATAGTTTCAAAAGGACTTGTTATGAAAAGGAAACTCTCAACTACATTAGAAACACAAAATGCAAGGTGTGAGCCACAAAATAAGTAGCTCAACAACACACAGAACGAGTGGCAGCCCATCCCAGGCAATTGATAGTTTCAAATTCATTACAGTTGGCATCTAAAGTTCACTATGGGTTGCCTGGGCTTCAGAATTAACTGTGGTTTGTTTTGGGTTTTGAAATTGTGGATTTGCTGAGACTCCAGGCTGCTCTTAGTTGGGGAATGAGCAAACCAGGAAGGAGATCTCACTGGAGACACTTTTTAAAAAAGACCCAGTGTGTTTAAGGATTGAAAAATGATGGCACAGCATTTTGAGAAGACTCAAAAGCGGAGCACCCATCTGCCATGCTGTTTGCACATTTCTTTCCTGTTACTGATCTCTGAAGTGGCCAGAACTGGCAGAATCCACAAGGCTTGTTAGAAATTAACTCATGGTTTCTGTCAGGGAGAAACTGCCTATACCGAAGAAAAGGCAGCTGAGGGAAGGACACCCATCTTGCAATTCTAAGTAATTCTGCCTTTTGTTTTCTTTTTAATTCAATAAACAAGGTGTTGCAGTGGTGCCCGGTGACTTTGTCTTTCTCTGTTACTCCTTTTGGTTTCCAAACCATCACAGGGGAAGGCAAATGGATTCATCCTGTTCTGGAGTTGGGAGAACCAGGCACCTGCTACTTATCTAGCCAAGACAGACTCCTGGATCCTCACAGTGCCAATTCACTAGGCACTTCTATGGATTAAAGTTTAGACTGAACTTGAACTCATTGTCCTGAAATTCTTTATTATTAATTAATTAATTAAGTTAATTTACTTACATGCAAATTGCACTCCCCCTGCTCCTCCCAGGGGCACCCTCTCACATCTCCCCATTCCCATCCACCCCTCCTCCCCTTCTTTTCAGAAAAGGGGAGGTCTCCCATGGACATCAACCAGCCTTGGTATATCAAGTTGCAGTAAAATTAGGCACATCTTCTACTGAGCCTAGACTAGGCAGCCCAGTTAGGGGAAAGGGATCCAAAGGCAGGCAACAGAGTCAGAGCCAGCCTCTGCTCCTGCTTTAGGAGTCCCACATGAAGACCTAGCTGCACAACTGTTACATATGTGCAGAGGGCCTAGTCTATCCATTTCATGCTATCTGGTTGGCAGTTCCATCTCTAAGAGTCCCTATGGGCCCAGATCAGTTGATTCTATAGGTTTTCTTATGGTAAATACACTGTTGTAGCAGTAAACTAAAACAACTGACATGATGAGACATGAGATCAAAGCCTTGGGATCCCTCTAAGACGGTGGTTGTCATATGGAAGAACTGTGTGTATTTGGCCACTCCTTTCCCATTCAGTCGGATAACAGCTTCCCAAAAGAAAAAACCTAAGACTACTGAAATAAGTAAATGATGATGTGTGCTGAGAGTGTGGCTGAGTTGGTAGAGTGCTTGCCTCGAATGCACAAAGACCATGGGTTTGAAGCCTAGTGCCTGATAAATCTCACCTGTAATCCCAGCACTTGAGAGGTTGGGGCAAGCAGATCAGGAGTTCAAGGTCATCCTCAACTGTATATTGAGTTCTAGACAACTCTACATGAGGCTCTGTATCAAAATATACAAAACATGTCAGGTGTGGTCTGTCTTTAATCCCAGCTCTTAGGAGGCAGAGGCAGGGAGACTCTATGTGTTTGAGTCTAGCCTGGTCTACATCGCTAGTTCCAAGATAGGCAGGGATACCTAGTAAGACCTTGTCTCAACACACACACACACACACACACACACACACACACTCACCAATACTTATCGAAAATGGAGATAATTCAACCCCAGCTTGGAAGGTGCCTTTGTAATTCTACCGTTTGTGCATAGGCTTTGGCTGGGCTGTGGAAAAGCTAGACACCCTAGCAAAGGAAAATGATTTACACTTGAAAGCCACAGCCAATATGAAAATAAACATTGAATTGGTTTCTTCCTTTGAGTCCATGTTCCATTAGAATAACTACAGTAGGTGACATTTTTCACATTTTAATTGGTGTTTTGCTGATTTTATCAGAATTTCTGCTGATCAAAGCAAATTGGCTATTTATTTATTTTGTAACGAAGCTAACTGTTCCCTGCAAGTTTAATGTACTGTAATGAATTTTAAATATCCTCCTAGTTAGATTACAAAGTGTTTGAATCTAGGCATCCTTGTTATACTTAAATTATTAATTACTCAAATGGACAAAAGGTAACATTCAGAGAAAATGTCACATTTTAAGTGGATCTGGATTAGATGAAAATGTTGGGTCAACCTTCAAGAAGAGCATACTTCCCTGCTTAACCCACTCCTACCTGCTTGGTTCTTAGACATATGATAAATACATTCATTATTAGTTTATTCTCAGTAGCTTACAGAACAATAAGTTTTTATGTTATTTACACTCCAGTGACTTTGGTTTAATTGGCTTCTTTTATGTTATTTATATAAATATAAATCATACTGGGTCTTAAAGTATTAATGATGCATTTTATGTTGTAGTGCTGTTTTTGTTCAGACCAACATTCCATAAATTCACATCGTCCATGGGCGACAGCTGAGGACTGAATGATACAGGGTCTCCTTCCAAAGTCGAAGGAAGCTAATGCCTCCGAGTCTTACAGAACTCAGGCCCGAAATGAGGAGCTCTGCGGAATTACAATGCACTTACAGTTGAGTTAGCAAGTTAATTTATTCAGATATATCTGGGGAGCAATTCTCCAGTCCATGCACTTGGGAAATGACAGACATTTTCTCCCACTGAAGGTTTACATGTTTTGTCGATTTGGCAAGATCTAGAATCACCTCGGAGCTGAATCTCTGCACAGGTCTGCGATGGATTTTCTAGATTAGGTAAACGGAGGTAGGAAAACCCACCGTTAGTGTGATGGACACCCTTCCGTGGGCTGGGATTCTTATTCTACATACAAAGGAGAACATTAGTTGAGCAATGGCATTCATTCCTCCTTGTCTGGGTCCTGACCACATTCACACTGTGCCCAGCTGTTTCAGGCTCCTGACGTCATGACTTCTCCCACCATAATGAACTCTACCCCTGAACTGTGAGGCAAAAGGAACCATTCTCTTCTCAGGTCGCTTTTACCAGGTATTTTGTGGAAACAATGGGGGCAGTAGCTAGTGTCCGTCACCACCTCCTGTGGGCACATTCACATGTACTTTCAAGACAGACACTGTGATAAAACAAAATAAAAACAGCCATTACAGAAGGCTGGGCTTCCAGTCTTGATTCTTCTAGTTGATCTGCTGTCTGAAAATCTTCCACAGTGTCCAGAGAGTACACTAAGAGCAGGAGGTTTGTCAAAACGCTTGGCTCAAATAAGTTTATCCAGCTCTAGGCTTTTCATATACCCACATCAGTCTTCTCTCCGTTCCTGAGGTGTTTGTGCCACTTGCTTGTTTTTTGTTTTTTGTTTCTTGGTGTTTTGTTGTTGTTGTTTTGTTTGTTTGTTTTTTGTGACTCTGACAAAATACTTGAGCAGAACAATTTAGGGAAGAAGGACTTCGTCACCCTGTTTCAGAGTCTTTGTCCATTAGGGTGGAAGTGCTGGCAGAGCCAAGTTCCCACCTCATGGAAGACAGAAAGTAGAAAGGAGACAGAAAAGGATCTAGTGAAAGATGGAGGCCTGGAGGACACTCCTCCAGTGACATCCCCCCTCCATTAGGCCTTGTTTCCTAAAGTTTCTAGAAGCTCTTCAAATTGCACCAACAGTCGATGGCCAACTGCCAGTCCATGAGCTCTTTTGCAGGACACTTCACGGTCAAACTATAACTGAATGACAGTTGTCCTGTTGAGGAGCACATGGGGTGCTCTAATGTATTCGCTTCAATTTCTTTGTATAGTCAGTTTTCAAAGTGCTAAAAAAAAAAAAAAGTACCCATGGTACAAAGAGTATGCCTTCCTGCAAAGGGCCTAGAATGATGGCCTCTGTATTGTTGGAAAACTTAGGTCAAGTCCCGCAGCCTCTCAGACCTGCTTTCCCTATTTGTAAGATTGACATATGAAGTTCTTGCTTGGTGGGTAATTCCGAGAAACCAGTGAAGTGAGATTATGTGGAGCCTTTGCCGAGTCTTTTGTTCTCGAGAGTTTCTGGATGAATAGCTATTATTGTTGTCTATCTTTGGTGTGATCGTCCTACAGACTGTAAGGCAACCACAAGGCAGATAACTGGCATATTTTTAACTCAGATGGAAACCACTGTGAAAACAAAACAAAACAAGTGTTTAGTGAGAATGATATCTCCGTGGAGGAGAAAGAATATCTGATATTGAAAGCAGTACTACCCAAGACATTAAAATGATAACCAGTGGGACACTGACTGATGCTTTCAGTATGAATTGGGTGCTCTTTACAGAGCAGGTAGAGGATCTGCTGGTGGAAGGAACTGCAAAGAGATGGTTCAATGGGTCCACATCACAATTAACGGGGAGACTCATGCCACCAGGCCCATGAGTGTGGCTAGCTAGCTTGTTCTAACATATATTTACACTTTTTCTCTACCCCAGCTCAGTGATATAAGTTGATCAGGTGTAATGATCCATTTTACAGGTGAGATTATTGGAGGCTTGGAATGGTGATGAGGGTTTGCTTCAGGCAGACTTTGAGTTGGGTCTTCTTTTTTGAGGAGGTTCCTGGGTAGTATAACTTAACAACACCAGCTAAGAATTATTGAAACAGTTCATTATGTCCCCTCAAGCATCCTATTGGTAGGTGTTCTAGATCACAAGGGCTTGAATCACAAGGGCATGCTCTGATCACTGTACAGGTGTAATTCTAATTAGCTCATCACAGGAAGTCTGGAAATAGGTAGAGAAGAACAGACAGAAGAGAGGGTCACAACAGAATTGTTTTGTCTTCCTGGTGAGACTTGGGGCGGTGCTACAGGAAGACTGTCCGCATGGAAAGATCCGGGACTATCACTGCTATTCTGGATTTTTTCAATGATATTCTGTTAATGAGTCAGAGAACAGTTTGATTCTACCTGCTTTAAGGTGTCCAAGGGTTGTTTATTTGGTGATCTAGCGCCATGACGATAACAGCGAAAACGAGTACCATAAATCATGATGGCATTCCCGGCTGTATGGAATGTCATTGAGTTGCCCAAACAGCTTCTTCTGTTTGATGTCTTTATGAAGCTTCATACAAACACTCACAAGTTGAGGCTGGAGAGATGGTTCAGAAGTTAAGAACAGGTCTTGCTCTTGTAGAGGACCTAAGTTCAGTTCCAAGAGCGCATTAGGGTCAGCTCACCACGTGTAATGCTAGCTCAAGGGCATCTGACACTTTCTGCTGGGCTCTTCGGGAGGAGAGGAGCCTTGCATCCCATAGGAACACACGCAAACATGTAATTTAAAAATAAATTTTTTTAAAAAGAAAAACAACTATGAGTTTAAGTTTAAGGTGTGATTAGATTTCTTGTTTGAAAAAGAAATGAGGTCTGAATGTTGCTGTGGGGCATCTTATTTCAGACTTGAGAGGGCTCCGTGGTCCTCTGGGAGCACATTCCAGCCACCGCAACTAACAGATAATGTTAGTGCTTGGTAAAGCATAAAACTGAAGCCAAAGCTGTTGCTCCTCAAGGGCTCCATTGGGAAGAAACGCATCTGGGGAGGATCTTCCGAGGAGACTGTTCTTCCCTGCCTGGTGAGGTTTGACAGCCAGAGGCAGGGGCTCCTGCTGTAGCAAATGTGCACACCGAGCTGCACTTTCTCTGTCCCGTCCTACTGGCTTCCATTGAGTGGTGTTAGAAAGCAAAGATGGCATGAAGACCTTATATTTATTTTAAAATGTTGAAATCATTGTTCTTTTCATATGTAAATAATGTTATTGATATTTATAAAATAAGTCAGAGATATGTAAAATAACAGACTCCAGAGTAGTCACGAAAAGCATACTATTGGTTATATTTGCTTCATAGTGGAAAATCAAATATTATAAATATAGTTTAATGACCCTTACAACCTATTCCCATTTCTAGAGGTATCCACGATCCCAAAACTTGAATGTATCTTCCTTGTCCACATTTTGTTCTGTTGTTCGGTAAGTTCAAGCATCTACCAACAGTATTGAATATTTCTTGGAAAGTTTTCAAGGTTGTCGTAAGTATTGTCCTGTGTAGCTTTAACTGTCAACTTGATACCTAGAATCATTTGGGAAGAGAATCGCAAGGAATTGCCCAGATCAGAAAAGCTTGTGGGCAGATCTATGGGAACTTGTCTTGATTATTAAAAGACCAGTCCACTGTGGGAAGCTGCATTCCCTAGGCAGGTGGTCTCAACTGTATCTGAAAGGTAGCTGAGCATAAGCCTGCTTGCCAGCCAGCAAGTAGCATTGTCCATGATTTCTATCTCCCTTGCATGACTTCCCTCAGTGATATAACCTGGAATTGTGAGCCAAATAAACCCTGTATCTTCCAAACTTGTTTTTGGCCAGGGTATCTGTCACAGTAACAGAAATGAACCCCAGTGGCTGGCTCCCCACTCCAGAAGCTGTTTTCAGTAGTGGGAAAGCCTTGGGATTGGGAACCGATGAGCACACATCAGGATATTTTTGTATTTTAGAACTGGTGCATGACAAAGGATCAGAAGCCTGGGGAAGTCATTAGCAGTTTAAGAATTTAGCATTTGCTGGTTCCACTCATAAGAATGCTAATTGCATCTACAAAGAAAAGCATAGAAATAATGTGTTTTTAAAATTAGATCTCCTAGCTGTATGGGACACACTGTGCAAAGTAATACCCGAACATCAGAACCCGATGCTTCACTTCACCCTTGATGTTTCTGCTCAGTTTCTCTCCAACTTAAGCACAACTCTGGAATTTTCCCCTAGAGCCAGCCTTTCTAAACCATCTGAACTCATCTCCTTGGAGTTGTCATGGTCACCTTGACCTATTCAGACAGCCAAGTGATCTCCCAACTTCAGGGAGGAGATGGAAAATGACATTATTTCAGTATGAAACAGCATGTTCAGATTTAATTAGAGGCCAAGAAAATATTTGATCAAATAGGGTAAATGTTTTTGCAAAATATGTAGAGAGTCTTTTTAATGTATTATTGAAAATAAAATACAGAGATGAATCTTAATACTTTATTCATATTCATCTATATGTTCAACTAAGAATCTCCACAGCACAAGATAACTCAAACATCCGCCACAGATTACTATATAATAAATGATAAGATTTTGTTAATCCATTAATTACAAGCAGCATCATTCTTTAATGCTCCTGGTTTGAGGATCCCTAAATTTTAAAGGCATTCCTCCTATCTTAAAGAGAAAGCAAAGAAAGAAGAAAACACACACAGTCTTTGAGAGACTCCCCCAAATGGCTGGAGATCTACACTTCTACAGCCAACAAAAGTATCCTTTAAAAAGAAGATGAGACTAAAATGAAAATATTTTCAGGTTAAAAAAAAAGTGATAATTTGAGCCTCAAGGAAACACTAGAAGTTGTTTTCCATATACCAGAGTCACAGGGAATGAAGTTTAGGTGATAGCTCAGCGGTAAAAAGTTTAGTAAGTCAAGTGTTCCAAGCTCTCATCTATTGTAGGATGTAGTTTTTAAAATGCTAAGCTGTTTTGGAATTTAAGAAGGCAAGAATTCACTGTACACACTTAGGGAAACAAGGAAAAACGATAATGAGAGACCATAAGTGCCAAGTGAAGAGAAATTGTAATAGTCACAGGAAAATCTACCCAGTAAATGACAGGAGATGGGAGAAAGCAACATAAGCAGGAGATTAAATCACTAAAATGATGAAAAAAAGTTAAAGCCCCAAACATCAGAAACGATATGATAGGAAAATGAAATAGATATTTTAATTAAAAGCAGAGACATGATGTATCCAGCCCCAGTTGACAGAACTAAAACCTCTGTACCTAAAGTTCTGGGTACATTGAGGAAGAAGAGGCAGAAAGAGTGTAAGAACCAAAGGATGAGGACGTCTTCTGTGCAGTTGTGTTTTCTATATACAAAAAGGAAGCTGTGCCTACAATATCTCAACAACATAGCTGCCTAAACAAGGCCATGAGATGGGGCCACCTACATTCAGTCCTTCACCTTAACACGTTTACCTCACTGACACAGGCCCAAAGGCAGGCTGCTAGCTCCTATGCGATTCTAAATCTAGTCAAGCTGAAATGAAGATTTCCTATATGGTAGGGCAGTTTCCTCCAAATGGAGACATTCTCTCCAGGACTCTGAAGACTCAGAAGGTCAGCAAAATCTGGGAAAAGTGGAAATGTGGAAGATTCTTGAAGGCTCTTTTCTAGTTTGAGAGAAAAAGCAAACAGCTGCTGGATGCAGGGTGGAGGAGACTCTGACTATTTAAACAGTTCGAGGAGATCTCAACCCTGAGGAGCTGCCTGCAAGCTTTGCAGAGAGCTCTAGGGGTTGCAGATTTGCCAAATCCTTGCCCAGTGTGTGTGTGTGTGTGTGTGTGTGTGTGTGTGTGTGTGTGTGTGTGTGTGTGAGAGAGAGAGAGAGAGAGAGAGAGAGAGAGAGAGAGAGAGAGATGCGGCTGCTTTTTTGAGCCATCTCTAAGTGATACCTTACCCATACTCCTGTTAGCAACCCCAGTAAAAACTCAACAGTTCATTAAGTTGTACTTTGGTGAAGTCATTACTTTGGCCTCTCATGGGTTCCCTGTCTGAAGTGAGCAGACATGGGGTGGAGGGTGGGGAGACAGAACATGGTCCAAGAATGGAGTCGTGTGAGGAGAATTCTCAGTGCTTCCAAGACAAGAGTTTCTTCAAAATTCAGAATTATTCTTGGAATGTGTTTTCATATTCTAGCAAATAGGGGGTGGATTTACTTCAAATGACTCATCATTACTTGCTGCCATTATTCAATTAAATATTAAAAGTATCCTTTATGAAAAAACATGTTTTTGCCATGTGTGACTTGTCCTTGTGGTTGTAGACAGCTTGGACTCATGAGAATGTCACTCAGATAACCTTTCCTAACCCTCAGAGTATAAATTGTCTGATGCTCTGAATAAAGTTGGCTATTGGATGAGACTTCAGTTCACCTTATGTATCAGCTCCATCCCCCCAGGTCCCACTGCCTCCAAAGTGATGCTGTGTGTGCTGCATCTTCTTAAGAAAGATCTCTCCTATAGAAAACCATTGCAACTAATTCACAATATTTAGGGTTTTGGTTGTTTTGTTTTGTTTTGTTTTGGTTTGGTTTTGCCTAGAAATAAGGTATAAGTTTGTCTTGTCTTTATATCAGTCAGACAAAGTTTACAGATTTTCTTTCAAATTTTTATTGTACACTTTGGATGATTAATTGAGTTTCTAAGTTGATAATATGTGCTGATGTCTTTGATTTTCTTAGAGTCTTATATCTAGTCACCTTGAAAACTCATATGACAATAGAGTTTTTATGCACAAAGTACTCATCAGTTAACCATAATAAATTTGCACAATGGAACATTCTGTAGTTTTGAAAATATTATGTAGATCAGGAGGCAGGGCAAGTAAACTTTAAAAAAGAAACTTGTGGGACTTTAATAGTATCGTAAATTTAATATGTAAAACTATAATATTTTTATGTACTTCTTTCCCAAGTCTAGTTTATTTACCTGCAATTTCGATAAAGTGTGCACTTTTATGTATATACATTTAGAAGGCTATTTTTCACCCTCTTCCCTTGTGTGGCTAGTTTTATGTCAACTTGACACAAGCTAGAGTCATCTGAGAGGAGGGGAACCTCAACTGAGAAACTGACTTTGTAACATTGGGTTGTAGGCAAGCCTACGGGGCATTTTTGTAATCAGTTATTGAGGGAAGCTCAGCCCGTTGTGAGTAGTACCACCCCTGAGGTAGTGCTATCAGCAAGCAAGCTGAGCAAGCCACAAGGAGAAAGCCAGCAAGCAGTACTTCTTCATGGCCTCTGCATCAGCTCCTGCCTCCAGGTTCCTGTCCTGTTTGAGTTCCTGTCCTGACTTCTTTTGATGAGGAGTAGTGATGTGGGAACATAAGCAAAATAAACTCTTTCTTCCCCAACTTGCTTTCGGCCATGGTGTTTCATCACAGTGATAGAAGTCCTAACTAAGAGCTTTCCCACTGAGAATTTTCTGCCATGTTTTCTTGGTTGTCATGAATTTTCTTAATTTGTATTTGCCTTGAAATACTGTTGCTTCTCCATCTATTTTTGAAAGATAGTGTTGCAGGGGATAGCCTTCTTGATTCACGAATACTCTTTTTCTCCTCGAACTAATTCTTTTGCCCTTTTTGCCCTTTTTCATTGTAGATCTACACAGGAATGAGTACTGATAACCACACAACAGAGTCAATATGAAGCTGTACTGCGATTTCCCCTGTCAACAAAATTAGTCCCAAACTCTTCAATTTAGCCTTAGGCAGAGTTTTAGGACAAAGACAAGACAAAACAAAACAAAACAAAACAAAAAACAAACAACCAAACAACAACAAAACAAAACACACACACACACACAAAACAAACAAATCAACAAAAAAACCCATCCACATTCTTCGCTAAAACATCACAAGAATGATCTCTAGCCCAGTTGCTGATACTGTTCTCAGAAATCTCTTGAGCTACTCCACAATCCAGAGCTCTCAGAACTGTTGCCTTCCAATGCTCCTGCTGGAATGGCCCATTACACTTTGCTTACAGCAACCAACCACTTTCTTAAACAAAAGTCTTCTACATTCCAAACCAAACCAAACAAATAAACAAAAAAACAGCATGGTCAGGTCTGTTAGGCAATGTCCCTTTCCCCTGATGCCAACTCCTGTCTTGATACTTTTCTATGACGGTGATAATATACCATGACCAAAGGTGTCCAATTTGGCTGACAGGTTCAGAAGGTTATAGCCCATGACAGTAGAGTAAAGGGACAGCTGAGAACTCACATTTTGATCTATAATATTGAGGGAGGGAGAGAGAGAGAGAGAAAGAGAGAGAGAGAGAGAGTGAGAGCCCTGGAGATCACATGAGTCCTTTGAAACTTCAAAGGCTGCTTCTAGTGACATATCCCCTCCAACAAGGCCATGCCTAACAATCATTTCTAAGCATTTCTATGAGCTGGTGACCAAGTATTCAGGTATGTGGACTGATGGGAGCCATGCTCATCCAAGCTGCTGCAGTTGTCTGCAGCCTTTTTATTTGACTGACCAGGCCTCCAACTTCTGCAGTACCAGAGGGCATCTGTAACCAGGACTAGAGCCAAGGGGCATCAGAGGTGAATGCAGGGCCCAAGCTCTGTTCCAAAGTGTTCAGTGTCTCCTGAGAGATTGGAGTGTTTCTTCTAAGGCCACTGTGGGTGGGGACTTCTGGTTTCTGGTGATCTGGTTGTCACTGCAGGACAGAGAGTCTACACTTCTGTGGTCTCAGAGGTTATTTCGAGCCCTTTGAGCCTGTGGGTCTAACCACAGATTCAGACAGTAGACAGACTTCACTGGATCTGAAGTGGTGGATCATGCCTCCAACAGGTCCATACTATTCAAAGAGTGACCAAGTTCTTAAGCCATCGGGTTCTCTTGGTGCCTAGTGGGCAGGCCCACTCTTGATGTACTCCTATACAGTATATATAATTCATAAGATACAGTTTGAAAAACATATCCCAATTTTGGCAGTGATTAATAAATAGAGAAAAAGAGAAATTTCCACTTCTTTCTACATTTTATGCTATTTGAATTTTAAATGCAAATTTCCCCATTACTTTTGTAACTAACAACAATTTAATGTGATAATAAGATGCTGGGAAATAGACAGGTTGATAAAGATTGACCCGAAAGAAGCTCCAGGGAGCCTAGGGAAAAGTTCACGGAACAAGCCACATGGCTCATTGATTTCTACAATATCTTTAAAGACACTTCCATTTGGCTTTGGGAAATCTGTGGCTCTCACAACCAATCAAGGGGTCTCGGCAGCATCTATCAGAGCAGAAAATGAAGATAAAATGGTGGACAATGGTTCAGTGACATCAATGGAGACATCCCATCCCCGATGTTGATCCATCTTATGTGATGTCTCTTATGCAAAGGGCCTCTCACCAGAAAGACCTAAATAAATTAGGAAGCTAAATGAATTGGATAATTTTTCTTTTAACCATCTCTCTTCACCAGGTGGACGTCAGTTGAGAACAGCCGCATTTGCTGGATTTCCCCTTGTACCTAAGATTGTTCAAGAAATCTCTAGGAACCTAAATTTAAACAGGAGACCCCTGTTAGTGGGAGGAACACCCTTGATTGCTTTGAAGGAAGGCTTTATATCGACCTGGCCCATGGGGTCTTTATTGAAATAAGCTATGTCTGACTCACATCGCTGTATTTGCTTGTGTAGTGGTATACTTTGGAAGGAGTGCAGGAGTGGTCCTGTATGATCTCTGCCCAACTGTCCACAAATAAAGTTTTGTAAGTTAAAAAAAAAAGTCATAGCATGACAACTTTTGGTAAATGTTTGGCTTGAATTTTTACATACCACAGGATAGCCTCAAATTCATATAGCTTAGGATTATCTTGAATTTTTGATCATCCTGCCTCCACCTCCTGAGTTCTGGGGTTACAGATATGTACCCCCATACCTGGAGTG
This sequence comes from Mus caroli, assembly GCF_978045245.1. Classification (NCBI taxonomy): domain Eukaryota; kingdom Metazoa; phylum Chordata; class Mammalia; order Rodentia; family Muridae; genus Mus; species Mus caroli. The sequence continues at coordinate 68,335,119 of NW_028227266.1, forward strand.
TGATGTGTATGTGGAGCTAGGGGTTCCAACTCAGGCTTTTGTGCATGCTAGGCAAGTACTCTATCCACAGAGCTACATCCCCAGCTCTAGGTACTTTTATAATGCACTAAATGGAGACTAAATGTGAGCACCCAGCACAGTATCCCACAGAACTCTCCTCAAACGTCAGTACAGGAATTACTTCGAAAACCAATCGACTATACCTGTAGTTGACTTCAATTTTTGTTTGTTCGTTTCAAGATAGGGTTTCTCTGTGTAGCCCTGGCTGTTTTGGAACTTCATCTGTAAACCAGGCTGGCTTCAAACTCAGAGATCTGCCTGTCTGCCTCCTGAGAGCTGGGATTAAAGGTTGGCTGACCGGTTTTTAAGACACTCCCAGGCTCTGAAAAGATGGCTGGCTTGGGAGCCCCCAACAAAGCATTGAGGGTAACACATGCTTAATAATGTCTGTTGAGTGAATCGTCTCTTTCCAATCACCCGTGACGTACAACCCCGGTGACGTCACATCCTCTTCTTTTCTGGGTAAGAAAAGACTGAGAAAGATTTGCTTTCAATTAAAGCGTTGTGCGCACTTCTTGGCTTCCCAGAGGTTTGCCCCGTATTGCCCCTACTCGCGGGGGCTTTTGATCCCTGTCATCCTAGCGTGCATCCTCGTCACCTTTGCCTAACACGGTCTCTCATAATTTGCACCTTCTGCGCTGAAGAGGCGCCCCTAACTAGAGCTGCACATTAGCCCCATAAGCCATAGCACCAGGGAAGCCCATGGCCCCTCCGCAAGGCCAGCTTCTCCCAAGAGCCAGCAGTCTCTCCCCAGAGCCAGTGGTCTGCCCCCCACCTCCCATGAGTGTGACTTGCTCAAGCGCTAAACTGGTTCACAAAACTTAACCAACCAAAAAGTAAAAAATCAAGCAGTTCACCGTCTCGGGTAGTAACCTCCTAAACAGAACAGGGCTGGAAGTCAACAAGACAGATGTCTTGTGAAATATGTCACCTAATTAGTTTTCCTTTCTACTAGAGAGAACACAAGGGAGAAAAAAGTATCCATTGGGCTACGGTAAAAATAGCCCTAAATTAAAATCCCTGGCTTGGGCTGTTTAGGATGGACTTTATCCTTACAATAGGGCTGAAATGATTGAATGTGTGAGGAAAACACTTCCCAGTGAGTAAGATGGGTGTGTTGGTTTTAGCCTATGAAATCATGTTTAAAATTGTAAGGCTTGTTCAAGATCACTGGGTTATATAGACTGCAGGGAAAATGTTGCCTTGTTATCAATTTAACAATGATTCTTCTTTATTGGCTGCCCAGCTGGGAGCTCTGAGCAGTGTAAAGCCAACAGAATTCACTTGGGGTTACAGCAGGTACACATTAGCAGGATAGATTGGGCTGTGATTTGTATCATCAGCCTCGTTTTACAGAGTATTTTCCATCCACCCACAGCTTCGTGGTAATGTCGAATCTGTCTAGTCAGTTGAGGACCGGTAGCTTAAGGAGCTAATGAATATTCATTTCTTTTTCCCTGGGTACAAAGTAAAATAACCAGTAATTAGTATAATATTTAATACTTCTATTCAAAATAAATAAATCTTTTGTAAAAAAAAAAGCCCTAATTATTATAATGTAGCAAATTCTGCATATGTAACTAGAGTTAGATGTACTGTTTTGAGAATGCTTCTAAGCCCTAATTTACATGTTTTGAGATTAGTTAATTATTCCCCTTGTATGCATAAAACAAAACTCTAAATTTCTTATTCATTTTCTTGTCTCCCAAGTTTAGCTGATCCTGATATTTAAGCCCCATATTTTTCTTAATGCTCAAGATATTTGTATTTTGAAGCGGCGCTTTGAGTTGGGATGAGCTTGCATCCCTTCTGCTTCTCTCAGGCCTCACAGATAGGCAGGGGCCGCACAGCTTAGGGAGAGTCCCAGGTGGTGTTAATCCTACTTTCAAGTGGCAAGGTTTGATCTTTCCATTTTTTAAAATATGCTCTTTTAAGGTTTCATCCATGAAAGGACTCATCAGACTTTTGGTTTGTTTGTTTGTTTGTTTTAATCCCACCAAAATTCTATAGAAAATTTTTTTTCTTTGCCACCAGATATAGATAAGGGAACTAGACTCAAAGGAGTTCACTCCGTGAAGAAAAGATAGGATTCTAAATTATTCGTCAGTCTGAGTCCAAACCTAGTTTATCCCACGACTATAGACTCAGAAGCCCACTCCTCCCAGTCGCTCAAGGGAGAGGCATTGTGGAAGGTAGTAGTGTGCTGTGTGCTGGATGTTAGGGTTTAGATCTTGAGTGACCACAAGGATCCATGTGTTTAATGGTTTGGTGGCTAGCCTGTGGTGCTATTAGGAGATTGTAGAACCTTCTGGAAGGATAGCCTGTGGAATTTGCCATTGGCAATGTGCCCTTGAGGGAGATAATAGGATCTTGGCACTCTTCTCCCTTTTCACTTTATGGTCACCTTAAGGTAAGCCGCTTTGCTCCACTGTGCACACCCTGCCATGGATGTTCTGCCTTTTCTCAGGCTCAAAACTATGGGCCAAAGGCTCTGAAACCATAAGTGTTCTCACTTACAAATCAATCATCTTGTGGTCACAGTGGCAGAAGCTGAATCACACTTGGCATGTCACTCAGAATTTACCAGGCATCTTTGTGGGTTTGGGACCTTATGGGAGATGACCTCTGCTGAGTCAGAGAGGCAGCCCGGGATCTATGGCCTTACAGTTACATACCTCTTGGACCTGTGAGAAACAGTAGCCATCTAATCTACAGCCTGGCAGCTTCCGGATGATGCTGGCTATTGCCTGCCACAGAGAATACACATGCTTGCCCAGATGCAAGTGGATAGATGTGTGTTGGATGCAGCCATGGTCCATGAAGACCTAGGTAATTTGTGGAGTTACAGTACTTTCTTTTTAAATATGCAAAAGCAGAATGCAGTGGAATTGTCTGAAAAACATGGGGTGAGGAGCACAGCCAAGAGGGTTTTTTGTTTGTTTGTTTGATTGGTTGGTTGGTTTTGTTTTGAGTTTTTTTTTTTTTTTTTTTTGAGAGAGAGAGAGACTCCCAGGACAGCTAGAGTAAGATTCACAGCTGTCACCTGTGCTGGGTGGGTTTCTTCAGTGATGCAGCTGCCTTTGAGTCACCCGAGTTCCTGTAACACCAATAAACATGGGTTCACTAAGCTGGACTTGGGTTAAGACATTTCATTGTTCTATCTTTGATGCCCTATATGAGGCAAATATGCATTTGTTGCTTTTCCCTAGACAATGTCAATCACACAACATAGGTACTCAATCAATGTGTGTTAAAATGAGTAAATGAATAGCCAGATGAGAGTGTCACTTACAGAATCACAGGTATATCACGTACAGCTCCCCTTAGATCCCCAATTTACAATCACACTTAGTGGACACTTAAGTAACTAATCTACCCTTGCAGATTATTGGATTATTTTCAGCAAGAACCAGGTTATTATTATCATAATTGCATGTCCAGTTTTTACATTGTGAGGTAGGATGGAACTATAGAGATCAGGTACCACTCACCTTACTTGGTATAAATTCACTGTGGATCTCGGTGGAATCAGCTGGCTTGGAGGGTCCTGTTTCCTCATCTGCAAAGTGGTGGAGCACCTCTACCCCGCAGAGTACAGTGAGTGATGGATACCACCCTTGTCAGATGTGTCACATACGCTTGCATATTTATGAGATATTGAGAGTGGACGCAGGATGAGGGTCGATGAGGAGTTAATTTTCTCCCCTTTCCTGTTCCGTTTGGGCTGTGTTGTGCGGGTCACACCCGTGTGTGTTTCATTCCACCCATGGCGGGGATATTCTGCACACACACAGTTGGCTCATGAGGGAACATGAGTGACACTGCGAAGTGCTTTGCTCAGCATGATCAGTTTCACTTCCTATGCCATCAAAGTCACCTGTCCCTTCCACCCGCCGAACAGCGGGCATGGGGCTGCAGGGGGGAGGGGTGACAGTATGGAGAAGGCAATGATTCCACCAGTCAGTGCAGCTCTGTGTGACGTGAGAGCACGGATTAACCTAGGAGACCGCTGTTTGCTGGTGTGTGAGGCACAGCCCATGAGGATCAGTGGGCTAGCCCCAGTTCCCTGCCAGTAGAATACCATAACCTCTCTATCTGTGAATTCTGGTTTGGTCTCTGGAGTGAATGGCAAGACATACAAGACACTGAATTTACTCCCTGCTGTTCAAAGCCCTGGGAACGCTGGCAAGATGTCCTCGGGGACCGTGATGCTCCAGTTGTAGCTCCCAGTATCATGAAATTGACAGATGTACACAAAAGTAATCACTTGGATTTAGAGTCATACTTGAGTTCAGATGCCTGTCTCATCAGGCATCTGATCTGTGACTCTGGGCAAGTTATGCTCTGGGTTTCCATTTGTTCCTTCTGCATAATGGGTATAACTCCATCTACCTTGCAGAGCTGATTTGGAAAGCAACATACACCTAGCACAGGCTTGTAATGTAGAAGATCACCAGTTCCTTTTCTGATAGCTAACGTTGTTCCCTGGATGGGAAGTCAACAGAAATGTTTGGGGATATCTGCGGACTCCTGTCATGAGCCTGTGGGAAGGGGCTGAGGCTCCCTCCTTGTTTTCACCTTGTCTTCTATTTTTCCAAGTGTTCCAGGTGAATTCTGGGAAGACTTGACAGTTCCCTTCTGAATACTTCTTAGTTAGGGGGGGAAGTAATGTGAGCAATAAATTATCATCTCTTCCCCACGATCTTCCTGGTCATTATTCTTGAATATAATTAGAATGCCAAATGCAGACCCATCCATCTTCATCCAGCAGTGATGGTGAGCTGGGGAAAATGCTTACTGCAAAGGAATGTTGGCAGAAGGAAGGATGAATTCCCCATGGAGTAGCAGAGATCAAACTTAAAAACTTGAACCAAGGCTTTGCGGAGTGCTCCCCGTACAACAGTGGTTCTCACCCTTCCTAATGCTGTGACCCTTTAATTCAGTTCCTCATGTTGTGGTGAGCTCTAACCATAAAATTACTTTCGTTGCTACTTGATAACTGTAATTTTCCTATGGTTATGTAAATCTGTGTTTTCCAATGGTTTTAGGTGACCCCTGTGAAAAGGTCACTGGGGCCCACAGATTGAGAACAGTAGTCATACAAGCATGTGAACCTGCGTTCACACACACCCCAATTTCCCCAGTCTATGTGGTAGTACACATCTGTAACCTCACTAAGGGGAAGGGACAAGCAGATTGCTGGAACTCATTGGACAGCGTAGCCAAATCAGTGAGCACCAGGTTCAGCCAGAAATTCTTTTTCAAAAAAGCCAAACAAACCAAAGACCCAACACCAAACAAACTAAACACCAACTAGATAAAAAGCGAGAGGGATGTCTGACATTGACCTCTGGGCTCCACATGCGCACACCATACACATATGCACGTACAAATTTTCCCAAATATGTACATGTAAATATATCCCCTACACAAACACATATATACACAAGCTCATACACATGCCCGTGTGCACACACACACATTTTGAGCTGACATCCGCAATGAGACATGAGGACTTTCCGAGTGTTCACTTCTTGACTATACATTCCTACATATGTGCTTTGCTTGTTTTTTCTTTTTCTTTTCTTTTTTTTCTGTTTTCTTTTTATTGATTCCCTGTGAACATCAGATCATGCATCCCAATCCCACTCATCTCCCCAACCTTTCATAGCTACCCTAGACACTTGCAACCCCCACCCCACAAAAAAAATCTCATTGTGGAAGCTGTAAAATGTCATAGTTCACCCTTTTGGCCACACATCTTTATTTACAAATGTTCATTACAATGAGTCTGATTTGAGGCCTCTGGCTTCTGCTACACTCTCAGTACTGGATCGTCACAGGGACGATCGGCTATCCTGTTGTTGCCTGTACCATGGATCTGTTAAGACTGGCCCCTTCAAATGCTCCAGCAGTTCATAGATGGAGTAGATGTCAGGGTGAGTCAACTCAAGGCCATGGATCTAGCCCTGCATGGTAGGGCAGTCTGCCAGCTCTCCAGCACTGCCCCAGCTAACTCACCCAATGCCCAGCTAGCCAGGGCCAGGGCCAGTTCTCCCATCTGCTGGAGGTGTCAAGAGGCAAGGGAGTAAGGGCATCCCCCACCCTGTGCCTATGCCACCACGCAGCAGACAAATGGAACCAGCTCTCTTGTGTTCATACCTTCTGGGCCTGCTTCCCAGTGCCCACGCCATCAGACCCAGCTCTACTGTGCTGCCCAGTCAAGGTGCAGGGTCTGCTCTCCCAAGTGCTACCGCTGGGCCTTATGTTTTGCTTTTAATGGGCAATCAGCTGAAATTTCTGTTGGAAACCTTACCATGGGTCTTTAGGATACATTTATAGCTCTCTCTCTTCCAGGTCTCTTTGGAGACCATCCCATCCCCAAAAGTTTACAAGACCTTGTATCTGGATTTGTGATCAGCTCATGGCGTCTTTCTGGATATTTTGTGTGTGTGAGGCCATCAGGTAATGCATTGAAGATGCTTATCAAGTAAATCTGGATACTGCAGAAGAGGATGTACACTGATAGAAAGATCTAGCACTACTGAACTTTTTTAAAAAAGGCAAATTAGCTGACCTATATGCTTCTCCCCATAAGAAGCATAATCAGATCTTGTCATTTGAGGCACTGTTAGAGACAATTCAGCTCAAAAGTTTTCTTTTCTACTCTAATATATTCACTAATTTTTTTTATTTGGGTTGGAGAGATGACTCAGCAGTTAAGAGTGCTTAGTGCAAAATCATGAAGATCAGAATTTGGATCCCAGCACCCACATATCAAACCAGGTGACCTGTCCACATACCTATAACCCTAGCTTCAAGGAGAGTGGAGACGAGAGGGTTACTGGGGCTTCCTGGACTTCCAGCCCAGCTGAGAAATGCAAGCCCTTGATTCATGGAGAGTCCCTGCCTCGGAGGAATGAATGGAGAGTGACAGGAAAGGACACCAGTGTCCTCTCCTGACCTCTGTATATGAGGTGCAGACATTCCCAGACACACATGTACATACACACTCACAAATAAATGTGTTTTTAAATTCCTATATTCAAATATTCCTCCCTCCCTTTCTTCTTTGTCCATTGTCATTCTCCTATTACTTGCTGTAAGTGGCTCCTGTTTGGTGAGAGCAGAAGTCACTTACTCTAGTCATCATCTTTTCTCTGGCACATAGTAAGGACTGAACACATTTTTTTTTCCCAAAGGGACCTAGCAAGGGGCAGGAAACACCTATCAACTCAATCCTTAGAATGTTTCCCCAACTTAAATTAGTTACTGTAAGGGAGGAAAAAGACTTCTTTCCTTCAGCCATGGCAAGATTTAACATCAAGGCACCCCCACGGAACAAAGACAGATTAATCAGAAGAAAGCAGACATATTCTTTAAATAGAAGTTTTGTGTGCAGAAGCTTAAGATATAGGGACAGCTGTTAGTGTTTACAAAAGCCAGAGTCACACAGAAGAATAATCCGAGGAGAGCAAAAGGTGTGATTTAATAGTAACAAGCTGAGAAGGGCTCACCTCGACCTCTTTGCCCAGACTCTCCTTGGCATCCCTGTATGACATCCCTTCTCCTGCAAAGACAGAAGGGCCCTTGAGGCATGAAAGCTGTGCTGGTTACTTTTAAATGTAAACTTGCCACAACCTAAAATCTGGAAAAATGCCTCAGTGGTTCAGACTACTGGCTGCTGCTCTTCTAGAGGACCTGGATTTGGTTCCCAGCATCCACATGACAACTCACAACTGTCTGCAACTCTACTTCCAAGGGATATAAACCCCTCTTCATGCTCGCAAGGACAATGAAAATATACGGTACACAGACATACATGCAAGCAAAACACCCCGGCACAGAAAATAAAATAAATCTCAAGAAAGGATTATATGATTAGGGAATTATATAATTCCTAAATCAGGCCCACCTGTGGGCATGTCTACAAGGGATTGTCTTGATTGATAATTGATGTATCAAGATCCAGCCCACTGTGAGCAGCAGTATTTCTCGGGCTGGGCCCTGAAGTACATAGGAGAAAGCTAGCTGAGAGGCAACAGGCAGTGTGGACGTGTTTGTTTCTCTCTGACCTTGGATGTGATGGGTTTAGGTGCCTGAGATTTTGCCTTGACTTCCCTACAGTGATAGACTGTGAGATAAAGTACACCCCCCTCCATGTTGCTTTCAGTCTGTGTATTTTATTCCAATAACAGAAATCAAAGCAGAACTGACAGTCAGACAGATCTCCCTGCACATCTTCCTGTGTTCTATATGTGCCATGGTACAGCAGGGCACAGATGCATGATTTTGATCCCAGCGCTTCTTGTGGGTTCTTTGTAACTGATGTTTTGTTTTGTTTTGTTTTGTTTTGTTTTGTTTGAGACAGGGTTTCTCTGTATAGCCCTGGCTGTCCTGGAACTCACTCTGTAGACCAGGCTGGCCTTGAACTCAGAAATCTGCCTGCCTCTGCCTCCCGAGTGCTGGGATTAAAGGCGTGCGCCACCACACCCGGCTTAACTGATAATTTTGAACTGGAAATATGTATTTGTTTTGGACAAAGCAAATGCAATCTGATAAAAGAAAAATTAAAGAATGATTTCCCACTATCAGAAAATATTAACAGTGGGAGCAGTGTTTGGGGTTACATAGATATAGGGACTGGCAGGAAAAAAAGTGATGTGTGATAGTGTGGTGGTTTAAATAATAATGGTACCTTTAGAGTCTTATGTTTGAAGACTTGGTCCGGGTTGGTGAAACTGTTTGGGAAGGATTAGGAGGTGTGGCCTTGTTGGAGGTGTGTCACTGGAGTTGGCTTTGAGGTTCCAAAAGCCTACATCATTCCCAGTGTGCTCTCTCTGCCTCATGCTTGTGGATCATATTTAAGCTCTCAGCTTCTGCTCCAGTGCCATGATTTCCCCCAGCTGCCACACCATCACTACCCCACTACCACCCCCGCACCATGATGGTCATGGTCTCGAACCCTCTAGAATCAAAAGACTTGAACACTCTCTTTGCCTTGGTCATGGTGTTTTGCCTCAGCACCAGATAATGGTGATCTGGGTAACCAGATACATTTAAAGATTTCTTTATTTTTATTTTATGTGTTTGAGTAGTGCCTTGGAAGCCCCTGGTCCTTCAGAGAGGAGGGCTGGCTATGGAAGAAGTGTCTTCAGGTGTGAAGGAGAAATTGGTTTATGAAAATAATGGAATGTGTACTGAGGAAGGAGGGGATTCATGTGTGGCTCCATGCTGGGTTTAGAGCAGGGCGGGTGTTGATAAGCAAATTGGGGGATAACTGTCTCTTGGAGATGGGAGAGAATAGGTGGAGGTAGGAGGAAGAGGGAGAAGAAGGAGGAGAGGAAGAGGAAGAGGAAGTAGGAAGGAAAAGTCTGTGCTGCTGAACTGCTCTGTCCTTCCTTGTAAGCTTTGCTCGAAATCTCCTTTGTAACTGCAATTTTCACACACTCTGGGAAAAAAGTATTATGATTATCTGATCTCTCTAGAACAACATCAATTACAGCTAAATACATACATTGGGTTGCTTACCTAGGTATTCCGGTATGAACTGACATGGTTTGGACATGTGATAATATTTTTGCTTATTATCTCATTTAATTCAAACACACAGAGTTTGAAATGTGTGCTGCTGTCCTTTTCACTATTGGGGAGCTACCTACCCATCCTTCCTCTGTCTTGGCCTTGTGACATTTCAGTGGAAGCACACCCCCTCTCCATGTGAGACATGGACTCGAGGCTCTGAAATGCTTCTCAGTGGATTGGGGAGGTTTTGAGAAGGAGCTGCTGAGGTGCCTGCTCCTTGGGAGCTTGGTTTTCTGGGCTTCTAATGCCAGGGCAGAAAGAGAGGTCCCACCAGAGACCATCCACTGGGAATGGAGACAACACATACCAAACTGTGGTACTCGGTCATGAAGGAAACATGGTTTGAGAGAAACTGCTGTGTCGCCTTCACCAAGGCTGAGTCACCTTGCAAGAGGAGGAAAGGCAGACTTAGGAGTCCAGATTGAGCAGGTTCTGTTCAGCTGCCTGGTGAGGTCAAGCTCTTGCCTTCTGAGGCCTGACTGTATTCATGAGAAAAAGGACCAGCCATATTTTCCCATCTAATACTGAGCCTCTCGCCTTCTCTGCTGTATTTGGGAAGCTACAGGAAGAGGGCGCTCTCTCCTCCTCCATCTCGCCCTGTTCCCCTAACCCTTGGCTTTAAAAAGCAGCTAGCTTCCAGAAGGATTCTTCTAAGAGTCAGATTAAATACAAACCCATCCTATCATCAAGGATGGAGCACAAACCTAATAGCTACAGAGGTCCGATAGGACCTGGGGAAACAGACCACACACACACATTCACATCCTCACATGTCCATACAAAGTAACGCACTCAGTCACACATCCTCACATTCAAACACTCTCACACACCCAAGCACACACACACAGCCACACACTCAAGCTCACACACAGACACTCATTACACACTTCTAAACACACTCATACACACTCCCCACGCAAACGCTCAAATTCACGTAGTCACATTGCATCCTCAATACCATTTCTCTGAAAATATCTATCATTCCTCATCCCACGCTGTTGCTCCCCGCCCCCCAGTTTTTGTTAGATAATAGTAGAGAGAAATCCTTCCATGTTATTGAAAAACTGAGCAGATCCCATCCCACTTCCATACAACCTAGAGTTGTCCAGATACCCACATTCTTCGAGGTCCATGTGTTAAGGAGAAACTGAGTCGCTAGCCCTGTCTGGTAACTTCTTAGAATCATATTTAAATAAGCCAATCACTATTTCGCCTCAGATTTTTTTTTTTTTTTTTTTTTTAAGCATCAGAAGCTAAAGGCTCCTCTAGTTGGGAATCTTGCATCCTCTGCACTGCCTCCTAAGCCTCCTCTGAGTGGACCATCATAGGGAACAGTGTCCTGCATGCTAAAGAACACACCCTGCGTGTTGGCACACACTTTGATGTGAGACAAATGCACTGAGTTAAAGACTGTCAAGACGAAAGTTTCCTCTACTCAGGAGTCACCTTCACACACACTTGCTTGGAGATGTTTCCCCTCTGACTGTATCCTCATTAGACAAAACTACTTGGTTACTTTGTAGAGAAATGCAAGCATTCTGGGCTCTTTTTCAATCTGGTATTTCTCTTTCTGTCTTATTTATATGAGCATTTCAAAAGAAAATAATCCAATAAACACTCATCCTGATCCTCTACAATTAGCAGTTACTGACCTGATCCTGCACATGGTTTACTAAGATCTCCACACTGGAACACTTAAAAAGACATTACTAGGGGCTGGCAAGATGGCTCAGCGGGTAAGAGCACTGACTGCTCTTCAGAAGGTCCTGAGTTCAAATCCCAGCAACCTCGTGGTGATGAGATCTGACACCCTCTTCTGGTGTGTCTGAAGACAGCTACAGTGTACCCATATACATAAAAATAAATAATAAATAAATAAATCTTTTTAAAAATACATTACTAATGTGATTTTTCTTTCAAAAAAATGGCAGTCAAACAAAAATAAAAATGGATCCTTGCCCCCATAAACAAACCCCCATCATCTCACTTGATGATGGGATGTCATCTCCCAGCCATCTCTGCAGCCAATAGATGGTCAACTTCATGGTGTTCTTAAAATGTCTTTTACAGCTGGCTTAATGGTACCACAACACATTCAGGAATGACACATGAGATTTAGTCAGTACATCTTGTATGTTTTTTTCACATGTAGTCCAAAATTATACACACAACTTAGCAAAAGTCTGGCTGGTGAGAGAGCTCAGCAGGTAAAGGTGCTTACTCTGCAAGCCTGGTGCTCTGAGCTCAGTTAGTCCCTGGAACCCACACAGGTACTGTGCTGACTCCACAAAGCTGACCTCTGACCTTCACAGGTATGCCTGTGCTGCGCATTGCACCTCTATACACATCATACACACGTACAAACAATAGTTGAAAACACTTGAAGCAAGGGTAACAACAACAACAAATGTTTAAACTAATCAGAAACTGGTTGAAGGATTAGAGAATGAATATTCAGAGTCTATAAGTCAAGCTTTACTCCTGGCTCCATCAACCACCTGCTACTGAGCACAGCACCCAACCAGATCTTCTAATGTGGCCAGGCTCTTACACAGACCACACTGTTTTCTGTGGGCTCTCAAAGTAACAGAATTGCAAGTTTACCATTCTAGTGGGTTATCTACACCAGGCTCCAACTCCTGGTTTCCTCTTCATTTTCTTGATTTCATGTCAAGGAAACAGGACCAGTTATTCTAAAGACACAGTTCTAGAGTGTCCAACGGGTTTCTGCCGTGATATTATGGTATGTTAGTGCTGAGATTCAAATGCAGTGTCTTGTGCAAGCTATATGTAGATAGGTAGGTAGGTAGGTAGGTAGACAGATGATAGATTGATAGATGATACATATATGATAAATGATGATGGAAGATAGATAACAGATAGATGATAGGTAGATAGATAATAAGATAAATAGAGAGATAGATAGATACATGTATACATACATACACACATACTACATAGATAAGAGGTAGGTAGAGGATAGGTAGATGGGGATAGATAGATAGATAGATAGATAGATAGATAGATAGATAGATAGATAGATAGGTGATGTATTGCTATACTGTATACTAAGATAGGTAAGCACTCTATCAACTGAGCTACCGCCCTGGTCCCATAATCTGTGTGTTCCTTATAAAGACGTGATGAATGGACAGTTGCACAGAGGGGTTAGACATCATAGTGAAGTAGGAGAGCTTACTAAGGCTTAGTTGCTTAAGGACTTCCTGATATCTTGCCTCTTCCTTCCTTTCTTCCAGCATAAAGCAGGACACCTATTTCATGGGATCTCTGGACTGGTTCACTGTCAGGCAAGGAAGGTCTGAGCATCCTTTTACAGCCGTCCCTTGCACAGCAAGGTGAGAGGAAGACTTGCATGTTTCTGCTTCTGTGGATTTTTGGATTTTCTAGATGCTATATCTGGGAGACACATGTTGGGAGCCCTGACAGTTCCTTCAACATTAAGTATTCACCAGTATTCATGAAAGAAGGCTATGCCTTATTCACAAAGGCTCAACCATTACTTTAAGACGGTTTTGACAGGAAAGTACAATAATTCTTTTCTAAGTCTATTTTTTCCATTTGTTTATCTATTCATTCATTCATTCATTCATTCATTTTATATCCCAATTGATATATCCCTTCCCCACAGTCCCTCCCCTATCTCTTCTCCCCTTCTTCTCTGAGAAGGTTGGGGTCCCCCTGGGTATCCCCCACCCTGACTCATTAAGTTAGGTGCATCCACTCCTAGTGAGGCCAGAAAAGGTTTTCAAGTTTGTGTGTGTGTGTGTGTGTGTGTGTGTGTGTTTTGCCTACATGTATGTAAGTACACTGCATGTGTTCCTGGTGCCCATGAAGGCCAGGAGAAGGTATCAGAGACCCTGGAACTGGAGTTATAGATACTTGTGAGTCACCATGTGGGTGCTGGGAACCAAACCTGAGTCTTCTGCAAACAGCAAGTGCTCTTAACTGCTGAGACATCTCCCCAGCTTCATAGAAATAATAGCATAATTCTTTACATTTATTTACCAACTTCTAGAATAGGATGTTGGCATAATGGCCTATTCCAGTGATCATCAATAGGAATGGATGCCTTTCTGCTTCGGGAAGTTATCTTTATGGACAGGGGAAGGTTTTTTTTTTGTTTTGTTTTGTTTTGTTATTTGTTTTGTTTGTTTTGTTGTTTATAAATTTAATGAACTTACAATTATTCATTTGTGTGTGTGTGTGTGTGTGTGTGTGTGTGTGTGTATAGGCCAGAGGTCAACCTTGGCTATTCCTCATGTTCCATCTACCTTGTGTTTTTCTAAAAAGACTTATTTCATCTTATTTTTGATTATGTGTGTTGGGGGTTATGTGCTTGTGAGAACTTGGATGCCTATGAAGGCTAGAAAAGGTCCCTGAATTCCTAGAGATGGAGTTACAGGAAGTTGTAAGCTGCCTAACATGGGTCCCAGGACTCAAACTCAGCCAAAGCATGCTTGGCTGCCAAAGCAGCAAGGATTCTCAACTCAGGTCCTCAGACTTGCACAGCTGTCTCTTCACTCTCTTCCCAGCTCCAGCCTTCTTCATTTTGATGCTTAAATTATCCCAACCTGGTAAGTGTCCCAGCCAGCTGCCTCTCTAACAGTGAGGGTGCTGGTGAGACACCCCCCTCAAGTCTTTGACTATATTTGACCTTGGTCTGGGTGCAGGATAAAAAGAAGCCATGAATGCTTGAGGTTAAGTCCTGAAAGTCTCTGTGAATGAAGGATAGAGCAGGCTGAGTAGGCGTGCTTTTGAGTGTGCTCTCCTGCTCCAGACTAGATGGGCAAATTGAGTCAGCTCTGGTGCCCAGGGATGCTGCCCGGCACAGCAGGTGGCAGCCAGTGAGTCAAATCTTCAAAAATAAGTCAGAACGGAGATCTTGGGTGGGTTTTCTTTTTTCTGTGTTTCTGCCAGTTTATCTGTTCCTCTAACTGCAGTCACAAAAGCCAACTGAGAGTGACCTCAGCACTTTCAACACAGTAGCAGAGGACAGGGTGGAGGTAGAGGGTGTTGATAGAAGCAGGTGTTGGCGAAAGAACAGTTACTTTTTTTTTCTGTATGGCGTATGAGCTGTGCAGCCAAGGCAAGGCAGGCAATTCTCTATGGCAAGCAAATCAAGTTCCTCTTCCACAGAAGGAGCCTCAGCCTGCCTGCTGGCCTGGTGCCCAGCAATGGCAACATCACAATCCTGGAAGACCAGACCAGTCAGAACGATTGGCTCACTTAGGATGATGATTGACAGGAGGCTGTTCATCAGCTGTCCAATGGCTTGCTATTTGTCTCTTGTGGTATGTTGCAGCTTGTTCTTCCCAGAAATCTACATGTAAGAGCAAAAGCTTGGCTTACTTCTGGTGAAATAGTGCAGCTAATTTATATTTCCAATTGCAAGAATAACTGTGGGTTGTGTGCATTGGTACCTAGGTAACACTTTCAACTATTTGAAGTAGGTACTGGTTGGGTGGGGGCGGGGTGCATGTGTACGCAAGCATTCATGTAGAGATCAGGGGTCAGCATTGAGTGTCTTCTTCGTCAACCATTCTCAACCTTATTATCTGAGACAGGGTCTTTCTCTGAACCTGGAGTTCACGGTCCCTGCCTCCCTGATGCTGAGATTAGACATGAACATGTCCCACCTTCTCACATGGGTGCTGGGGGCCTGAACTTGGGTCCACACGTTTGCTAGGCAAGGCAAAGGTTCTCTGAGTTGAGCCACTTTTCTAATCCTGGGTGTAATCTCCATTTTATCAAAGAGGATACTGAAACCTGGAACTGTGAAGGAATTTGCTGAAGCTCACAGAGCCACAGGATTGGGGCGTGGGTCTGAAGTAAGCCGATCCTTACATTCTCCTGCATTCTTCGAGGAGTGAATACTTCCTGACGTAATCTGTCATAGATGTCTAGTCTCTCCATCGTAGACCACATTTGCAGGTTTAACTTTAACTTTGGGGGATAGGGAGATCTTTGGTGATGTTTTAGGCAACAAGATTAACAGTGCGAATATTTCTAAGACAGTTACCCAGGAGGGTTGGGTTACTTTATCCTGGAGAAGCCACATAATTGGCTTCTGTCATTTTGCATGGCATGGTTGGCCCATCCAGAGCCAAGCATCTCACTGGGGCAATGTAGCCCCCGCAATTGCAGGTGTGTGGTCTTCCCACTGGAGAAATGGGGATGAAGGGCTCAGTGGTGCAGCCTCATGGACAGTTGTATCTGAGGAGTGTTTACCTAGGGTATTGCAGAGTATGTGAACTTGAGAATAAGGCTGCCTGCATTTGCAAATGACCCAAAGCTGGGTGTGCGTTAACCACCCAATAAAAGCCAGCTATTGTTCCTGGAATGAATGTCTTTCTCAGCTCCTAAGTGGGTTATGAAGATAATCTTTAGACTCTTCTCTAGAGATTAGTAAAACCAAGAAACACCAGGCCAGAAAGGTTCCCAGAGGGTTCTAATACCACCCGCTGGCTACAACCAGGTCCGGCCTCCGAGCACTCATAACAATGGTAAGGAATTCCCTCTCCTCAGCCTCCTCACAAGTGTTACACCTGTGTCTTTGGGGCAAGCTGGTGTTAATCCTTGCTCCCCCAGCCAAATAGCCAAGTATCTTTGAAGTACTACTTCCTGTGGCTCCTTCCTGCTGCGCAGCTCAGCAGCCTCAAAGGGGCTTTGAAGTCTCACTCTCTAACCCGGCTTGGATCCCTTTCTCCCCAACGGAGACGCTGTGTGACTTTGGGCAAGTTACCCAGCTTTTCTGACCTTCATCTTCCCACCTGTGTAAGACAGACATCCTCACGGGGTCATCCATCCTAAGCACTGAACACTGACAGAATATAAAACTGCAGTACGGGGGCCACCACACCCTGCCTTCTGTGGTCACCTCACCAGACTGCTGCGAGCATGCAGGGGGTCCCCAGGAACAAAGATGTCATGTTTAATGGGTCTCCTCCCCTCGATGCAGAGTTAAGAACTTCAAACAGTTTATTTTTTAAGTGTACCATTTTAACCTACTAGGTACCTCCCACAAACGCCTCCGACAGAAATGACTAAGTTAAAGGATGCCCAATGGTTTGTCCAACTCGATGGTTCTTTCGAAATGTGCTTGATTAGTAAAAACTTGATTCTTTCCTGGCACATTTACGGATGGTTCATTTGTGTGTCTGCTTCATTTAGACTTGTAGAATTCACAGGGACAGAAAGTAGGATGGTGTCTGCCAGGGGCTGAGGGGAGGGAGAAAGAATGCTCTGTGTGAAAGGCTGTGGGCTTGACTGTTTGATGAAGGGTCCAGTACTGATGGCTGCGCAGATGTGTGGAGATACCTCATGCCAATGAACTGTCTGATTTAAGAGGTTTGTGCCGGGTTCGGAACTCCGCTGCAACCATGAAAAAAAAAAAAAATCAAATATTCCAAAAGAAAGCGAGCAGAATTCCCACTTTTCTTCTCGTTTCAGAGTCCCCAGAAAGAGGCCAGAAAGAACTTCTTCATCTGGCAGTAAGTGTTCTAGATTCTAAAAGTGGGAGCCTTTCCTCGCGGGCATCCCGGTGTGTGGTCCCGAGCCGCCCACGGTGGCCAGCGCCTGGGGCATTCCCAGGATCTCTGCACTTTTGTTTTGTTTCATTTCTAAACTCGAACTGCGGCCACTGGAGACCCAGGGACCTATTTGCTGGAAACTGTTAAAAATCAGGTTGGGAAAAATTTGCAGGGAAAGGGCACCATAAATTGCGTGGAAATCCAAAACTAACAGGCCCGTGAAAGATTTGTATTTTGAAAAGCAAACCCCAGTGGGATTCTCTCAGCAGAAATTGAAAAGGTCTTGGTAACATTCACTTGAACTATTGAAGGCGTTTTTGCTGTGGCAAGCACTAACGCAGGTACTGCCACCGCCACAGCCCCAGCTCTCCACAGCAAATTAGCACGGTTTTAACTGGGCTGCAAATACCAAGCTGGCTGCTAGTCATTATGCAAAAGGGGACTCAGGGCGGGCGGGGGAACCTGCACCTAGCGGCAAAGCACATTATAATTGTTTAAGCAGACCCCACAAGTCATGCATTTCAATTATTTGTTCAAAGCAGCCGGCAATTAGGAGTCGCAAACAAGGCTTTTGAATGCGAAGTCAGACAATTAAAATGTTTCATGAGTGCATTAGAGAAAGAAGTCTGAATTAGCATTTTGAATACACAAGACCTCTTTTTTTCTAATCTCTGGTCCCTCTCAGAAAATAAAAAAATCAAGAGAAAGAAAGTGAAAGGGGGGATGTTTTGGGGTCTAGTGGGGGTGACTTGGGTGTTTACTTATTTATATGGAATGCCTGACTAATCCAGGGAAGATGGACCGTCCTAATAGGGTACATTTCAATGTCTCTTGTTACTGGTCTGATAGTCCAAGCTTCAGCATAATGGCCCAGGTGCCAAAACCGCTCTCCGCGGGGGGTCTCAAATCGCTTTCAGCATGTCCCCGCCCTCTTCCCCCACCACCCCCAAGCGCTCCTTTGAAGAAGCGGGTCTATTTGAACCAGTGATTTGGTGATTTGTGACTTTTCAGGGTTTCGGCCGGCCGAGCCCCCTGGCTGGCTGCCTCACACCCGGGCTGGAGGGAATCAACCCGACGCACTGGACAGGGGAGGAGAGCATCCCTGTTCTGGGGGTGCTGGAGAACAGATGCTGCCTGCCCAGAGAAGCACGAAAAGGACACCCTCTAGTGCCTCATGCCTTTGAGGGTGGATGGGTTGCCAAGCCTCCCCGCCCCCCATCAGCCGCCCCGCAGCCCTACCCACACAGCCCCTTCCTCAATCCCCAAACAACCCTACTGACATGCAAATTATATTTTATGATTGATTGTATTTTAAGATCCCTTTAATATTGTTCTCCGAGGAGACACTTGCTGAAGAGAGGAGGGTAGGTGGAACTTTGGATCTTGGGCCGGAGAGTGAGAGTTCTTTAATCTTTCTCCATTTCCCCCACCCCCACCCCGGAGTCTTTCTAGGAATCAAACATTGCCGTCTATACGCCATATAAAGCACTTCGTGTTTTTTATTTAATATGCGAGATTAACCAGGCAAATGCAGACAATTTAAGGCGAAAATTGCCAGCCTGTCAGTTCAACCTGTGCAAATGTGTGTGTGTGTGTGCACGCGCGCCTAATTTGAAAGTGGCCAGTAGCCTTAATTTATCACTTCCCGAGTGTGGCTGATTTATAAAACGTTATTAAATAATCCTTTTATAAGAAAGCACTTCTAAGATTTTTTTACCTTATTCAGTTAGGGAGAAGACTAAAATGAAAGGAAAAGGAAGAGAAAAGCAAAACCAAACCAAACCAAACCAACCCCCCCCCCCCAATGTCTAATTCGATGTGACTTCTGTTATTCCTTTTAAAATCAATTCATCTTAAAGTGGTCCTAGAGGGCTGGGAGCACCGTTAAGGATCTGATAGAATGGGTGAGCCTTTGTGTGATCAATACATACTGTTAGCTGGAAATGTTTTCACGTTTTCCCACAAGGAATAGGTCCCTGTGGAAAAAAAAAAAAAAGGAAGTTTCTGTTTTCCATTAGGCCAGGAAGAGCTAAGGATTTGAAATGATAAATACTAACATCACACCATTCTAGTGATGGGGGGAGCACAATTTTGAGTGTTTAATGTCCTTGGGCTCTTGGGTTTGTCTTCTTTTAAATGCTCTTTTAAACTATCCAACGTGTTAAACCAAACCATCCACTACTCTGTAACCAACATTAACTATGCTAGTGTGCTCCTTTTTTTTTTTAAAGTTGTAAATGATTTTTATAAAGGTTTTTTAGGGGGATGAAGAGATGACTCAGCGGTTAAGAGCACTGGCTGCTCTTCCAGACAGAGATCCTGAGTTCAAATCCCAGCAACCACATGGTGGCTCACAATCATCTGTAACCGGATCTGATGCCCTCTTCAGGCATATAGGTGTACATGCAGATAGAGCACTCATACATTAAATAATTTTTTAAAAAAATATTTTTAAAAAATCAAAATAGGGTCTTGTTCTTCACCATAAGTTTATCCAATGTAATTTACAATAGAAAGAGGGTGAGTTCTGGGGGTGGGGGTGGGAGTGAATAAACTCTCACTCAGGTGTCACAGGATTTTCTATCCCCCAAACACTACTTACAAATGCCTGCCCTGATCAGAGACCCTTAAACCTGAAGGTGAAACCCACTAAAATGACTGACATTAGTGGGTGAGGCAGTTAAGCCTTGAACAAGAACAGTGTGTCTTACTTGACTTGGTGACTGCTCTTGAGTTCACATTGGGGCCTGGGCTTGTATTTCACTCACCAGTGTTGGATCTACAGCTGGCTTATTTTTCTTACAGCTGTCTGGTCCTTGAATTGGAGAGTGCCTATGAGTCTTACCAACCAGCTTAGCTGTTCAACCCTAAAGAGCCTGCAAACTCCTTCAAAAGCCCTTGTAAGTTGACACAGGGAAAGAGCAAAAAGGGAAGACAACAAAAGAAAAGCATTATCCCACCCCCTAATTAAAAAAAACAACTTTCTCTCTTAGGTGACATCGTTCCTGCCAGTGACTTAGTCCAGAGGAAGCACCCAGCTGCAACGAGTCCTTTCAGCACTGACCAATCTGTTGGCCATAGCCACACTGTTTTGTAAAGCTCTTCGGTTCTGGTTTTCTAGACTCTTGTCTGGCCTGTCCCATCCATCACCCTGGTAATGACCCTCACTTATCATTCGTCTAGCTTGCCATTCACCTTAATTCCTCAACTACACCTAGCAATGGCCAACCACAGGGCCCCAAAAGGAAACCACAGTCCCTCTTCCCTTTTTCTACCCTATCTACCACAGCCTGTAAACATATGTCACCTTCCCTGGTTGTTGAACTAGAGTCCTCCTCCCTGCAGGTCGCTTCTGGAATGAAACCTGAGAGACTGCTCTTTCCCTTGCCTGTCCTTCCTTCCTTCTCTGAGACTTACACAGTCTATCCCATAGTCAAGAGGTAGTGGGAATCCTGCCACAGAAATGCCACCCTTTCTGGAACAACGGCTGCAAGCCAACCGGCTCTTTGGATGTCTCAGTAGGAGGCTGACAGAAGTTTCGGCTGAAGGACACCAGTACAAATGCCTTTTTATGCAAGAGGACATGGGAATACTTCAAATTATCTACCTTCAAAAGCGCATGTTTGAGGCTGCAAAGTGGGGCAAACAAAGGTGTTCTGGGCCGAGTTGCAGGAGGAAGGCTTTTCCCAGCTGTAGGATTTGAGGATGATAAAAGGGAGAAGCGGGAGAATGTAAAACAAATTGTGCACTGGAGGGTGGAAAATACAGATTTGAAAGTTAAGTGTCTGGAACAAGAGAGATATGAGTCACTGGAATTTACAAGTTACTGTAGGAAACAGATAAAGAGATCGTGAGATGGGTAGCGAGGCCCGTAGCAAAGTGGCATTTTGCTAACTGCAAAGCCAGTCGGTGGCAGAAACTGTTCATCAACTCAGGAAAGGGGTGGTAATTATGGGAGACAAGAGCAGATAATAACATTTACGCAGGACCTGTGGGGACTAGGTTGGGTGTTCAGCAATTATGTCAAGTGGGAGCACAGATTTTTCTTCCCCCTCAACATGGTAAATCAGAAAGAAAGAAAGAAAAAGAAAAAGCCCAGAGGGCTTGTGTCAAATAGATGAGAAGGGAAAGCCGCAGCTAGCCAGAGGCGATGGTGTTCTTGCCTGAGGGAAAACGCCTTTCTCTGTGCCCTGCAGCCCCATCCTCTTATGTGGGAAATGCTTGGCTTTTTTAATTTCTACATGTGGCTACAAATTACTTGAGAGGAGAATAAATTCCTGAGCACAGAGAGAGCCATTGCTCAGTGGTATAGTTTGCTGTCTGTTGCTGTGCAGAACATCAGGATTCAATTTGAGGAGGAAAGGGTTTCTATGGCTTGTGAGTTACAGTCTCTCACTGGGAAAAGCAAGGCAGAATCCTGAGGCAGGAACAGGGGCAGAGACCACAGAGGAACACTGCTTACTAGCTTCCTATGATGCCTGCCTTGTACACATACCTCAGGACCGCCTGCCCAGGGTGGCAAGTGGGTTGGGCCACTCATCCCCAACCAGGAAGAAAATGCCACACTGACATGCCCACAGGCCAGTTCAATGGAGGCCCTCCATGGTGTGTCAAGTTGATGGCAGAGACCGACTGTGATGTTAAGGTTTAGAAGGAGGCTGTAGTAAGCTCCTTGTTCCTCAAAAAGGCTCCTGGGTGTTGTGTAATAGTTCCCTGTATTTGTGTATGCATGTGTGTGTGTGTGTGTGTTTGTATGTGTGAACTTGAGTGGACATCTATGTGGACAATGGGGATCAGTCTCAGGTGTCATTCCACAGGAGCCATCCACCTTGTGTTTTGAGGCAGAGTCTCTCATCTATCTGAAGCTCATCATATTAGCTAGGTGGGCAAGCCCCAAGATTCCCTTCTCTCTAGCTCCCTAGAGCTCATTATTTTAAATCTAAGCCACCCCACCCAATTTTGTGTGTGTGTGTGTGTGTGGTAGTTTCTCGCCCCACCCCCGTGGATGCTGGGCATGGAACTCAGGTATTTGTGCTGTAAGAGAGATACTTCATCAATTGTGATGTCACCGAAGCTCATTGTCTAAGCATAGTTCTCTAAACAAAAGTTTCATGTCGTCTATTTGGGAGTTTATATTTGTTTTGAAAAAATTAGATGGCATATATACAAATCATATAGAGATATAAATGAAAACATACTGTAGGCTGTTAGGTCCAACTGTTAGATATTCGTGCCCTCTTGAATGGCAGGAAACACTTCCCCTGCCGTAGACTCCCTTTGTAAAGTTTGTATACTTTGTAAACTTTACAAACCCTTAAGGCAGGAAAGTGGCCAGGGCTCCAGCAGCCAAGCCCCTCCCCCCAGACCTCCTTAACTGTAATTAATGGTGCTTTCAGTCTCTGTAATGTCACAAAGGTTATCTCCAGCCCCTCAACAGGACCCTTCCCAGATTATGCTAATTTTAGTTGTAAAGTATGAATAAAAGCCACCAATCCCTGAATAGTAAACCCCACCAATCCCTGAACTTCCCACTGAATCCTATCAATCCCTGGGCACAAAACCTGACCAATCTCTGAACTGGAAACCCACCAATCCCTGAGCTCCCTCAAGCTCAGGACTTAAAATTCCACCGCTTCTAACCCTGGAAATCTCCACCACCACCCTTCCAAGAACCCCTATAGAAGCTCTGAACTTTGTTCAATTCCCTGCTGTCTGCTCCCTCCTGGTAGCACAGGCAGCCACTTCTGGATTTGTCTCTCTACACCCTGGACCCTCCAAGAAATCTCTTCTGTGAGATTTGCTGCCTGGCGTGACTCTCATCAGAAGCAGCAGCAATGAAGGGAAGAGAAGAGTTGATACAGCAGAGTTGAGGCTCCCGAGCTCCTCTGCTCAGCTGAGGATGCCCTTGCCTGGGAGCTGCAGTGCCTCTGCAGAGGAGGCTTCCTCTCAGAGCTATGTGGTTCCTGGGCTCCCATGTCTCAGAATGACCTTCCATTGGGACACTGTCCTACCTCAGAGCCAGGTGGTTCCTGGGCTTCTGAGTCCCAGAACACCTCCCCATCTAAGCAGGAAGGCCAACCCATCTGTGTGGTGGTGAGTGTTGTCTGTTCACTCCCAATACATACTCCCATCCTATTGTAGAAATACATCACCCGCCATCTATCTTAGACATGTATCAATAACGTCTGTTGTCCCTGGACACTTGGTTCCTCAGAGAGAATGATAGCAGATCATCTATATTTTCTTGGACATTTCCTATTCCTGAGCACCTCTGGACCGCTTTTCTCAGATTCTTTTCCAGTAAAGGATGGACAGGGAAATTAGCATGGTTCTTAAGAACCTCCCCATGTGTGATTTTTCATAATCCTTCCCCTTCATATGGACTAGAGAGCACTTCGGAGTGATCTTGGAAGTCATTTGTGGTAGAATCAAAAGGAAGAACAGGGCTCCTGTATTGTCACCAAGGTGGAGGCTGCCCAGGAAAGCCCTTGACTGGATGTACACACACACATACACACACACATGGACACAGGGACACACACACACGGACACAGGGACACACACACACACAAGACAGAGGGAGAACTAATAACATGTAACCTTTGTCTTGAGTTCTCATCACATAAACCCTTGCAGATAAAGATCCCAACCTCCCTTGATATTGCCCAGCTCAGAGGAAAGACTGAATTCTTTCCTTTATCCTCTTCTACTCTGTGATACAGCAATGATACTCTCCCCAGCACGAGTCACGTTTGTTTGTTTTGAGATAGGGTTTCATGTTGTAGACCAGACTGCCCTCAAACTTAAAGTGCATTGCCCCTGCCTGCTGAGTACTGAGACTAAAGGCTTGGGCCACTGTGCCTAGCTCTGAAGTCACATTTAAAAAGTAGCAGTTTAAGATTACTGCATACTTTTTTCTTCAGCTAGATACTCTGTCTTCCCATCCATCACTCTGTCCTTGAATTGATCTGTCTACCACTTCACCTATTTTTTTTTTACAAGAATTCAAGGCTTTTTATAGTTTCCTGGCTGCTTTTATCATGGTCTTTCATAACAGTGTACTAGATAATAGAAGAAATGGATATTTATGTAACCTGGCTCACTGAGCATAAACACAAAACTTACTGTATATACATACACACACACACACAAAATCATCTTCCCTTTAGTTTATTCCGCTTTTCTTTCCTATGTCCCTAGTGTTCATTCAGGTCACCTCATATTGGGCTAGTCTCTCTCTCTCTCTCTCTCTCTCTCTCTTCTCTCCACCTTCTTTTTAAAGGTTTATTATATTAATTTTTAATTATGTGTATGTGTGTGCACATGCCCAATGGAACAAAAGACCTGAAACTTCCCCCAAACTCACTGCTTAGGACTTGAAGCTTGGCAGTTACAGAAAAGTCTCCCTCTCATACAAGCCCTAGTGAAGAAATCAAGGGAACTCAAATCCTGTTTTAATATTGTATTAGTCTTCATTTCTCCTAATGGGAAGACTTTCCCATGACACCTTTTGTCTTCTTCCATCCTTGGAGGAGAGGAAGAGGATGCCACTCTCAAATCCTAGGCTTATTCTTTCCCTGTGCCTTTGAGCTTATTCACAGCCCCTTTTTTTGGAACATCACACCCTGACTTCCTTGAGACTATCCCCTGTCTTGCATCTTGAACCTCTTCTCTTCTTCTAGTCTTTTCCTCAGTGCTACAGCCTATTCATGTATCTCAAGCCCTGACAGCTCCTCTTTAATCTCCTGGTATGATCTCACCTCTACCGCACTCATTGCTGCTGCCTCTCTAGCTTCTCAGCCTGAGCCCCTTGAAGCCCAACTCATCCCCACTTCTGCTTTCCTGACCATCAGGAGGCCAGTGGGCTTACTACCCTGATCCTTTTCTCTAGCACTACATATCAGGTGAAGTCTGACAGAGGAATCAGTTGACAGGGAATGGCTACTAGTAGAAGACTTGGCCAGTTAACTGTGCTAGTTACTTTCACAAAATCCTTGATAGCCACTTTGGCAAGAAAGTTTGTTTGACCTTAGAGTCCAAGGGTAGAGTCCATCACTGAGAGCAAGACACAGGGCAAGAGTCTTATCCCACTGCTCACACTGCACCTACAACCTGGAAACAGAAAAAGAGGAATACGGACATTCAATTTTCTTTTCCATTTTTGGTTAGTCCAGGATGCTGGCCCATGGAATGGTGGTGCGCAGTTAGGATGGGCCATCCATTCCCTAACCAAGTCTGGAACTCTCTCACATCTATGCCCAGAAGACTGGAAGTCTCCTAAGTCTTTCTAGATCCTATCAAGTTGACAATCAGTATTAACCATCTTGCTCACCCTGATTTTATCTTTAAAATAGTTACTTTTCCACTATCCAAATATACTTTGCAACAGAGCCTCTTGCCTCCCAAGATCTTTGTGTAATGGAGGTGAGAGGGCAAACTTGTAAGAATCTGCTTTGGTGTCAGTTCTGCTTGGTGACCTCATCTCTTATCTCAGTGATGTACAACTTTGCATGAGTCAGGCTTTTCTGCTAGTACAAGAGAATAAACATCTCCAATATGTTCCTTTATCACCTTGTGAGCTGTTCTTGGTGATTCATCTTCAGCCATCAGCTCTTGCTTTAACCCACAGGAACCATAAGTTGGTCTGTTTATATGTGTGTTTCTTTCTTTTTTTTTTTTGAGCTTGTATAAGCCATAAGGAAGTTGCCCCTACCTTGAATGTACCCTGTCAGCTAGCCTGAGATAGACTATTTCCTGATGCAATTGAGCTATTCTTTTTTTTTTAAAAAAAGATTTATTTATTATATGTAAGTACACTGTAGCTGTCTTCAGACACTCCAGAAGAGGGCGCCAGATCTCGTTATGGATGGTTGTGAGCCACCATGTGGTTGCTGGGATTTGAACTCTGGACCTTCGGAAGAGAAGTCGGGTGCTCTTACCCACTGAGCCATCTCACCAGCCCCCTATATGTGTGTTTCTTACAAGCTTCAATTCCTATAACAGGTCCAACTATAGATTCAGAACTCTAGATAACACATAATATTGTGGTTTTTAAAGAAACAAAAGCAAAATGTTTTATCGTGAGAATGTTAGAATTTTTGCTTGCACCTAACAGAAGCATATATCAACCAGTAATTTAGGGTACAGTGAAAATTTTAATTTCATTCCTCAAAGGAGAGATTTTACAAAGAAGGATATGTTTCCAATGTCAAATTAGTCTAGTTTCAAAGTGTGTGTTTGTGTG
Organism: Mus caroli; assembly: GCF_978045245.1. Classification (NCBI taxonomy): domain Eukaryota; kingdom Metazoa; phylum Chordata; class Mammalia; order Rodentia; family Muridae; genus Mus; species Mus caroli. Next base: position 68,361,558 of record NW_028227266.1, read on the forward strand.
TGTGTATGTGTGTGTTCATGGGTTAACTTCTACTTAAATGTGTTGTGTTCAAAAAAGGTTTCTCCAGGCATGGGCTACATAGAGAGGCCCCAGAGCCCCCAAAGAGTACATACTCTTGCCATCACTCTTGTTGCCACTAGAACTAGATGATAAGTCCCTACTGCCAAAGCTGTAACACACGTTGGTCATAATACATAAAGAAATCAAGCTGAATATTTCCTGCTCACTCTCACTGGTTTTCATAGTTTCGAAGGTGCTGTGTAGGCTGCTGTGGGAGAAAAAAATTGTCAACATATTCCCCCATGCCAACCATGTCTGTGTTGTTGCTGCAGTTTCCTTGGAGAGGCTGCACTCTGTATAGAAGGTCCTTAAGACAGGAAGTAAACAACCAGAGTTTCAGGAAGTTCCTGAAACTGAGCAGGTTCACTAGGCCCCTCCCTTTCCAAGAGTATGTAAACAGTAACAACTGCCAAGAATCACTCTTAGTCAAGCCACCTTGCAGAGGGGACCTTCAGACCAGTCAAACCACCTGGAAGAAGCAGAGATGGGCTAAACTACCTCCAAGAATCAAATACCAGTTGAGACTCATAGCTTGTCAGAATCCTGAGAATAAGTGACTTATCAAGACTAAGTCTATGAGACATCTCTCCCAACCCTCACCCTCACAAAGCTCAGAGAATATTGTGGAAGAGAAGCATAAAGAATGTACAAGCAGGAGGATGGGGCAGGGCCTGTGAAATGCAGTCTTTGAAACATGATGTGGTCATTGTGCTCATGAACTCACAGCAGCTACAATTGTTAAGATCAAGTCAAGATCAGTCAACATTCCAACAGGCAACACTAATTGATATCAGAAAACTATTAAGCCAAACAACAACAACAACAAACAGAGAGAGAGAGAGAGAGAGAGAGAGAGAGAGAGAGAGAGAGAGAGAGAGAGACTGTGAAGAGAAGACCTAGACATGGTGGAACTACCATGGTACAGTAGAGGGGGGAGTTGTAAGTTCACAGACTAGCAGAAGTTGGAGGTAGAGGCAGAAAGTAGGAGGCAAGCATTGTGCATGCTTATGATCAAGATATATTAACATGTATGACATTATCAAAGAATAACTAAAAGATACTCTATGAAGAGATTTTACATGTATGTATCTCTTTGTATATCGAGTATGTATGTGATTGTGTGAGTGTGTGTGTGTCCTGTGAGTATGCTTGAGTATGCCTGTGCATGAACTGTCTGCCTGTCTGTCCTCTTTGCAGCATCTATGGGAATGTATCTGATACATGTGTATAATATGACAGCAGAGCACAAGATCGAATTTTTATGGACAGATTAAGTTCACTAACCTTGTGAACAGGTTGTGGAAACAGATGATACATTTTTAAATGTTAAATTAAAATTTTGTCTATTTGGTAGGATCTACTTATGTAGAACAGGCTGGTCTTGAACTCACAGAGATCCACCTGCCTGTGCCTCCTGAGTGCTCGGATTAAAGATACATGACACTATGCTTGATAAATTAAGTTTTAAAAATGAATGTAAAATGGTGGTTTCTGTGAAGACACTTATGGCTTGAAGTAGGGTGAACAGCCTTGTTTTCCTGCTCTTCTTGGCATTATCTTTTCAGTTGTCATTAAACTGGCATGATTTTGATACAAGAGAAGGAGCTGAGTGCAGACAAGAGTCTCTAAGACTATAGTTGGTGAGGCATTAGGGCCACTGTGTCAGGAGAGGGAGCAGGAATGAATGACACTTTGTTTATAATATCTAGTAGTTGAATAACTAGTAGTAAATAGAAAGGCCAGCCTGTAGCACTGGCCCCCATAACCTCATTCCTTTGTCTAAGTTTGCTAATTACATATAAGTAGGGAGCTACTTACTCCTGGTAGGTCTGTGACTTCAGAGGTGTCAGCTCTACAAGTTTACCTCAGTCCTTGTCACAAATGGCTGGCTAGCCAGCCCGGTTAGAACCCGGTTATAAAGAATTCCACACTTCCTCAGAATCACTTCGGATGGGTACCTCAGAACTGAAGAGACCAAATGGTGTGCAAGGAGTCTGAAGGGCGTATGTCATATGTCATTTGAATTTGGCAATTTATATCAAAATAGAAGACATGATCTCTAAAGATCAAATAGTCTTTCCTTTGAATGAGAACATCATCATGTTTTGGGCCTCTTCACATTCCCCCACCCCCACCCCCGATTGTTCTTGCTGATCTCCTGCTGTTGTGACATGTTAACTCCCAGATCTAAACTTCACAAAGGCCCTGAGCTGGGCTCATTCCTGAGCTGCTTTGTTTGTGGGTTGAGGTCCCTGACATTACAGGCGCTTACTCAGCCTAACTGCCAGGCTCCCTCCCTGCCCACTTTACCAGATCTAAGACACAAACACAGGACCTCTGCTTGGCAAGTGAGCTGGCAGAAACACCTTTGGTCCTAAGTTACAGGTCCTCAGATTAGCCTCTGCCTGCCTGCACATGTTCCTGTGTTTAGCTGGGACTGTGTCTCATGTTGCAGGTTATTTTGCTTTAGCCTGAGTCCCTTGCAGGCACTCTATTCACAGCAGAAGCGGGTGGTCAGGCGTCACAAGGAGGTTTATGGTCCAGCACGGCTGGTTGGCCCAGGTCTTCCCAGCTGTTGAAATGGTGCTAGGGGCAAAAGGTGACTAGGTCACTCCTGTGCCACCTGCTTCTGTTGTTGTTTCTTTTAAATCCTCTTAAGTGGACTTTTAAAGTGGGAACTTTCTACCACATCCTGGCCAGAGAGCAACCTCCGAGGCAGCTGCAGCCTGCTCAAAGCCAGGGCCTGGGTGGGAAGCCCAGAGAGTCTTTATTTCTGCTTCCAAGAGAGAAGCAATCACGTGGCCAAAGCTAGTGTTAACTTACACACACGGCCCTGTCCAAACGTTGTATGAGATTGATACTGTTGTCTGAGTTTCTTACACCCTAGCTGTGCAGGGCTTTAAAAGCCAGGTACTTAGGACCACAGAGACCTCCTCCAAACTGAAACTCCCCTCTCCTCCCCTTCCCTCCCCTCTTCCCTTCTATTCCCCTCCCCCCTTCCTTCCCCTTTTCTCCCCTCTCTTTTCCTCCCCCCTCCCCTTCCCTTCTCCCTCCTCTCCTCCCCTCTCCTTTCCACCTCTCTCCTCCCCTCTTCTCTCTTCCCTTCCCTTCCCTTCCCCTCCCCTCTCCTTTCCCCCCTCCCTTCTCCTCCCATCTTCTTTCCTTTCTTTCTAGACAATATCTCCTGTACCCCAGGCTGGATTTGAACTTGCCAAGGATGTCTTTGAATGTCTGAGCTCCCTGTCTTTGCCCTACAAGTGCTGAGATTACAGAAATGTGCCATTTATGGGAAGCCAGGGATGGAAACCCGGCCTTCGTGCACGCTAGGCAAGCGCTCTGTGAACTGAGCTGCATGCTCAGGTGGTGGATTCAGGACTTGGCAGCCTTATTAGGAAGGTCTGGAAACTAGGAGGGAGGCTGTAGTTGCAGTAAGAGTGTGTTCCTGGGGCTGTGTGCTTGAGATATATACCTCATCCCTGGTCAGTGTTCATCCTCTCAGTAGACCAAACTAATTTCCTTCATATTTTAAAAATCCTAAAGTATTTGTCTTACACAGTCACATTATTTGCAGGGGGGGCCAAACTTGAAAGGTGCTGAGCATGTAGTTCTTCGATTTATCTGAGAGATTAAGAAATACATTTTTAAAAGGAAAAGAGGGGCTGGTGAGATGGCTCAGTGGTTAAGAGCACCCGACTGCTCTTCCGAAGGTCCAGAGTTCAAATCCCAGCAACCACATGGTGGCTCACAACCATCCGCAACGAGATCTGGCGCCCTCTTCTGGAGTGTCTGAAGACAGCTACAGTGTACTTACATATAATAAATAAATAAATCTTTAAAAAAAAAAGAAAAAAAAGAAAAAGAAAAGAAACTCAATCAGCAATTCTTAGCAGATCAGGCATTCTAGCAGAATATAACCCAAAGATGAACCTTGATACCTATTTACTAAGAGACGATGCTGACAGGGAGATATTAATGCTGTCTGTCATCAAGTCACACCATGTGACATGGGTGAAGACTGCGGAACATACCCCCGATTCATTATGCATTTGGCTTTGTATTAATTTTGGTTACTGTACCTTCAGAAAACTTTAGCTACGGCTTAACTTTTTGCAGTGCTACTGTTCCGTTGCCTGACCTCACATGGAGTCATGACCTTCAGTCTAAGAAACTAGGACTTCGCTGAGTTAGCTCATCAATTTGAAACTGTTGAGCTGATAGTAGGAGTTTGGTCATAAATTAATGGTGGAACAGGTTGAGACGGGAGAAGGAGAAGATGGAGATACAAGTACTTTAGATGTGGAGACACAGGAACTTGGGAGGATGGCTGGGATGTTGAGTCTCTCAGAGATAGCTGGCCTAACACCCAGCATCTATGAATATCACTTTATGTAGCAACAAAATGCATTGCAGAAGTATCCTAAGTGAGACATCTGGCTTGAGAAGGTTACTGTGGGCTTTTTAGTTGTTTGTTTGTCTGTTTGCTTGCTTGTTCTTATTTTGTTTTTGTCAATTTGATGCCAGCTAGGGTAATCTAGAAAAAGGGAATCTCAATTTAGAAAATGCCTCCATCAAATTGGCCTGTAGGCAAGTCTGTAGGACATTTTATTTCTTCTTTTTTAGTAATTTATTTTTATTTTATGTACATTGGTGTTCTGCCTGTATGTACATCTGTGAGGATGTCAGATACCCTGGAACTGGCATTAGACATCGTTGTAAGCTGCCATGTGGGTGCTGGGAATTGAACTCAGGTCCTCTGTTTGTTTTTGTTTATTTGTTTTTTTGTTTGTTTTTCTTTGAGACAGGGTTTCTCTGTGTAGCCCTGGCTGTCCTGGAACTCACTCTGTAGACAAGGCTGCCCTTGAACTCAAAAATTCACCTGCCTCTGACTCCCAAGTGCTGGGATCAAAGGCATGTGTCACCACGCCAGGCTGAACTCAGGCCCTCTGGAAGAGCAGTCAGTGTTCTTAAACACTGAGTTATCTGTCCAGTCCTGATAGGGAATTTTCTTGATTAATGATTGTTGTGTACCAGTTCAGCCTAATTTGGGCGGTATCATTCCCGGGTAGGTGGTCCTAGGTTGAACAAGCCACAGGGAGCAAGCCTTTTAAGCAGCATTCAATGTCTATGGCTTCAGCTTCAGTTCCTGCCTCCAGGATCCAGCCCTGATTTTCCCTCTGTAATGGCCTGTAAGCTATGAGCTAAAATGAACCCCTTCCTCCTCAAGTTGCCTTGTTGGTCATTGCGTTTGTCACAACAATAGAAGGCAGACCAGGACAGTCACTCTGCATCCGGGTGAGACCTAAGTGCAATCATCTGCAGCCTTGTGTGAGGAGGAGTCAGAGTTTCAAAATGGAGTGAAGACAGTGAACCTCTGGAGGCAGAAATGAGGAGGGCGTGGCCATGGGAAGCTGGGATGCTGGAAGCCGCTAGAACCAAAGACGAGCAATGTGTGCACACGTTGCAGGATTGTAGCTGGTCTTTGCTGGGTTCTTCTGGGTTCTTCTTTTCCTCATCCTTTGTCTCCTCCACCCCACCCCACCCACCCCACCCCACCCCCACCCCACCCCCACCCCACCCCCACCCCACCCCAGTTTCATCCCCTATCACTATATAGGAGAGAAAGAAGGGTAGGAGAGAGAGAGAGAGAGAGAGAGAGAGAGAGAGAGAGAGAGAGAGAGAGAGAGAGAGAGAGAGAGAGATCCCTGAATCTAATTTCTTTCATTTCTTCTTTGAGCACAACCGCTAAAAAACCTTAACCACCTCCTCTAAATGACCGCCAACCACCAACTCCCACCTATTGGGGCTCTAGCATTAATATGCCCTCTGAAAAGTTCCCAGAATTCCAAACATTACACAATCGTAGACACTATCTGCAGTTGGCAAAAACACACCTCTGCTAGGGCAGGAGACCGATCACAATTGGCTGCTGTGGACAGTCCGAAGCAGCTCCATGTCTCTACACCTGGGATTAAAAAAGAAAGCAACAAAATTCCAGAATTCTCACAGTATTCTTCCCAAAATCCTCTAGAGGGAAACTGGCCTTGCTGGTACCTTAATTTCATCCAGTGATATTGATTTCAGATGTCCAGCCTCCACGGCTTTCAGATAATTCATTTATTTTGTTACACAATTTTACTAGCTTTGTGATCATTTGTTACAGCATCTACAAGAAATAAATAATTTTTAAAATTTATCTGTATCTATCTATCTATCTATCTATCTATCTATCTATTTATCTAATCTAATCTATTATCTATTCTTCTCTCATATATCACATCCCTACTACAGTTTCACCTCCATCCTTTCTTCTTAGAACCCCAACACACATACACACACACACACACACACACATCCTCTCTCCTATATCCATCTGGCCTCTGTTTCTCTTTAGAAAAGAGCCCAGGGGGTCTCAACAAACATGGCATAACAAGTTACAATAAGACTAAGCACAGGGCTGGTGAGATGGCTCAGTAGGTAAGAGCACCCGACTGCTCTTCCGAAGGTTTGGAGTTCAAATCCCAGCAACCACATGGTGGCTCACAACCATCCATAATGAGATCTGACTCCCTCTTCTGGAGTGTCTGAAGACAGCTACAGTGTACTTACTTATAATAAATAAATAAATAAATAAATAAATAAATAAATAAATAAATAAATCTTTAAAAAAAATAAGACTAGGCACAACTCCTCATCCAAATCATGGCCTTTTGGTGTTCTAGGGATGTAGATATTGTATATAGCTTCAGAGATGAGTTCAGAGGAACACATCTTTTGTTCAAATAGCAATCGCTTCTAATTGTGGCTCAACGCTGGGACTCACCTCAGTGCCCAGCCACAGCTCTGGCAGGTGACCTTCCCTGTACCCTGGTCATTGTGAAGTGCAGCTGCATCTGGGAACCACTGGGCTGTACAGAGAGCAGCCTTCCACTGTGTGAAAGCTTCTGGGCGTAGTTCTGGGCATAGTTCCCGGATGTTCCCCTAGCTGTCTGAAAGGGGCTCTCCCCTGTGGCATGTCAAGCTTAGTGTATCAGAAGCTGAGCTCACTGCCTTCCCCCTTCAGCTCTGTCCCCTCCTGTGTCCCTCATGTGGGCAATGTTGCCAATAGCTCCATGTCACCATGGCTTCAGTGACTGCTAACTCCCAGCTTCTCCCTCTCCCCCGCCCCTAGACGCAGCTGTTCATGGTGCCTTAGAGAAGGACCTTTGAAAATGCGGAGGTGAGCAGGGAGGCTGAGTGGAGGGTGATGAGGCCTTCCCTGCAGCACAGTGAGCTGCGGGGAGATAACTAATGAGTAGAATGGGTCCCAGAAAAATATTTACCTGAGACACGATCTTATTGGTCACAAAAGGGGGCGGGGCGGAGGCTCAGGCAGCTAGTGTCCAAGTGTGTGGACCTGAGTTCAGATCCTGAACACCTATGTAAAAAGCCAGGTGTAGTACATACACTCAGTCCGGTGGGAAGGGAGAGAGAGAGAGAGAAAGAGAGAGAGAGAGAGAGAGAGAGAGAGAGAGAGAGAGAGAGAGAGAGAGAGAGAGAGAGAGGAGAGAGGAGAGAGAGAGAGAGAGAGAGAGAGAGAGCGCACTGGAGCACAGTGGTCAGCCAGCCTGTCCAAACTGAAAAGCTTCCAGTTCAGGTTCATTTTCATGCCTTTGGAAACACAGGAAAAATGAACTCCATCACCATTGCCCAAATGGAAGGTGGAGTTCCAGAGGGAAAAATTAGAGGCAGAAGGGCTAGAGGGGTGAGTGAACCATCCGTCTTCGGAGACAATTTCTACTCCTCACTCTACAGCCAAGGGATATGTCTTCCTTCTAATGCAGAAGAACACCAGGGGTCTGAGAGATCAGGACACGCACCTGCGAGCACACTGCTAGGCTCCATTCTGGACCTTACTTGTCCCAAAGTTCTCCAGCTGGAAATCCTAACTTTTGTTGATTTTGGTTTTTTGTTTTAAGATAGGGATTCTCTGTGTACAGTCCTGGCTGTCCTAGAACTCACTCTGTAGACCTGACGGGCCTTGAACACACATAGAATTGCCTACCTCTGACTCCCAAATGCTGGGATAAAGAAATGTGCCGCCACTTCCCAGTTTGAAAGCTCTACTCTGTTGTTCTGTTTTCCTTCTATCCACTTTGGTGTGGTTATGAATAACACCAACCGTTTATTTAAATCCCATTTCCTAGGTCTGGCTGCTGGGAATTGACCACCAGGGAAAGATCCTCTGGGACTCTTGCGCAATCAGGTTAACTGTCCATTGGAGCACCTGGTTTAGCTTTTGCACAGGACTATGTGTTAGGAAGACCCTTGGCCCCAAGCATCTGCTGAAATAATCCAAGACTCTGAGAACCATCACATCCTTTACTTTTTTTAGAGAAATACCTGGGGGCCAAGACTGGTTGAGGGGGTTGGCTGTTCCTAAGGCCATCCCTGCAACACTTCACCAGGGACTGAACGGCTGAAGATACTCAGTTCCTTCTTATTCACATTCCACAGACTCCCCACTTCGTGGAAAGTGAATAAAATGGTGTTTTGTTTTGTTTTGTTTTAATATTATCAAAGGATTCACATGTACGGCTGAATTTCTGCAAGCAGAAGCCAAATGTAGGGGCTGTTGAGCCTTGTCCCAGTTGCACGGCATGGTAAAACTGAACAAGATCATTAAAACCTCACTGATGTGTAGCTCTTCTCTGGGCTTCAGGATGCCTTCTGCTACCAAGCCTCATAATGAGGGCTTTGAAGTCCTTCGCAAGTGTGAATTTACTGTTTTGTAAAGACCAGATTCCTGAGCAGGTCATAAATTATCCCGTTAGACAAAGGCTTCTAGGGAAAGGCGTTGTGTTGAAATCCTTTTAATGGATGGTTTTCCTAACACACTGCTGGCAGAGCAAATAGCTGGCACTCAGGCCTCACAATCCGAGAGTGGCCAAACTCCCGGGAAGTGCCAGGAGGCTTTGAAATCCTAGTTAAACCCTTTTCTAGGTGAGAAAGGGAGAGAAAGCATAGCATTTGCAAAAGAAATGGCTTTCCATTCCTCCTCGTTTAGCAGTCTGGTTTTAGAATCAGTCGAGATACAACTTTTATTACCATTATCATTACCATTAAGTGATCGCTGGTTCCGTGGCTCTCTTTAGTCGTGGTCTGTCTTACTGTACAGTGGATTGCTCACAGTTAGGATCCCACAGTCAGCTTTTCTGGTGCTCTCTACACCCCTCACTTCTGTGTATGGGTGTTTTGCCTGTGTATATGTCTGTGCCTGCTGCCTTTGGAGGCCAGTGGAGGGCGGAAGCCCTGGAGCTGGAGTCACAGAGGATTGTGATCGACCCTGTGGGTGCTGGGAAGGGAACCCAGGCCTGCAAGCCACTGTGTGTGTGTTTTCACACACCAATCAATCACCAGTGGGAGTGGTGAGCTGATGACACCTCTCTCAGACACATCACGGAGGCCCAGCCTCTCCCGCCAAGCTTCTCCAGCTTACCGCTGGAAGGACTAAAATCAACTCTCAAACACAAACTGAGAATAAAATCAGGTCAAAACCTGAACTATAATTTCTCTTTGAGTTATGTTAAAAATGAGATTGTTAAAGCGATGTAAGCCCAGCACGATGGCTCAGTGGCTGTGCTGTCTGGTTTCTCATCACCTTGACACAAGTCAGAGTCATCTAGGAGAAGGAAGGACACATGAACTGAGGAGTTGCCTCTGGAAGACTGGCCTGTGGGCAAGTGTGTGGAGCAAGTATTATTATTATTATTATTATTATTATTATTATTATTATTATTATCAATGGGTGTAGGAGAGCCCAGGCCACTGTGGGAAGTGCCATCCTTGGAAAAATGGTCCTATGTTATATACAAAAGGCAGCTGAGCAAGCCAATGTAGGCAAGTCAGGAAGCTGTACTCCTCCGTGGTTTCTGCTGCAGTTCTTGCCTCCAGGTTTCTGCTTGAGTTCCTGACCTGACTTCCCCTCCATGCTGGACTATGACATGAAGTATAAGCCACACAAACCCTCTCCTCTACGAGTTTCCTTGGGTCATGGTGTTTATCTCAGCAGCAGAGAAACCAAACTAAGACAATGGTTAAAGATACTTGCCATCCAGTCTAGATCAATCCTTGGACCCACAGGGTAGACAGGAGAGTAGACCCCAGCAAGCAAGTTGTCCTCTGACCTCTACACAGGTGTTGTGTCAAACACACACACACACACACACGAGAGAGAGAGAGAGAGAGAGAGAGAGAGAGAGAGAGAGAGAGAGAGAGAAGAAGAAGAAGAAGAAGAAGAAGAAGAAGAAGAAGGAGGAGGAGGAGGAGGAGGAGGAGGAGGAGGAGAAGGAGGAGGAGGAAAAGAAAGAAAAAAGGAAGGAAAAAAGGAAAGAAAGTATAATTAAAAAATTTTAAGGCTATCTACGCTCTATTCAGAATTTTGAAAACACAGGAAATGAGAAGAAAGGAAAATTAACAGCTACATAAATTCCCATCGGCCAACAAATGCCGGCCAACAAATGCCGGCTTCTTCATAAGCATGCTGTCTTGACTGAATACCGCAGCCGCCCGTCCAGAGTACTCAAAACTCATCCGCTGTAGCTTTTCCAGTGGCTGCGAGTAGGCATGTGCTCAAGTTTGCCGGTGAGAAGAAAGGGCTAGTCGTTCTGAAGCCCTTGCTTGGTTAAAGGTCACAGAAGGTGATTACTGCTACTCTACGGGTGAAGGACATCAGTGGCTCATTGACTGAGATAACACCACAGTTTCGCGTTGGGAGTGCTTATTCTCCAGCCAGGAACTCCACTTAGGGACACTATGGAGCCTTTGGGAGATGGGGCCTACCTGGTGACCGTTCGTTATGAGGGAAGAGAGGGCCTTAGGTGGATAGAACACTGGGCTAGAGACCTGGCTCAGCAGTTAAGAATGTATCCTGCTCTGGAAGAGACCTTAAATTCAGTCCCCTGCACTCACATTAGGTAGCTCATGGCTGCCTTTAACTCTAAATCCTGATTCCAGGGAACCTCTTCTGGACTCCACAGGAACCTGGACCCACATATGTACACACCCCAATGCATATACACATAGTTTAAAATAAGGTATTTTTAAAGGTAGATCTTTTGTTTTTGTTTTTGTTTTTTCTCTTTTTTTCTTTCTTGTTTGTTTTGTTTTTACGGTTTTGATTTTATTTGTTTGTTTGCTTGCTTGCTTGTTTTTCTGTGTATCCCTGACTGTTCTGGAACTCACTCTGTAGATCAGCAGGCTGGCCTCAAACTCAGATATCGGCCTGCCTCTCTGTCTCCTGGGTACTGGGATTAAAGATGTGTGCCACCACTGCCCAGAAAAATAAAATCTTTTTTAAAAGGTTATAACTTGGCTCCTAGTTCCCAAAGTTGTGTTTCCTAATCTACTTAATGTGGACAATCACTGCCACACGCTCCCAACACCACGATCTCTGTCATGTCTTCCTCTTACAGATGGATATTGGAGTCTGGAGGACTCCTGCTGGGTTTTGCAGGGTAATGTGTCCCACTCAGATCAAGGATTATGATAAAAGCAAAGACAATTAAGAGAAGAGAACAATTCCAAGTGGGGAAGTGGGCCAGGAAATCAGAGGCTCAGTGGCCCCGGGTCGGGAGGCTTGTGACCCTTTATGGGAGTCTCCAGCCCTGAGTTCTAACCTTGGGCACTACAGGCTTTCCCTGAGAATCTCTGCTCTGTGCGAGTCAGTCAGCCTTCCCAGTCTTGTTTCCCTACCAACTGGTTTCCTATATACGCTATCCTACTTCATAGATGTCCTGCACATCACTCCCTGCCCTGTTCTCTTCCCTCATCCCCTGCCATGATGGATTATCAGATCTCAGAAACTATGAGTCAACAAGTAACCTATGGGGGTTTTAGATCCCTTGGATCTGGAGTTATAAGCAGCTGCCTGTTGTGGGTGTTGGCAACTGAACTCAGGGATCCTTGTAATTCAAGAGCAGTATTTTCTGTGTCTCAGACAAGGGTAGAGTGCTTGAGATGCAGCCTCAGTGAGCTCTGGTCCTCATGGAGTTTTGTGAGAAAGAACACTCCCTTCCAAAACTGAGAGGGTTGCGGCTGGAGAGGAAGACAATTCTGCAATTAAAGGCACTACAAGAGGACCTGAACTGAGCTCGCAGCCACATCCAGCAGCACCCAGCCTCCAGTAACCCCAGCTCCGGGGGATCCAACACCTTCTCCTGACTTCTGAAGACACTGACACACATACAGAAACATAATTTTAAAGATTGAAATTTAAAAACCGGAGCCCTTGTTGGCTAGATGTCTCTTCAGTTCAGAGCTCTTGCTGTTCTAGAGGGCCAGAGTTAAGTTCCCAGCACCCATATCAGGTGACCACACACAGATCACCTGGAAGTCCAGCTGCAGGGGAACAATACCCTCTTTCTGGCCTCCAAGGGCATCTGCACACACATGGCAGACAGACATATGTGAGACACCTAAGTCCAAATAATGTTTTTTAAATCTTCAAAACTGAAGCTACTGGTCATAGACACCAAATTCTCATCAAACAAAGGCCGTTGGGATTGTAATGCAAAAACCCTAAAAAGTAATAGGAGGTATCATGGAGTACTCTGCCCAATCCTTTTCTTTTTCTCTGCTATGATGTAGATTGAATAAAGGACAACTCCATAGGTGTATCAAAAAACAACTGATGTCAGTTTGCTTATCAAAGGGTAGGGCTTCTTCCTAGACTTCAGGAAGGGAAGGGCAGCCTAAGGGCCATGGTACAAGTGTCCACATCAGAGAAGATGAATCAAATCAGATAGTCTCCTCCAAACTCAAATTCCGGTTTCCTCCTTAAGGGCAGAGTGCCATGGCCAAGGTCGAGAGACATTCTTATCACAGACTCACATTGTGCCCTAAGAAAAGGAGGGCACAGGTGAGCTCACCATTGTTCAGACAGTCTCAGTTGATAGAACTTATTAATCGCAGCAGCAAAAGGAGCCATCCTGTGTAGAGAATTGTGGGTTTGGGGAGTATAAAGTCATCTCTGCCCCTCACCAAGATCTGCTCTGTGCAGCATTTAGAGTTTTAGAAACTGAGGAAAGCAGAGGTGAGATTCTTCTCTCCTGTGCCTGTTTGATTTCGTGCCTGATCTCTACATCATGACAGATAATTAGTGGGCTGTATGGAGTCCCCTGAAGGCATTGCCATAGTAAAACCTGTGGGTTCCAGGCTCTGAGTGGTAAACTATGCGTTAGGTCATTCTGAAGGTGGATTGCCAGATCTCTGATTCTTGCAAATGATCATAAAAAATGTTTGAATTTGCTTTAAGGCAGGACTTAATAGACATGAGTGACTTGTGGGGTCTGAAGCAGTGAGTGTGTTGCTTTTGTTAAGGTCCAGCTGGCCTTTTGCAGAGAGTAGGGGAGAGGAGGGCTTTCTGAGCCAGAGCAGGAGGAGTAAAGTATACAGATTTCCTAAGAGGCTGTTGATAAGGTAGAACTGGCTTCCAGGGTAAAGGGCTTTTGACCTGTGGACCAGATGCAGAGGAACAAGCTGGTGGTTTGATGGTCAAGATATCCTTCATAGGAGGAGGCCCAGACAGTTCATTTCTGTCATTTATCAGATCACTCCCTAACTCTTATGCAGAGTTGAGCAATAATAGAAATGAAGCCTATGGGGGTAAGAGAGATGATTAGAGGTTAAGACCATTTGCTGTTCTTCCAGAGAACTAGGCTCAGTTCCTCGCACCCACGTGGTTATTCATAAGCATCTATAACTCCAGTTACAGTGACACCTTCTTTTGGCCCCCTTTGGCACTAGATAGACAGTTAGTGCACATATATCCATGCAGGCAAAAACTTACACAGATAAATATGAATTAAAAACAAAATTTAAAAAAGAAATGGAATGTACTAGTCATTATAATAAAATGCATAAGGTAATTAAGTTTGTTCCCCAAAAGTTGTACAAGTTCCCAATATACCACCCTGGAGCCCCATCTTAAACACAAAGTGATAAATGAGATTACAAGGTGGTTTAGGATTAGGGTTGTGTTCCATATCTGTCTGTCTTTACCTTGTAGCACTAACAGGGATGGGAGGTCAACATTGACTATAGTAGTATGGTTCTACGTGCAGATAAGCTAAGTAACAAGGAGAGCTGGGGAGGGGGATGCACGAATCTCATTGTGAAGGGGCAATAGAATAGGTATTGTGAGTGGAGGGGACAAGGGGCAGTCTGGATAGGGAGAGGAAAATGGAAACAGGAGGGAATGGGTGTGGGGAGGACTTAGAGAGAGAGTACTGGGAGATGGGAGGGACAATTGGAATGGTGGAGGGGAAACATTTCTAGTGCAGTGGAAACTCCCAGGAACCTATGAGGGTGACCCTAGCTAAGATTCATAGCACTAGGACTTACAGAGTATATAAGTATCTTTTTTTTTCTCCTGTAGTAATTGTAGTCTCTGAAACTTACTTCCTCTGTCTGCTAACCTACCCCTAGTCCTACAAACTTCTAGCCTCTGTACAGTCTTAACTAGGTCTAGAATGTTTTCAGCCTCTGAAACTTGCTGCTGAATAAGCTCACCTTTTCTGGTTCTTTCTGAGCTCTGGATGACTGGCTCAATTCAGCTGCTCTGGCTCAAACTCCTTTCCAGGCTGACTGACTGAACCTAGTGTCTCTCTTGGCCTCTGAGCTGCTCTGTTTGGCTTCATACTCACTTTGGCAAACTTCTGGCTACTTTTCATTCTCTGGGTCATTCTGTTTTCACCTGTGTCTAGCTTGTTTTCTCTCTGCAACCTGTCTCTCTATAACTGTCCTGGTAAAAACTGCCCCCCACTCTCTGCTCTCTTAAGTAACTTCCCTTTCCTCTCTCTTCTCCTGAGAGTTGAGTGTATCGTTCTGTCAAATCTTTCTTTGATTCATCAGTTTGTCTTTCCCTCAATTAGACATGACTTTCAAACCTGGGGACTCCCTTCTACAAACTAACATCATTGTTTGGGATTAAAGGTGTGTACTAGGTGTGTGTGTATATTCCAGCCAGAGAAATTAAGTGTGTGTGCTAAGGCTGAGCCATACCACAATTAGAAATAGGGTTTTCCAGTAAACAACACAATCTCAGGGTTCAATGTGATCAAATATCCTACAACAGCACAGCCTGAACCAACTATTTCCTCTAACCAGGCAAGACTTCCAGTGGAAGGAATGGACACCAATCCCAGCCACAAAATCTTCAACCTACAATCTGTCCTGCCTTCAAGATGTATGGAGGTAAAGGTGTCACAGAAATTGTGGGAGTAGCCAACCAATGATTGGTCCAGATTGAGACCTATGCCATGAGAGGAGTATGCCATACTCCTGACACTGCCTGGAGGACCAGGAACCAGAGGCTGGATAGCCCAGAGACATAGGATAGAACCAAACAAGACTGACCAAAATAAAAAATAAGTCAATGAAGTGATTTCTTTCTAATGCCAAGATTGATTACATATTCTGATATATGCTGTGCTCTTTGAAACCAATCAAGATAGAAGTCAGTACAACTGCTTTATATAGTTGCCTACCATAAACTCAGACCTGAACGAACCACCTAAACAGCACTTCCTGCACCTGTGTGTAAGCTTTTATAATATAAGCTGTCCCTGGGATGGACCCCAACATAAGAGAGACACCTGCACCAAGATAAGAAACTATTTGGAATAAGACTTCCATTTTGAGTAGTGGTCAAGTAAAGGTTAAGTTCCCAAGATCTCCCTGGGAACTGACATCCTATTTGGCAGAAAGAGATGTGTTTGTGGATAACTGATATCCTGGTTGGCAAGTTAAGACATGAATATTAGACAATATAAATCCCATCCTGGTAGACAAGTTAAGACATAAATGCTAGACAAGGCAAGTCCCCTGTGACAGATGGATACCCCCCCAACCAATGGGATACATGTACAATAAAAACATGTTCCTAAGGAAATCCTCTCTCCCTAAATCCTGATTGGTAAAATAACGTGAGACAGATGCTTGCTGATTTTGGGCTTAAAAACGCTGTAGGATCTTAACTCGGAGTCATGGTTCAGTTTCCAAAATTGGACCTTGGCCCTGGTCAGTCAGTCCCGGGACATTTGCTCAATAAACTATCCCTGTCTGACTGAGCTCGGTGTTTGTGTGGTTTGTGAGGTGACTCCTGGACCCCAACACTAATGGTATTCTGCCATGCTCATAGCCCAGCTGTCATCAGAAAAGCTTCATCTGGCAACTGATGGAAACAGATGCAGAGACCCACAGCCAAACACTAGGCAGAGCTTGGGAATCATGCAGAAGAAGGGGAGGAAGGATAGGATTGTAAGAACCAGAGGGGTCAAAGACACCACAAGAAAACCCACAAAATCAACTCACCTGGGCCCATAGGGACTCACCGAGACTGAACACAGGCCCTCTGCATATATGTAACTGTTGTGTAGCTCGGTCTTCATGTGAGACACCTAACAGCAGGAGCAGAGACTGTCTCTGACTCTGTTGCCTGCTTTTGGGACCCTTTCTCCCCACTGGGCTTCCTTTTCTGGCCTTAATAGGAGATGTGTCTAGTCTTACTGCAACTTGATATGCCAAGACCTGCTGATATCCATGGGAGGTTACCCTCTTCTGAGGAGAAAGGGAGGGGCAGTAGGTAGAGGTGGGGGGAGGAAGGAGGAGAAACTGTGGTCAGGTTGTTTTCTTTAAAAAGTGCACACCTTTTATCCTAGCATTCAGGAAACAGAGGCAGGAGGGTCTTTGTGACTTCCAGACCAGCCTAGTACACAGAGAGTTCCAAGCCAGCCAGGGCGATGCCATAAAATAGTTCCTCCACCCCAAATAGCCTTCCTCCCCTCCCCCCAAAACAGGCAAGGGAAATGTTCTCTTCTGATCCTACTAGTAAATACAACAACAACAACAACTAAAGCAGATGAGTTTCTGGAATTTCATTTCTAGGTCTTAACCTTGTGGGAACACCTGCTGACCTTGGTCCCTGTCCCTTTCCATGGGCTGATAAATAGACATCATCAATTCTCCCTGTCAAAAATGTTCCCCATGCATTTCAGGTTTCTAGCTGGAGCAGTTGGTCCCCTCCTGGGCAGTCCCTACATCCCGTTGAACTGTGAGATCTGGGAAGAAGTAATTATGTTGGCTGCTTTCACCAATGCCTGGCCAAATGGCTCCCATTTCAGGGTGGAGGATGTGTGGACACCCTGCTGACAGTGCTCTACCAGCTTTTTTTCCCCAGCTCCCAGCACTTTTTTGAGCTCCAGTGTAATGAAAATGTTTACTATCCCAACACATCCCACCTCTGTGCCTCCTCAACTCTTCCGGCTGGATGGAGACAGGCAGATCTTGTGAGAACCACTCATTTTCCCCAAGCCTTTAACCCCAGCTCCAAGACCCCCTTGGAGGGTTCTCCATCCTGGCCAACATCAAAATCACTTTACTGAAGGGCCCAGAGAGTACCACCCACATAGATGTCTTCAGTGTAGCACAGTGGTTCTCAACCTGTGGGTCATGACTCTTCGGGCAAACTATCTCCAAAAAATATTTATATTACAATCCATAGCAGTAGCAACATACACTTATGAAATAGCAACAAAAATAATATGGTATGTGGGGGGGTCACCCCAACATGAGAAACTGTTAAAGGGTCGTAGCATTAGGAAGGTTGAGGACCACTGGTGTAGCAATTAGCTCTCCCCATTCCTGTCTGAAAACAGGACATGGATTTCTCTATGAGAAGATGGACTCAGTTATTTCTCAAAACAATGGCGAACGACTCATCTGCAGGCTGAGCTGAACGAGACAGTCCTTGTTCACCATGCGGTCCCTACTAACTCTGTCACAGCTTACTCCTGCAAGCTCCACCTCCTTTCTTTTGTCTAGCTTTGCCACACTTGGACCCTCTGTTAAGCATGGTGTATAAAGTACCACTTCTAACTGCTCTGGCGCCTGGTCATTAGGTTCCTCAATACACATTTTATTGTACATAAAAACCCCAATGACCCAGTTTTTCTTCTTTCTGTTAATATCTTTTTTAAAAAGATTTGGTGTGTGTGTGTGTGTGTGTACGTACCTGAAGAGTCAAGAAGAGGTTATAAGTTGCCCAATGTAGGTTCTGGGAACTGAACTTGGGACCTCTGGAAGAGCAGCAAGTGCTCCTAACTGCTGAGTCATCTCTCCAGCCTCGATGTTAATCTTTCTTCTGTCATTCACTTCAGAGTCCCCAGGCACTGAACCACAAAGAAAGAGCTTTTATTTTTCTTCTGTGTTTCCAGAGAAGATAAGCATGCATATCAGCTCTGGGTTCCCACATAAACATGAGACTGAATGCCATATTTAACATGAGAGAATTTTTTAATTTTTAATTTCTATTTTTTTAGTAGAACTCTCAGGAACATTGCTTCTGTCTGTGGACAGTATGGATATGTCTCCAGAGCTGGGCATAGGCTAAGGTAGTCTAGGCATGGAACTGGTGTGGCTGAGAGAGTAGTAAGGATCAATATCCCAGGAAGCTGCTACAAGACCGTTTGGAACTACTCCCAAGAAGCTAGGAAGGACACCAGGACTGGCCATTGTTCAAATCTTTATCTTATACCCTGTGATCTACTTAAGGATAAATTCAAGTTCATGGGGATTATTTTCCCCCAAATGGATCAAAATAATTTTGTATGTCTTCCTCATATATACAAAACAATACATCCATCTTTATGGGAATAAGACTAATAATTGTGTTCAGCAATGGCTGGAAGATCACCCAGTGTGTAAAAGCTCCTGCCCTGCAAGGAAGTGTGAGAACCCGAGCTCAACTCTCTAGAGCCCACATGAAAGCTGGCTGCTTAGCTGGAGCTTCCATTAGCCCAGTGCTTCTACAAGGAGGTGAGGGATAGAGAGGAGAATCCCAAGAAGTTCACAGTCCAGCTATCTTGGTGTGCACAGTAGAAAACCAACAGGGACCGTGTCTTAAATAAAGTGGAAGGAGAGGAATGAGCCAAGTAGCTGACCTCCACACACGTACTATGACATATGTGTTCATGGACATTTGCTAGGAATGCTAAGGCTGAAGAATTTCTGTTTCCCATGGCATTGGGGCATCTGTCTTCCAATCTGTGATCCTTCTTCAACAGAGTAGGACAAAAATAAACATATGCTCTCTCTTCCCTCTCCACCCTGCTCACTCACCTTGACCCTGCTCTATTCCTTCCAATTCACCAGACCCACCTGCTTGAGCTCAGAGGTCCACACAGTTCTGTTTCTCTGTCTCTGGTCACATCCATACCTGTTGCCATGACAACACAATAAGACCTGCATGCTCTCTCTTGTCTTGGGTCAAGGATCTGTTGCATGATTTCTAGACATTTGAGTATTATGGGTTTGTGAGTGTGTGGTGGATCTCATCAACATGACCAAATGCTTGAAAGAAGCAACTCAAGAGAGGAGAGAGGTTTCTCTTAGCCCCTGATTCATGGTTAGAGCCCACCCTGGCAGGGAAGACAAGACAGCTGGAGTTGGTTGAATCCATGGAAATGGAAGCCTGTGGCTATCATATTACAAGCCTAGTCTGGAAGAAGGCAGAATTAAGGTAGGTCCCAGAAGCCCCAGGACCCATCATGCCAGTGACCATCTTCCTGGGGGGTCCACAGCTTCCCAAAGGAGCATCACCAGCTAGAGTCCAAATATTCAGACACACGAACCTCTCTTCCAGCAGTGGAGAGAGAGAAATGGAGTGCTTGGAAGAACATTGTATATGAACTAAAAGGGCCAATAATAAACTCCCTGGGGGAATTTTACAATCATCCATCATCACAAAGTATATATATATATTTTCCCCCTGGGTTCTAAGCAAATGGGTCCTATCTGTACAGTTCTTATCCTTGGAGGTTAAGTGTGAATTTTCCAGGTTCTCAGCACGAGTCACCACCCCTGTGATTGGCCCTTCATCTCTCTTTTCCTCCCCTGGGCCACTGGATGTCAGTGAAAGAAGTCTAATGAGAATCCCTCTTTTGACATGATGTGTCCCTGTGGGGATCTAGCAGGTCCACAGGAGAGTCAGTAGCAGCAGCAGCCCTGTGTAGCCAATATTTCCCTTTGAAGGTGTGGAAGGCATCACTAGGCCGCTTTGGCTTGACGGCCGAGGATAATGAGGGTAAGGAGACGAGAAGAGTACTCGAGAGTCTAGCCACGGCTCCTACCGACACCCTGTTCACACGGCTCCTGCCATTCTTCACCTTTGAAGGGCTTGGCAGGCTGGGAGAGCCAGGCCTTAGCCTCCAAGCACCCCAAATCCTGGAGCAAATGAAGAATTGCAAGACAGATGTAGGGAATGCTTTGAAACAATCTTGCTCTCTCTAATTAGTACAGACAGATTCCCCCGAGGAGCTCAGTCACCCCAGCCTTGTGAAGCTCAGGTATTTCTCAGAAGCT
The DNA here is from genome assembly GCF_978045245.1 of Mus caroli. Classification (NCBI taxonomy): domain Eukaryota; kingdom Metazoa; phylum Chordata; class Mammalia; order Rodentia; family Muridae; genus Mus; species Mus caroli. Next base: position 68,382,015 of record NW_028227266.1, read on the forward strand.
GCAGGGCCTGGAAACCTTTTTCCCTTGCACAGACTGGTCTGAGAATCTTGAATGAATATATCAATTTTTTTTTACTTCTGACCTACTCTTGGGTGTGCTATGGTTTGGAGACAGGGTAGATGATTCTTGAAGACAGCTGGTGTCATTGTTCTTTAGAATCTGATAGGCTCTGTACTCAGAAATGTTCTCATGCCTGGATCCTTTCACTGTGGATTCCAGTGGGAGGTCCAGGCTGCCACACGTGACTTCTGAGCATCCCTGAGGAGACGTCTCTCCAGCATAACCTTTATAGAGAGTGGAAGCAGAAGCATAAGGCACTTACAAGCAGCCAAACCCCAGGACAGAGAGACATTGAGGAAGAGAAAACTGAGGTTCACAGAGGCTCCACAGCAAGTGTCTAACCAAGGCAAGATTTGCAAGCAGGACTGGCTACTGGTCCCTAGAACGCCATTCTATTTCCTTTGAGAAAGGGATAGTTAGAATGACATATATCCATGAAAAATGCCCTCCTAAAGTCAGCTTTGCCTTAAAAGACACAGGCAGGGCTGAGAACATGGATCAGATAGGGAAGTCATAAGGATCCAAGTTCAATCCCCAGAACTCAGAACCCACATTGTAAAAAATAAATCTGGACATGTTTGCAATCTCAGTACTACAGAGGCAGAGACAGGCTGGCCACTGGCAACCCCTTCTTAGAAAACCATATTGGCAATGCCTAGAGAAAAATAGAGTTGTCCTCTGGCTTTCATGTGCACACAACAGTGAGTGCATCCTCAGTCTCTCTCTCTCTCTCTCTCTCTCTCTCTCTCTCTCACACACACACACACACACACAACACCCACATTTACTCACATAACAGGAACCAATTGGATCAGGCCTTAGAGTGGTCCTGATAGGTCTAACCTCCTGTCAGAACAAAGGTAGATTAAGGAGCCAGAGGTATCCTAGTTGGGCTCTACTTCTCCTCGACCACAGGCACCTGAGAAAATCTCCCAAGCTTCCTAAGTGTGTTTAGTTCCTCATCTAGACAATGAGGAAAACATTACCCACCTTCTCCATGTATGGACCAGTTACAAAGGGGCTCTGTGCACTGTCAAGATGAAAGACTTCCTAAGTGAGATGTCCTCAGTCCCTAAAAGCTGTGATTACAGGTCCTTTAGGTATAGCTTAGTTTCTCATGACAGGTCAGCGTTGTGCTTTTAGACATCATAAGCATTCAGAGAGTCTCATCTCATAAACACAGGATGCTAAGCTCCTAGGCGTCTTTGTATCTGAATTACAGCAAAATAAACGCACACTAATCCTTTGTATTTGTTAGGAAATGCATCCTCTTTGAGGGTCTTTTAATTATGGCTATACTTGGCTCTAGTACTCCCCAGTCTGGTTAGATAAAACATTTAGTATGACCTTCCTTTGTGTTGTTTATTGGCCAATGTGTTTCATGCCTCATTTGTCCTCAAATTCACATTTTTATTCAGTAGTGTATTTGTTCTGTCTTCATGCCCCTCTCTCTTTCTCTCTCTCTCTCTCTCTCTCTCTCTCTCTGTGTGTGTGTGTGTGTGTGTGTGTGTGTGTGCAGTGTAGCGTAGCATACATGCTTGCTCAGTTCACAGTCACTGAGAACCTCTGTACTTGAAACACAGCCACCACGATAGGCTATTTATTTTTATTTTGCCAGGCAATACGCTCTCTATACATTGTTTTAAAGCCCTGAAGCAAAAAGGAAGATGTTCTGAGTTTTGCTTTGTAGGAGTGGCTTCTTGGGGTGGGGGTGTGTGGTCTGTGATGGTGCAGGTCCACTTTTTACGCCATGCAAACCTCTTAATTACATGCAGCCCGGATCGGGGCACCATCCTTGACCCACAGGCTCAGCCCTGTTACCATGCCTGCTGACGGCTGCCACGCAGAGTGCCATCCTTCATGCATGTGAGTAACTCTGTCATGCCCTCTCAGCAGGCAAGAGGGCTGGAGCCAGGCTGGTCTCCATGTGATTAACGAATAGCAATATGCCTAATTATGAAATTCCTAACACTGCCTCCCCCATTAGCTAAAAGAGAATCCTCATCTTCTCTTGCTAGTCCCTGGACCCAAGGCACAGCGTCTCAGGGTCAGGGATGTCCTCATTCATATGAGGAATCTTCTTCATAGGACACTTTTTTTTTTAATCTGTCAGAATGCCATTTTAAATTGTTCATCCTGGAGCTGGGGATGTGACTCGTCAAGGTAAAGTGTTTGCTGTGCAAGCATGAGGACCTGAACTTGGATCTCCAGATCTCATGTAAATAGCAGGGCACAGCAGCCTGGGACTGTAACCCCAGCATAGGAGGTGGGGAGAGGCAGATACTGGGGCCTTGATGGCGTGCCAGCCTAGCTGAAATTGTGAGCTTCAGGTTCAGGGAGAGTCCCTGTCTCAAAAGAGAAAGCAGAGCATGATGGAGGGTATGTGGTGTTAACATCTGGCCTCCATAGACGCTCACGGTGAATGCATGTAAGCTCAGAAACAGAGGGTTATGTTACCACATTTCTTACCTTATTTATTTCTTTATTCTTCAGTCTCAGTCCCTTGCAAGCCTATGCAGGGAATCATGTCAGTCTCTGTAATATATACTCCATGTGTGCTACTCAGTTTTCTAACACTATGACAAAGTACCCGAGAGAAACGACTTATAAGGAAGAAAGATTTATATCCCCCACCCCCACCCTAGTTTCAGAGTTTACCATTTCTGGCTCCTTGCCTGTGGCAAAGTTGAATATCATAGCAGGAACATGGGGTGCAGGAGATTGCCTCACCTAAGGTATCCAGGAAGTAAAGAGAGAAGGGCTCGAATCCTGGCATCCCTTTCAAGGGCTCATGCCTTCTTGATGATTGGATTTCCTGCCACTAGGCTCTATCATCTCCCAGTCATACCACAGGCTGGCAAGCAAGCTACTGGCACATGAGAGCTGGGGACACTTCAGGAGAGGAGAGGAGAGGAGAGGGGAGGGGAGGGGAGGGGAGGGGAGGGGAGGGGAGGGGAGGGGAGGGGAGGGGAGGGGATGAAATAGTGTGTGTGTGTGTCTGTCTGTCTGTGTCTGTGTGTGTCTATGTGACTATGTGTCTGTGTGTGTCTGTGTGTGTCTATGTGACTATGTGTCTGTGTATGTCTGTGTGTGTATCTGTGTATGCGTCTGTGTGCATGTGGCTTTGTTCTGGTAAATGACCATGATTTTCACCATTCATTTCCTCACCATCAACTCTATCAAGAGGTTTCCGTTCACCTCAGACTTGTTTTTGTCTCTGGCAAGTGAGTCACATGTGTTGTGTCTGCCATTTTCACTTGAAAATGTGGACGGGGTTTTCAGTAACTCCATCTCAGTGAGTCTTCCTTTGACTCAGTTCCCCCGGGGACCTCGCCCACCTGTCCGATCATCTTCAGCTTTGAAAGGCACTTCCTGTGGCCATCCATTCATTGCAGAAGCGGGAACTGATCTCTAGGTGTGACAGAGATGTGGGACGATCTGAGCAACGGCAGAGGAGGCTGGAGGTGCAGAGACACAAATCGCCACAGAGTGTAAGCCCTCAGGCAAACCACGCATCCCACTTCCAACCTCTGTTTTCTTGTATGAATACTGATTTGCTGTCTGCAGATGGAGCCTAGGAGGACCTGAAAGACAGGGTCACCCCTATTATCACTGTAGCTAGCTACTCATTCCAGTTTTCCCCAAGAGCTGGACAGAGGTACAGACACAGCCATGAGCCTTTCAGAGCTAGTTAACAGTATGGTTGCACAGCAAAGTAAGAATAGCATTAAAATTTATTTATCTATCATCTATCTATTCAGTATCTCTCTCTCTCTCATCTTTCTATCATCCATCTATTATCTGTCAATCATCTATCCATCTATCCATCTGTCCATCTTCTCTATTGATTTATCTCCATCTATCCATCTGTACAGGCTAGTCATGTGTGTCACAAGCTGAAGTTATCACAGAGAAAGGAGCCTCCCTTGAGGAAATGCCTCCATGAGATCCGGCTGTAAGGCTTTTTCTCAAGTAGTGATCAAGGGTGGGAGGGCCCAGCCCATTGTGGGTGGTACCATCCCTGGGCTGGTAGTCCTGGGTTCTATAAAAAAGCAAGCTGAGAAAGCCAGGGGAAGCAAGCCAGTAGGTAACATCCCTCCATGGCCTCTGCATCAGCTCCTGCTTCCTGACCTGCTTGAGTTCCAGTCCTGACTTCCTTTGGTGATGAACAGTAATGTGGATTGTAAGCTGAATAAACCCTTTCCTCCCCAACTTGCTTCTTGGTCCTAGATAGGGACTAGAATCCCTGACTAAGATACTGTCCATCCATCATCTATGGTTATGAATCTATCTATCCATCTATCATATATGTGTATGTGTGTATGATAAATGGATAGATAGATAGATCCACCGTCTTTCTGTCTACCTGCCTATCTGTCTTCTACGTATGAATCATCTATCACCAAGGCAAAAAAATACAGTGCCCGATTTCTTCTTCTGTATGTACAGTGTATCTTTTTAAAGGACGCCCATTTCAGTGGCTAACAAGTGCCAATAGAACAACATCTTTGGAAAATAGAAAGCACACAGATCTACTCCTTAAGAACTCAGATCTGGAGAGATGACTCAAAGACCAAAGTGCTGGCTGCACAGGCATGACGACTGGAAATTAGACCCTCAGCACCCACATGACAGCCCTGTTGCAGTTTTGTCACGCGGGAGCCAGAGACGGATGATCCCCAGCTCAAGCTGGCTGGGTAGAGCAGCTCAACAACCACACTCCAGGGTCTGGGAGAGACCACACCCTGGGACAGACTCCACCTCCAAAAAATAAACCAGGAAGTGATTAAGGAAGGCCATCGTCCTCTGATCTCCACGTGCACACACGTGTGCTCCCCCCCAACACATTAGCATACACATGCATACACACCACAGAGAAGCATACACGTAAAATCCAGAAAAGAACCCAGATCTAGGGTTAGGGGTGTGACTCAGGTGGTAAGTGCTTGACCAACTAACATTCAGGAAGTTCTGGGTTCAATCCTCACCACGGCATAAAACAGGTGTGGTGATTCCTGCCTGGAGCAGGCACTCGGGAGGTGGAGGCAGGGGCATCTGAGGTTCAGGGTTATCCTTTGGTACACAGAGAGTTTGGGGCTACCCTGAGCTAGGAAGACCCTATCTCAGAAATGAAACCAGATTAGGGAGTAACTGTTTATAGCCTTGAATATCTATCTCCAAGGGAAAAAATATTATTTCTTTGCTAGACAAAAATAAAGCTGTTAAATGGAACGGGAAAATGTCTTCATTGTGCTGCACCAGAGCCTGTGGTATTTACCTTCAGGTCTGGGTTTCGAGAAGGCTGTCTCCTCCATGCTAATTGAGGCAGCACTAGTAGGACGGCGAGCAGCCGTCTCTGACATTTAGAACCACTCTAGATGCTTTTAGCTATGAATATCAGATTTGGGATTTATATTTGTGCATGTAAATATTCTGTTTCCCCTTCTAATTTTGCTCTTTGTGTTTATATAGCTTCATTGTGCTCAGAACACAGTCTCGGTGATTAGTAATATTTATTTTAAGTTAGGAAATATTTATTTTGCTGAGAACTCACTCCCCCTGTTCCCAGGTGTAGTAAAGTCAGCCCTCCTACGGATGAAGTAGGCCCAAGAGCGGGATTTAACCAAACCCTGACTCATGCATGGGGCAAGACTGTGCTCTAGACTGCAGCACACAGCAGAGCTTTGGGTTCGCTCTGGGCTTTGTGGACCCGAGACTAACACTGCCCTTCTCGCCACCCACTCTGGAGCAAGTCGAACCTCCAAATCCTCAGGCGGTCCATTGTTAGAGAGCAATCTTCTTCTTAGGCTGCTCATTATGATCGAAGTTTCTAGAAAAGCCTCTCCCTTTTAGGCGGAGACCATGGGGCTTCCTGCGGGCTCTCTGAGGTAAGAGAATGCTGGGTTTCCCCTTAAGTTTTGACTTCCAGGGGCACCTATAGGGATAACCTGTTCCCTTGGCACCTTAGGAACAGCTTTGAGATCACTTCTCCCTCTCCACTTCAGAAAACCGAGAAAGCAAAAAGGATTTCCCTTCAAGCTGAACGCCCCGTCCTTGCCAAGTTACCCTGCTTCTGTGTCTGGCTGGCTTCCAGTCAGCAGCAGGCCTTGATGTAGAATGTCCATGGTATGTGGCCCTGTCTCCCTGATTTTGCTTGTGGCTCCCCTCCATCCCCCACGAAACCTCTCTAAGTCTAGGCACAGGGCTTCCTTCAACTTCTTTCTTTAGGGGGGATAGCTAGGTATGTCATTTAATCAACTTGGGCAACTTGCCCAAGGTTGTTAAAAAAAAAAAAAGCAGGTGTTGAGCGTGGGAGCAATTACAAAGGACGGCAGACTTCAGATGATTTATAATCTGAGATCTAAAGCAAGAAACGAGTTCGCCCGTGTCAGATCGCCTTCTTCCCAGTCTCCTTGCCCAAATGTAGCGAGTGTAACTAGTTCACCTCTGAACACCTCACCAGCCAGGAGGCATCTCCAGCTGCCGGCACTGGACTACGGGCTGCAGATCCAACAGGCATGGTGTCTTTGCCTACTGAACCCACACAAAGGGCCGGCACGCCCTTCTCCGGCTCAACATTTCATAATGCTAGGGCTGAAATGACCTTTAAAAAGCCAGATAATATTTTATTTACCTTTTTTCTCCCATTTACTGTTAAATGTTAATGAAGGTAAGGGATTCAAATCCCTGCTAATAAAACATTTTAATTGACTCAAGTATAGCCATAACTGTAAATTGGCCACTTTTACGCGGACTACCTCGGAGCTTCCCTGCCCCCGCCCCTTCTCGCCCCAGGCCATGGCCTGTGCAATTTGGGAAGTTGGCAGTAAATGTCTTTTCTTTGTCACTTGCAGTTGGAAAAAAAAAAAAACCACGTCATCCCGGGAGAGACAACCAAGAATGTCTGACAGCCCTCAGTTCAGCAGAATTAGTTTCCCTTCCCCATACCCACAAGCATCTCCTTGATGAAATCCTTTAAAGTCAGCTATTGCCTCCTCCAGGAAGTCCCACCAGATCTCTACTTCCTGTCCATCCTCCTCCCAATCCCCTGGTGTTTTTGATATTTTCACTGTGGCATTTCTTTCTTTGCTTTGTTACTGGAACTTCCTTGGTCATGTTCTCTCTTTACTGGTTAAAGGCCTTTATGTGGTTTGGGCTCAGTAGCTACGATGCTGGGTTTGATGAACTGAGTGGGAGAAAGAAGCAAAGATTTCCATGCTCAGCGCCACTCCAATGCTCCAAGGAATTCTGCAAGACATTTGCTGAATGTCCTTCCTCTGGCTTTCTCAGTAGGCAAGGCCACTCAGTGTGACAAGCTGTGACAAATGCTTGCGCTTGAGGAACAGATGACACAGTGCCTGCCTCTGACATGTTCTACATCCTTATGTGCACTATGACCCTCTGTGCTTGATAGCTTGAAAAGACTGGAAGCAGCCCCCTGTGACTCATGTGTGCATGTGAGTGTGCGAACACATTCCCAAGTGCACACATGGCATGATATGCATGCTTGAGAAGTCAGAGTATCAATCTTCGCATTTTACCTTGTTTGAGCCATGGCCTTGTTTTTCACAATGGAAAACTCCACCCTAACCAGCATATAATCTTCTGGGAGTAGGGGGTCTTCCTGGATCCATCATTCAGCTTGCTGTAGGAGGGGCCTTCCTGGCTCCATCATCCAGCTTGCTGTAGGAGGGGTCTTCCTGGCTCCATCACCTCCTGGCTCCATCATTCAGCTTCCTGTAGGAGCACTGACTAGGATCACAGACTTGTGTTTTACTATATCTGGCTTTTTTTCATCAGAAAAATAGAGACTACAGTGTCCCAGAGATAGGAGAGCTGGTGTCTTCTTTGCATGGGAATAAAGCAAAGTCACTATGGACTTTGTTTCCTACAATTATTCACAAAACATTTGGCATAAGGAAGTTTGGAGGACTGGGGTAGGCTTGCGCTGGTTTGCTTCTCTGTTGCTGTGATAAGCACCAACCCAAAGCAACTCAGAGAGCAAAGGCTTATTTGCCTTAAAGATTATACTCTGTCTGTTGAGGGAAACCAAGCAGGAACTGAGGCAGGAACCTAGAGGCAGGCACTGAAGCAGAGACCATGGAGAAATGCTGTTCTCTGGCTTGCTTCCTCTGGTTTGCTTAACTGACCTTTCTTATTCAGCCAAGGCTTTTCTGGCTAGAGATGGCATGACCCACAGTGGACTGTGCCCACCTATATCACTGACATGCCCCCAGTACTATCTGACAGACACATTTCCTCGACTGAGATTCCTTCTTCTCAAGTATGTCAGGATTTATGTCAAGCTGACAAAAAGAAGCCACCACAAGCCCCAAAGATAGAGTGTTAATCCAAACAACTTTCTTGCTAAAATATACTATGCTGCTTAGCAATTACACTGAAGTTCGACAGTATTGAAATACCATCAGTGGTTGCTGTGTGACACTTTGGGTCCATTTGGAAGAGAAAAAAAATGAGAAAAAAATTGTTTATTGAAAGAAATGCAATGAGAGGGTTCTAGCAAATTGAATTATAGAATATATATATAATATATATGGCTTGCTTATATTTCTCTCTGTGTGTCTCGTGTGTGTGTGTGTGTGTGTGTGTGTGTGTGTGTGTGTGTGTGTTATGCATGTGGGAGCACATCGAGGTATGGTGCATATTTATGGAAACCAGAGCCAAGCTATGTCAACATCTAGTGTCTTTCTCAATAACTCTTACAAAGTAGGCTAGCGTTCACTGGTTGGCCAGACTGCTTAGCCAGTAAGTTCCTTTAATCTTTCTTTCCTCACCTCCCTAGCAGTGCTCTTTTTTTTAAAAACAAGAATCATATGATCATCTCAATGAAAGCAGAAAGAAAGAAAGAAAGAAAGAAAGAAAGAAAGAAAGAAAGAAAGGAAGGAAGAAAGCAAAAAGAGAAAGAAAAAGTCTTTCTTTGATAAGATTCAACATGCCTTCTTAATAAAAGCCCTAGAACAAGTAGAACTGTAGGAAACATATTCCAACATAATAAAGGTTATGTATGACAACTCATGGCCAATATCATTCTAAATGAATAAAACCATTAATAAGCCCCATTAAAATCAGGAATGGGAGAGGACTGCCCACTGTCCCTACTGCTCATCCATAATGTGGTTGAAGCATTAGCTGGAGTAATAAGGTAAGAGAAGGGATACAAATGGGAAAATACTAAGTCAAATTATTTTCAATTGAAGATTATATTATCTTATACCCAATGTTCCCAAATTTTGACTAGAAAAATTGTAGAAATTATCAATAATTTCAGTAAAGTGTTATGATACATGATTGACTTATAAAATTTACCAGTCCTTTTCTTTTTGGTTTTTCAAGACAGGGTTTCTCTGTATAGCCGTGGCTGTCCTGGAACTCACTCTGTAGACCAGGCTGGCCTCAAACTCAGAAATCTGCCTGCCTCTGCCTCCCAAGTGCTGGGATTAAAGGCATGTGCCACCATGCCTGGCTAAAATTTACCATTCTTAATACATATGAGTAACAAGCATGCTGAGAAAGAGATCATGGACGCGCGTTCCTCTTCCCAGTCTCTCAAATAAAATAAAATAAAATATTTAGAATATACATAATAAAGGAGATTAAAAAAACCCTCTACAATGAAAACTTTAAATGTGTGAAGAAAGAGATTAAGAAATGTACTAGAATTTGAAGATCTCCCAAGCTTATAGCTTAGTAGAATTAACATTATAAAAAAAGACCTTCTTACCAAAACAACTTACTGATTCAATGAAATCACAATCAACACCCTCATCTCATTCTTAACATAAATAGAAAGAAAATCCTCAATTTGATATGGAACTAAAAAAGACCCAGAATAACCAATTAGTCCTAGGACTAAGTGTTTCTATGCATTCTGCTCATTTTAAGTGCTAAGTATATCTGTCAATGACCCCAACTTTTATACATCTGTTTCTATTGAGTTGATTTTGTTTGATATTAGAATGGCTACTCCAGCTTGTTTCTTGGGACCATTTGCTTGGAGAATTGTCCCAACCTTTTACTCTGAGTTAGTGTCTGTCTTTGTCACTGAGGTGTGTTTCCTGTATGCAGCAAAATGTTGGGTCCTGATTACATATCCAGTCTGTTAGTCTATGTCTTTTTATTGGGGAGTTGAGTCCATTGATGTTAAGGCATATTAAGGAAAAGTGATTGTTACTTCCTGTTAGTTTTGTTGTTAGAGGTGGAATTATGTTTGTGTGGCTATCTTCTTTTGGGTTTGTTGAAAACTTTCTTGCTTTTTCTAGGGTGTAGTTTCCATCCTTGGGTTGGTGTTTTCCATCTATTATCCTTTGTAGGACTGGATTTATGGAAAGATATTGTGTAAATTTGGTTTTGTCATGGAATATCTTCTTCGCTTATGGTAATTGAGAGTTTTCCTGGGTATAGTAGCCTGGGCTGGCATTTTTGTTTTCTTAGGGTCTGTATGACATCTGCTCAGGATCTTCTAGCTTTCATAGTCTCTGCTGAGAAGTCTGGTGTCGTTCTAATAGGTCTGCCTTTATATGCTACTTGACATTTTTTTCTTACTTCATTTAATATCCTTTCTTTGTTTAGTGCATTTGATGTTTTGATTATTATGTGACAGAAGGAATTTCTTTTATGGTCCTGTCTATTTGGAGGTCTGTAGGCTTCTTCTATGTTCATGGGCATCTCTTTAAGTTAGGGAAGTTTTCTTCTATAATTTTGTTGAAGATATTTACTGGTCCTTTAAGTTGGGAATCTTAGCTCTCTTCTATACCTATTATCCTTAGGTTTGGTCTTCTCATTGTGTCCTGGATTCCCTGGATGTTTTGGGTTAGGAACTTTTTGCCTTTTGCATTTTCTTTGACTTTTGTGTCAATGTTTTCTATGGTATCTTCTGCACCTGAGATTCTCTCTTCTATCTCTTGTATTCTGGTGGTGATGCTTGCATCTATGACTCCTGATCTCTTTCCTAGGTTTCTAACTCCAGGGTTGTCTCCCTTTGTGATTTCTTTATTGTTTCTATTTCCATTTCTGGATCTTGGATGGCTTTGTTCATTTCCTTTGCCTGTTTGATTGTGTTTTCCTGTAATTCTTTAAGGGAGTTTTTTGTGTTTCCTCTTTAAGGGCTTCTACCTGTTTACCTGTATTCTCCTGTATTTCTTTAAGGGAGTTATTTATGTCCTTCTTAAAGTCCTCTATCACCATCATGAGAAGTGATTTTAGATCTGAATCTTGCTTTTTCGGTGTGATGGTGTATCTAGGTCTTGCTATATTGGGAGAATTGGGTTCTGAGTAACCTTGGTTTCTGTTGTTTATGTTCATATGCTTGTCTCTTGCCATCTGGTTATTGCTAGTGCTACCTGTCATAGCTATACCTGACTGGAGCCTGTCCTTCCTGTGATCCTGGTTGTGTCAGAACTTCTCAGAGTCAAGCTGTCTCTATGATCCTGTTATTCTGTGATCCTGTGATCCTGAGATCCTGGGTGTGTCAGAGCTTCTGGGAGTAAAGCTGCCTCTGGGTCCTTAAGATACTGGTGTGACCAAGCCCCTGGGATCCTGGGATCCTGGGCATGGTAGATCACCTGTGAGTGGAGCTTCCTCTGGGTATTGTGGGACTGACTGCAGAGTTCCGGCCCAGACTGGAAGGCGAGCTAAGCTCTTATTTACTTAGATTCTGGGAATGAAACTCAGATCCTCATGTTCTCCACACAGACCCCTTACCCACTGAGCCATCTCTCCAGCCCTGTCTGTTCACATTTTTCTTATTACAGATTATTTTTAGTCAAGAGTTCAAATATTATCAGAGCTTTGGTTTTGTTTGTTTGTTCTTCCAAAGTAGGGTTTCTCTATGTAGCCCTGGCTGTGCTAGGACTCATTTTGTAGACTAGGCTGACCTAGAACTCAGAGATCTGTCTGCCTCTGCCTCTCAGGAAGGCTTCTGTGTGGTTTTATCCTCCTTCCAGGGTTAAAGGCATGCACCACCACCTTCCTGAAAGATTTGTTTTAAACTAGAGTCTTCTGTAGCTCAGACTGGCTTCAAACTTACTCTGTAGCTAAGTGTGACTTGGAACTCCTGAGACTCCCACCCCCACCCCTTCTCCATCTCCCAAGTGCTGGGATTATAGGTTTGCTTATCCAGTTTGTATTCAGTCCAAGGAATGGAATATTGGCTGTATTCTAGGTTCTTCCAACGGAGCCACATCCCCATCCCACCTTGCATTTTTTTCTTGAATATACATTTTTCGGGCACCAAGGTCTGTTCTTGGAAATGAAATTCCTTTAATCTCATTCAGCCTTTCAGATCTGTGCTCCATCATTGATCCGAATATTAATTTATGAATACCAAAAATCTCCACACAGCCCAGTTGCAAGGATGCAGGCTCAGAAACCTGTTTTTCCATTTGGTTGGTTGTTTTTGAGACAAGTTCTCACATGTACACCAGGCTGGCCTGGAACTCACTATGTAGATCAGGTTGGCCCCTAACACCTGAGAAATCCACCTGCCTGTACCTGCTGACTGTTGCTGTTCAGACTCTGAATCTTTTAAAACCACAGAAAACTTTGCATACTCTCCCTTCCGATTCTCTACAGAAGAGGCGTGCAGTGAGTTATCAGTGTTGTGCTGGCTTGCTTCTGGCTGTAGCTGCTTGCTTGAATACCTCTGCAAAGGAACCGCCCTCAGAGGCAAGGAAGCAAGGCCCAGCCAGGAAGGTTTCTGTGTGGTTTTATCTGCCTTCCATCTCCCCCTCCCCACCTGGAGTTTAAGCATGCGGTGAACAACCCTATAAAATTAGCTTCTTGGAATGAGACAGGAAGAAAAATGTCAAGAAGCCAGCCCCCTACCCACCCTCCTTCCCCAGATTAGCCCCCCAACCCCCCAATCGCCCCCCCAACACACTCCTTTTTAGGAGTCGTTAAAGTGCTAGACAAAGTGCTCTTGGCCGCTTATTGGTTTAATAAATAGAACAAACCCTTGAGGACAAAAGAGAACAGACTTTCTCTTAAAAGGCTTGTGCAAGACTAGGGAATGGTGCTTCCTGCGTTGAATAAATTGATTGTACCCTTCCTCGACTCCCATTCGCAGAAGTTGGAGCTGAGCAACCAAGTGTCCCCAGCAGCTGGGATGATGCAAGGTCCACCACTGTCGGCTTGAGAAAATTCACCCCTGTTTTGTAAGGCAAGGCTTTGGGAGGAGGCTTCGGAGGTTAATGCTTACCAGACTTTAAGGAATGTGGGTTGGTTTGTTTTGTTTGTTTTTCCAAAAGGGTTTCAGTCTTCAAATATGGAAAAGAGGTTCTTTCTCGATACAAAGAAGGCAGCCTCTGTTTAACATCTGTTTATGAGAGAAATATCATGGTGAGACCTAAACCAATACATAAGTGGATCTCTAGCGCACTTGAAAACCGTTTGCATTTGAATATAAAAAATCCATTGAGGGAGGGAGAAGAGAAAGGAAGAAATGGGTAAATAAATACAAAATGTCTGTGGAGCATCTGGGCTGGGTTCAAGAATGCCCCCACAAAACAGATTTTCATGGCTGTATGGGGTGAGGTGACCCTATTCAAGTTCCTTCCCTTTCTTTAGAATTTTCTGAAGAAGCTGTTGCGAATGGCTTTGGGAGGGCTGTTCTTAAAATAGATTTTAGAGATTGGGGAGGGGAAAAATGAGAGCGAATGTGCGCACAGTCTGAGACAAATGACCAGCACAGACACTGAAGCCGAGATTAGACTGCGGGGCCTTGCAAGAAATGAATATTCACGACGCCCCTGCTGGGTTGCCTTTTCCTATTTGAACCAAGTACTGTTTAGGCCCCCAATTCACTTGTGACCAGATTAAACACTCTCAGGCAGGCGCACACAGCACAGCAACTTTGCAAAGTCGGATTCTAGAAGTGTAAACATCTTTTCTGCCCCGTCCACGGAGCCTGTCACAATCTTCATTGGGAACTGAATTAAGTTTAAAATATCATCAGAGGTTGTTGATCTCTTCTTGGGCCTGAAGCTGTCCTCTGTACATCCGGCATTTTTCTGTTGACACTACGCGTCACTTAGCAACCGCCCTGAAAGGCCCTATATACATTCATTACACACCATTGTCTTTAAGAGGTGGAAGTGTTAACTGAATAAACCTCCTCCCCCGGGTGAGCAGTCGGTCATTTCTCTCGGTGTTGATCATCCTTTTGCATCAAAATATTGTCTGTTCCATTCTCTGATCCTGATTTTTTTTTTACTTCTGTTGCGGGAGGGGCACACCACCCACCCACCCCCGCCGTGGTGGGGAACCTCAATTTACTTTCCTTGATACCGTGCAGAGAATGGTTTTGTCCTTCAGTCTCCTGCAAAAGCATTAAATTCATTTGACAGTTAACTGCAGACACTGAAAGCCAACTTTCCTCTACCATTTAGCAGGGGAGGGAGGAGTCACACATGCGCAGAAACAGTTTCCTTCCATTCCTGCAGTCTTGAAATAAATAACGGGTTCTATGGTACAGTCTTGAAGGCCTTTCAAATGGCTGAAGAACTCTGACATCATCCAAAAAGAAAGAAAAAGAAAGAGAGAGAGAGAGAGAAGAAAAAAGAAAAAAGAAAAAAGAAAAGAAATATGGCTGGCCAAAGGATGTTTGCAGAATGAATGAATGAAATTGCAAGTGGAAACCCTTTCCTGAAAGGCCGGGCGAACTCATTTCTGCTTCAATGGGCACCGTTGAGGCCATTGGCAGGGCTGGTGGGTCAAATGGGTCTTTACCTCAGAGCTCCTGGTTACAATAACTTGTCCCGGTGACCTTCTATGGAGGCAGCTATTCCACAAACCTCTCAGACAATGAGGCCATTTCAGCTGAGGGATTTTCCATGTAGGCAAAGATCACTTTACATGGGTTGGTTTGGTGTCTGTTTTCCCAAGACATTCATGGGAGACAAGACAGACACTTGGTAGCTGCCCTCTAGACTTTATGCTTTGAGAAACTCATTTATTTAGCTCCTTACACGTGTATCTGGAAAAATGCATGCCCCCTCAAGCCATATCAAAATCCCTAATGGCCACCACTGTAGCACTTACTTTGCCTGGTTTAAAGGGGTTGGAATAGAGAGTATGGGGCTGAACGATTCTTTGGTTTTAAGCATTGTTTCTCCCTGCCATTAACTAGGAAACTGACTTAAACAAACCAGATTCCATTCATGTTTCTGCTTTGATAAAAGCCTTTGAGCCTTCCTTGGATGCATAGTAACCAGAAAAATGCTAGTCAGGTTTTTGGATGCTGTGAGTTCGAAGACGAGGCCCGATGCAGGGAAGGCGAGTGGGGTGGGAGGGACAGTGGGAGCTGGGGGAAGGGGGAGCAGCTAGCTTCTCACTGCGGTGTTCACATTTAACCGCAGAGAATGCAAGACTGCCTTCATTACTAGTCACTGTTTTAAGCTAATGGCTGGGCTTCTGGATGACACACCTCTCTTCCCGGTACCTCCCTCCCCCAACGCCTAACACCTCTGACTGTGCTGTCTACAAAGGCCAGTTGTCTCACTGGTTCAAC